>NC_044306.2:109190364-109498565 GCF_007474595.2 Lynx canadensis
TGCGCCATTGCAATTCATTTCCTCCCCACTTTTACTTCATCTGAATGTGTTCTCACTAGATCCTTCTTCCAGAAACATAGAACAGATCATGCCCCTCCATTCTCAAAGAGCTTCCTTATCTACACTATTTAAATCGAATTTTTTCCAAATCCCTTAGTTCATAGTAAAGGCTCATTACTTTATAGTTCAGACTTACCTTTCTGGTTGTCTTTAACATTACACACACACACACACACACACACACACACACACACACAGAAAGAGAGAGAGAGAGAGAGAGAGAGAGATAAACACACACACTCTTTCATCTTTGGGCACTTGCTCAAGTGACACTGTTTTTCTATAACTATCTAAGGAAAGACCATGTTCTCTTCCTATCTTCTCCCCAGACTTTCAGTATTCAAAATTCAGAATGAATATCACCCACACACCACATGCCAAAGTATTTACTATGTCTATGATAGAATCAGAGTTCTATAAGATTATGAGTTCCTGAAAGGCAAAAGCTCCATGTTAGTTTTTATATTTCTTGTATTTAGCATAGAATTCAATGTATGTTAAATAATGTTTATGGAAACAATTTTAATGGAATTCAATTGACCACACTCCATGTAATGTTGTTCTTGCCTTCTTTTAGGAACATGGAATCCCTATCAACATGGGCTACGCGGTGGCACCACATCACTCAGGGGTCTACCCGGTTCATATTCAGTTATATGAAGCTTGGAAGAAGGTCTGGGGTATTCAGGTCACCAGCACTGAAGAATATCCACATTTGAAACCTGCACGGTACCGAAAGGGCTTCATTCACAATAACATCATGGTGAGCACATACTGCTATGTGTTTTGAAGGCTCTTAATATCTGTATGTGGAATAAATATAACATATAACTGCAGACCTCTGTGACATGATAGCATAAGTTCCTAACATACCATGGTGTGACAGGTCACCCATTAACACGTTGTTTGCATGTTATTGGCTTGCTGTGGGTGGTTTTAGCAAAGTCTAAACAAGCTCAAGATACTGAAAATGAGTTTCAAAAGAATCATCCTTGCAGTTTCTCAATTGAAGTTTTGTCTGGGGACCCTATACTTCTGGGAGTTTCTCCTTGTCTGTTTGTTTGGATGGTCATATTGAGAGTTTTCCAAGCAAAATGTTGGTCCATGGATCAAGCAAATGCCTCTCAAGTCACTACACTATTAACAGAATCAGACAAATAACATCTGAAAGTTACCCACCCAGTTTGCTTTGGTTTTCAGACACTTAAGAGTATCTTAGGATATTATTTTATTCTTCTTTTTTCTTTTCCTTGCATGCTACTAAAGTGGAGGTGTATATATATTTTTTCCAGATATGTTGATTCAAAAAATAATAATATGATACAAGAATGCTGTATCAGTTGCTATAAATGAGAATAGAATCAAATGAATTTTAGATGGGAATTTATAAGTGTTCATTGGAATGGAAAATATATGGTATTCCTCACTTTGAAATAAAATAGTCCATTTAATATGCCCATCCCCACTTCTGGGGCTTCAGGTTATATTCTCATTTTCAGTTGCCTAGATCATAGCAACAGCAAACTGTTCTCCCTACTTTAAATATTTACATTTTCTCAATCCATTATTCAGATTGCTGTTAGAACTATCTATCTATCCATCCATATATCTATTATTTATTTAATCACTATCTAAAAACATAAAAACAAAAAAAAAAGCACTAGAACACATGCCTAACCACAGCTAGTACTAGAAGACCTAGATCCTAGATTTAAAAATCTCAGATTTAAAAATGGAGCTACTAATAATGAAAACAGTGGTATTGACATTCATAAAAATCCAGGAAGTATAGAAAGAATTGCTCTTATGTAATTTTGAATCAGACTGAAAGTATCGTTTTCCCTTTATTAAGTTACATGTTGACATATCATAAAATAAAAACATTCATTTTAACCAATATTACATACGTTCATTTAGTTTGAATTTAATACAAACTATTATAAGCAAAGAATATATGAAATTATAGTTACTCTGTTCAATTGGATGCATTTTCCTTTAGATTATAAGCAGTTTATTATTCAAAACAAACTTTTGGAATAAAATTACTTATTTGCTTTCTGTGTGGAACATTCAAATTTATAACAGAATTAACCACAGAATATGCCAGAAGCAGTCATTAAATGATTTGACTACTACTGTGATTAAAATTTAAAATCAGTGTAGTAAAAACAAAACATATGAAAGTGGAAGAAGTGATGGAAATGGATTGTTTTTGAATCTTAGAACCAGTGCTCGCTTCGGCAGCACATATACTAAAATTGAATCTTAGAACCTGAGTACCATGTAAGATTGTATTTCAGAAGCAAAGAGAGTAGTGACCTAATACCATGAAAAATGTAAATGTGGAAAATCTCTATATTTAAATTAATTAATCCTAAGAAGGCTTTTATTTTTTGTCAGTCCTTTCACATAACTCAGCTGGTAGGTGAGATTTCTAGAACTTCCCGAAAATGTTTTAGCCTATCTGTCCCATAGCATTGATCTGGCAACTCCCTTAATATTTAGATAATTACACCAATACCAGCTCTTGATTACAGTAAGATTTTCGCCTTAGCAACCAAGGAACTCCGATAGAAAATGATAGTTTGCAGACTCTGAAGTCATGAGACAGTGGTGGAGCTCTTAAGTCATGTCAGTGTGCTCTTCTTTCTCCCCTTTTCCTCAGGTCCTCCCTCGACAGACCTGTGGGTTGTTCACCCACACTATTTTCTACAAAGAATATCCAGGAGGACCCCAAGAATTGGATAAAAGTATCAGAGGAGGTGAACTTTTCCTCACAATCCTTCTAAACCCGGTATGTATTCTATTTATGTTTTTTATAATAACATGTGATTTTCAAATATGTGTTTCTTTTTGTTTCTGTTGCCAACCCTTTCACAAGAAAAGGTGGTAAATACTAGCCCTACTAGAAAGAAATTAGACTACATCTCCAAATTATTCGAACTTGATTTTTAATTTTTATGATCTGCAATCAGGAATAACACAGAATTATTAAGAAGCATGTGTTGAATTTAAGAACTCAATGTAATATAGCATCTCAATGTTGACTTCTATTCTTGAATTGTAGTGAAGACATAATAAAATGCAGTTTTCTCGCCCAAAATTAATATTCACAATATCATCAGTGAATGTATATTTTGTCCATAAATTGAGTTTGCTTATTGCTCTAAATATCAGTAGATGCACAATTCAGTCTCTAAAAATGATCACAATGTAAAATTGCATTGAAAATATGTAGCTAGGAGCACCTGGGTGGCACAGTAGGTTGAGTGTCTGACTCTTGATTTTGGCTTAGATCATGATCCCAGGGTTGTGGAATTGAGCCCTTAGTTGGGCTCCGCACTGAGCTTGGAGCTTGCTTGAGATCCTTTCTCCCCCTCTGCCCCTCCCTGCTTGTGTGCTCGCTCTCTCTCTCTCTCTCTCTCTTTCTCTAAAATGAAAAAATAAATAAATAAAAATTAAAAAATTAAAAATTAAAAATAAATATGTAGCTATGTATTATCTTTGCATACCAGGGTCATCTGAGGCCTATTTTTAAAATCTCCACTAAGTTTATTTGGAATCAAAGGTAGAACGTTTGGCCCTTTTTTCTTTAATTGTGTCCTTTCATCTTTCAAAGTTTTACAGTTTTATTTCCTGGTTGTGTGTAAAAGTATATCAAGGTGGGAATATATTATAACTAGATAATGCTGAAATTATTTCAGCTTTTTTATTTTTCTCCCATAAATATTTCATTTCTGAGGTCTTACAAAAGCATCTCCTCTTTTACATCTCAGTACACACAAAAAGTATGAAGCAGTATGTCATATGCTATGCTTAATGTAAGAAATTTTCATACTCAGAGAAAAAGATTCATGCATTAAACAAAACTACAGCTCAGTTGTCTGTGGTGAAGGTATGTTTAAAATGAATTATTTAAATAATTTTATAAGGTATTTTAAATGCCGGAAGAAATTAAATAAACCTACATTGTGTAAAATGAAAACCTGTAAATTGGATTGAAGGAGTAGGGAAGTGGGGGTTAAAATGCCTTATACAAAATAATCAATCAAAAATAATAAAAAGAAAACTTTTTCATCAAATGACATAGTTATTGAAAATAAAACAAAATTTTAAAAAGGTCTGTTGTGTTTGGGTGATATTAAACGGGTGAACAGCTTGGATGCTCTATGATCTTTCACAAGAAACGATTTCTCAGAACTTGCTTGTTCTTATGTAAAACAAGTTAGTTGAACTGGACAATCTTCAATGTGCCTCAGAGGTATTGCTAATGGACCTAAGTCTGAGATACCTCAACGTTTTGTGTGTAATTCAAACTCATTGACACTTAAAAAAATATCAAGATATTCTATAAGTATTATTTTTGGAATTGAAGTATGCACATGGATGTTAATGAAAGCAGATGTGGGAAACCTTTCTGTTTACTCCTTTCTTCACTAATTGAGAATTTGATCTCCACAAAGGCAAGGATCACTTCTTCCTACCTTTTTCATATCAGGGCTACACTCTTGACTTGCACTAACCATTTCTTAAGGGGAAGAGGATAAGTATCAGAGCACTGATGATTGCCTCCCCTAAAACTCTTGCCCACAGGTCTGATGGCTACTACTGTAAATTACCTGTATGCCTGTCTACTTTCCATTAAAAAGATGGATATAAAACTTTTTTTTTTAATTTTGAATTCAGTATTGTACCCTTCATAAAGCATCATTCAGAGAATTATAGTTGGCCTTTTAAATAAAATAGAGGACTTTTGGCATCTAGTATTTCTACCTTTAGCACTTGTGAACTCACAAAACAACACTAACTATAGCAAACCTTCTTTTACAAGATTGTCACTGTCACACAGATTGATTTTAATTGCAGGTGGAATGGAACAGTAGAGGAGGGAAGTTTCAGGAGGCTTTTTGCATCCATTCACAGATGTGCTTACTTGATCATTGTGAATTAATGGTGAACTCAAAACAGGATACATGAGTAAAGGAGAAAGCAATGGTCAAAGTGTGAATAATATAGGACATCATAAAGTATGGTAATATGAAGCCTGTATCTGGCAAATGGCAGCCCACAAAGATGTGAGATTAAAGAACAATGTTGCTCACAACATGGATAGTGTACACCCATAAACAATCTAAGTTGATGCTACTCAGCAATCTAGGGAGCCAGGTGGCAGGCAGCATCTGATGGAACCCATCAAAATGGGCCTTAGTTCCAGACCTGTGTAGGCAGAAGTTACAAGACGTATTAGTCGGTGTTCTCCAGAGAAACAGAACCGGTAGGGTGAGTGATGGTAGGGTGACAGAGATTTATTATAAAGAATTTGCTCATGTGATTATGTAGTTTGATAAGTCTCAATATCTGCAATTGGCAAGCTGGAGACCTAGAAGAACCAATGATGTCGTTCTAGTACAAGTCCTAAGGATTAACCTTAGGCCTGAGAATCAGGAGAGCTGATGGTGTAGTTCCAGTCCAAAGGTTGGCAATATCAAGATCCAGGAAGAGCCAATGTTTCAACCCAAATCTGAAGGCAAAAAAACAAACAAACAAATAAGCAATGTTCTAGCTCAAAACCATCAGTAAGGAGTTCTCTTTTACTCACAGGATGATGAGCCTTTTTGTTCTATTCAGGTCTTCAACTGATTGGATGAGGTCCATCCACATTAGAGAGAACCATCTGCTTTACTCAGTTGACCAATTCAGTTGTTAATTTCATTCAAAACATCCTCACAGACACACTCAAAATAATATTTGAGCAATTGTCTGTGTACTCTATGGCCCAGTCAAGCTGACACATAAATTAATCACACCAAATGAAAGACTTAATGTGGGAAGCAGTCTGAAAGTGAATGAAATAAAATGAGCAACACAGAAAGAGAGGAGGAAGTGATGAATGAAGAAGCTTGGAATGTAAGCTTAGAAGTTTCTTTTGCATGTGTCCTATTACAAATAGAGAAGCATCTCAGGTGATGGGCTATGATCAGTATTCACACTGATATGGAGAAAAGAAATATTCAGACTGTTTAATTACAATTCCAGGTTAGATGGTTCAGCAGGTCTGGCAAGGAATAGGCTTACAGGAATAGAGTGAGGAAAAAAGAAAACAAAAAGAGAAAATATCATACTGACACCCAGCCTTCCCCTTTGATCTATTATTTTTCTCCAGCCATCACTTAATTCTTTGTCAGAGTAACATTATCTCCTTACTCTTTCACCAAAACCATGCTGAAGAAAAAAATCTGTAAGTTCATTGATGTGAAGATATGCAGTTGATATGAATTTAATATGCTAACTCTAAGAATATTTATATTCTAACAGAACCAGTTCCCAAGAGATGCATTATTTTAGGTATCAAAGTCCCTTGTGAAGATATGTTTTTAGTAGGAGGCATTCAAAACCCATGAAATCACCCAGAAATCATCGCTTCCTCTACTTACTGTTCCAATTGACTTGTAATATGGAAAAGTGATTTTGCGAGAACTTATAAGTAGGATAAGTGATCACTAGTATTAGTATAAACTCTAAAGATTAAAGGCCAATCTAGCTTTAATTTATTTTTTAATTGATGATCTATACTTTCACATAATAAGAATGCTATACTTAGCAAATATTATATCTCTCTTGTATGGTAATTCTCTCAATGAATTTGTAAATGATCTATGGATTTTTGTTTGTCCTATTGGGTTTTTTGTATGTTGATGAATGGATGGATAGGGATATAGACAGAATGACACAAAGATAGGAGTGAGAGTAAATACTCCAGATAATAATATCAACATCCAGTTTTTCTTAGCACATTGGAATGATAGACCAAATCTAGCAAGACAAAATTTAACAGGAAATAATGAAAACCCCAAAAATTATTTTCAAAGAAAATAGTGGCATAATTACAGCATTGTATAAGAATAAATATTATATAAGACTAGATTAAATCTGCCAGAAAATCTTATAGCCTGCATCATGACATATTAAGTTCCTTGTCATTGAAATTGCCCTAACAGAAATGTTGTAGGAATATGGAATCTATTACTTTTAATATCTCATTTGATGCTAAAAATCTGTGGTTCTATTCTTACTCAGCTAGACACTAGGTATATCTCTTTCATTGTAAAACATTAAAAAATATAAAGTGGGTTTAATTTTAAATATTACAAACCAGCATTATAAACTTGGTTATACTCTATGATTGTAAGGTCAGAGGAAAAGAAGAAAGAGTAACTTATCAACATGCATACACATAAAAGAATGAGATAAAATGGGAAGAAATTCAGTAGTAGATGTATTAATGGAAATGTATTGACAAGAAAAAAAATTTCCATCATCAGTATACTGAAAGAAATATTACTGACAGATTTAGCAGAATTATTCTGAATAGATTGGTAGTTTCTGGATTCATTTGTATGTAAACATACTATGAGGCTAATAAAAGCTGGAAAAAGTATATGAGGGAATGTCCTGGAATCTCCCTCTCTAGAGTACTTTAAAATAGAATCAACAACTATATAGTTCTTTCTTATTGCCTTGGGAGTTCATCTGCCTAAAGGAAGCGGACTGGATTAAATAACCTTGAAAAGTTCCACGTATTTTTTTTTCTGGTTTATAACTTCTACAACTCTGCTCTGCAGTCAAAAAGGCACAAACCTTTCTGCAGAAACAGACCCATAAATACAGAGGACAAATTGGTGTTGCCAGGGGGTAGGGAGGATAGGGGGTGGACAAAGGGGGTGAAGGGGAGTGGGAAGGGGAGTGGGAAGGCAGTGTGAGGGAAGGGGAGGGCACAGACTTCCAGTTATGGAATTAATAAGTCATGGAGATGAAAGGCACAGCATAGGGGATATAGTCAATGGTATGGTAATAGCATAGTATGGTGACAGATTGTAGCTACACTTGTGGTGAGCACAGTATAGCCTAGAGACTTGTTGGGGCAACTGGGTGGCTCAGTTGGTTGACAGTCTGACTCTTGATATTGACTCGTATCATGACCCCAGGGTCGTGGGATCGAGCCCTGTGTCGGGCTCTGCACTAAGCATGGAGCATGCTTAAGATTCTCTCTCTCTCCCTCCCTTTGCCCCTTTCCCCTGCTCATGCTCTCTCTCTCAAATAAAAATAAAATAAGGTAAAATAAAATAAAATAATAAAATAAAATAAAATAAAATTAAATTAAATTAAATTAAAATAAAATAAAATAAAATAAAACAAAAATGCATATAGACTTATACAATCACTATGTATACACCTGAAACTAATGTAACATTGTTTGTTAAATATATTTAATTAAAAAAAAACTGGTATATTACAAAGGGATGAGGCAGCACAAACTACATCAAGATCAAGGCAGTTTTGTTCTTTGTCCAACTTAGAAATTTGCATTATTTTGTATTGTCCCCTCTAGAATAGATCTGTATCATTTCTGTACTCAAAAGTCTCTGATGTTTTTTTTTTCTTTATGCATTTTCAACAGTTTTATAAATTGTGACTCTAGCTGGCATCCTGCTTCTATACATGTTTTAAAATAATGTGATTATTTTCTGGGGCACCTGGCTGACTCAGTTGGAAGAAGCATGCAACTCTTGATCTTATGGTCATGAGTTTGAGCCCCATGTTGTATGTAGAGATTACTAAAAAAAAATAAACTTAAAAAAATAAAAATAGGGGCAATTGGGTGGCTCAGTAGATTAAGCATCTGATTCTTGATTTCGGCTCAAGTCATGATCTCACAGTTCATGAGATCAAGCCCTGCATCATGAGATCGAGCCCTGCATCTGGCTCCATGCTGGGCATGGAGTCTGCTTGGGATTCTCTCTGCCCCTCACCTGCTCCTGCTCTTGCTCTCTCTCTCTCTTTCTCACTCTCGCTCTCTCTCTCTCAAAATAAAAAAAAATAAATATTGTAAAAATAAAAATAAATAAAACAAAATAAAATATGTCACTATTTTCTAATCTACCATAAAACAGAAAATACAAATTGGAATATATTTTTACATCTTGACTCACATATGAACTCCTGTTACTATTGTGTGACAGTACTGTTGTGTGAAACTTTTGATTCAGGAAACAGCAAAGAACAGGGTTTCTTCATATCCTTGAATACCAATTTGTTTTGTCCAAATGGATCTAACAATTGAAAATTAAATGATATGAGGGCCATTTGAATGGCATTTCAAAAGAATAGCTAGGTATCTGTTCACTTAACATTCAGATAACTTCCTCTTATTTTTCTTAGATTCTATCATGACCTCATCACATATTGATATTTTCCTGCACTGCTCCACACTTGTCAAATACTAACATGTATTTCCCTGGTGCCAAATCCTTCCTGTATTTTCAATATAATCTTTGTTCAGACAGGAAGAAATATAATTTAATCATGTATGAGGTGAAACAGCTTATACCAGGTAACCCACCATCATTCAAGCTGAGACACTAACCTATAAAATATGCAGCAGCTGACAATAATAAAGGAAGTCTGGAGTCTTATCAGATGGTGTCACCAGTAACTATAAAAGCTTGAAATGAGTGTGTTCTACTGGATTTAATTTTTTAACTCATTTTAATTTTATGTTACGCAAAGAACAATATGAAAATAGAATTTTCTAAGTTTCTTAACAGATATGCTTAAAGATGTTTAAATTCTAGAATGTCTTAAAATGGCAGTACTGGAGCCAGAAAACCTATGTTTTCCAAAGTTCAAAGCAGAGTCTAGACTTGCTAACCCTTGCCTGTATTTTGGTCAATTGCAAATTCAGGTGAACAAAAAATATGTGCCTGAAAGAGCGGTGTACTTGAAATTGACAGTAGAGTATAATGGAACTGCAATGATATACTTCTCCATGTGCTGTCTGCTGAACTTTCATACACCTGGGCTGCTTAATGAGCTTTCCTTCTTCGTGTATATCAATCTCCAAGTTCCTGGAATCTAATAGCAGGTGCAGTGCATTTTGGATTAGTGCTGGCTCTTAAGACAAAGTAGAGAAAAGACAGATGTAAGGCATAGAACAACATCAACATGAATAGCCTGAACCAAACTTCAAGTTCCTTAGTGCTGAAATAATATAGAATCAGATATGTAAGATAACAAACAGAAGCATATTTTATGTGCAGCACAATATAAAATGCAGGAAACATCCCAAGTCTATTTTGGAGCAGATTATAAAGAATTACCGATTACTGTTATCAAAGCATCCGAGGATTCTTTTATGATCTTGATTTTGATTTCCTATAAATGCCGTGCTTTAGAGAGAATTGTAACAACCAGATAATATTTCATGTAGAACAAGCAATTATATTTTCCATCAAAATATATTTCTCTCCAAAATAATATGTTAATATTTCTGTCTCGGGGTCACAGGAGATTTTTTACATGTGTTTCAGCACTGTGTATTTTAAAAATAAATAAATAAATTGACTTATAACTGCTCTACTATAGTGAAATCTGCCGTTTATCTGGGCAGGATTTTGAAGCAATTAGTGTTACTGGGAACTGTGGGGCATAGAGCCTGGAAGAAGAGCCACCAACTGTGAGAAGAATGGACCCCTGTAGAGAATATAGATTGTGGAAAATTCTATTTCCACTCACAGAAAGATCTACAGTCACCTCTTTTTTTCCTTTATCTGTTTTTTTTTTTTCCTTAAAGATTTGCAGGACTAACCTTTACAAAAGGACATAAATCAGCACTTCTGAAGTGATTCACACTCACAGCAGGGACTTTGTAAAATCTGGAGTCAGCTAAGATCTGTGGCCTCACTATGTATGATATTATTCTTTCTGTTCACACTGAAATTCAGGATCAGAGTTAGTACAGGGATCTAGAGAATGTGAAGAAATATTGCTCTTTCCTACTTTGGGAGGTAGTGCAGCTTTTGTTTAATTTTCCACAGTAGGATTTACATGGAAATTAGTTGTTCAGAATGTAAAGCATGCCAGAATATTTTTGTCACCTAAACCTGAACTCTCTTAGTTTCACCAAATAAGAGGAAGATTGCTATTATTGTGTAGACATGTTTCTTTCTAATGCAATGGTCGCTACAGATCCTGATGGAACATAATTTACATTCCTATATATTTCTAGACCATGAACAAATCCATAAAATTGCATTGTTTTTTTCAATTTTGTTCCCCTAGAAAAATAAATGGAAACAACAATATTTTATTGGGGAAGTCTATTTCATCTAGCATAACTGGATAATTTAGTTTCCCCAAAGCATTTTATGAAAGGAGGTAGAATAGCTCTTTAACATAAATAAATTTTCAACAGCAAAAAATACAACCTCCTGTTTATGTGGATGTTAGTCAATAGATAAACCCTTTTTTCCCCTCTATGTTGAAGCTTGTAATATATAAGCATTAGGAGCATAATGCTCTTGACATTCAGGGATAGTGTGGGAGCAAAATCAGTGAATTCGTGGTAATAAGAAAAAAATAAAACCTCTCTGCATCACTGTTTATATGGCTTAGTGGGTTGGTGGGATAGTAGGAAAGTAAGTGGGTTTTGTGAGACTCTACAAAATTAAAATTGAAAATTTTATCATCTTGATTTTATCATCTTTTCCACAAATTATGTAACACCTAAGTATTTCATATATCTTATTTCTTTTTCTTCACAGTTTTTTTTTTTTCTAATTTTGAAGTACAGTGAAGTAGAAAGACCATTTGTATCACTTTATTTCACTTTGTTTATTCCTACTTCATTCCCCTGGCTACTCTGAGGAGTCAGATAATGTGAAAATAAAAATATGAGCTCTTTTCTAAAACATGTTGATATTTTCATGTTTTTTTTTTTTATTTCTGGAGACCCAAATTACTTAGTCTTATTTTTCCTTAATTAATGGCTATATGCTGATCTAATAAGGAGTATTTAGGTAAATACTTAACTTGCTGGTATCCATTGAGGAATTGAAAGGAAAAAGTCATATTTAAAAAAAATTAATGTTTATTCTTGAGAGAGAGAGAGACAGAGCATGAGCAGGGAAAGGACAGAGAGAGAGAGAGGGAGACACAGAATCCGAAGCAGGCTCCAGACTCCAAGCTGTCAGCACAGAGCCCACTCAGGGCTCGAGTTCATGAACCCTGAGATCATGACCTGAGCCGAAGTTGGGTGCCTAACCTACTGAACCACCCAGGTGTCCCAAAAGGAAAAAGTCTTACAATTTCTATCCCTACAGTCTTATCAGCAGGCCAAAAAGTTTCTATCACTGAAGTTAGGTTGAGTTGACATTTATTTGTTAAATTTTTATTTGAGGTTTACCTAATCTTAAATGTAAAAATTATTGTTAAAAATAATTGGAAATCTCGGGCTTCATTTATAACGAATTGTTACAGTGTCATCTATTGCTGGGAGGGCAAACCCCCCCTGCTATTTGTGTCTCAATCTTTTTATTTCTTTATTGATCTGATTATTTTATTTTATTTTATTTTATTTTATTTTATTTTATTTTATATGAAATTTATTGTCAAATTGGTTTCCATACAATACCCAGTGCTCATCCCAACAGGTGCCCTCCTCAATGATTAAATTTTTTTAAGGAGATCATCCTGACGAGTTCGGTATAAAATAGTTCTAACATGTGAATATTCATGCATGTGCATAATTCAGTCAAGGAAGGCATAGGAATGCTGTTCAGAGGAGTTGATATTTGAGTGAGCTGAGCAATGGTAGGGATTCATCACACAAATGAGGTAACATGATGGGGTTGTGGAGTGACAGTTTTCAGTGGCAGTTTTCCAGTCAGAGAGAAGAGCTAAAGTTAGCGAGGTAAAGCCATCATTGCAAGTTTGGGATCTGTAAATGTCTGGGGTTTGCAGGAGCACAAGATGAAGGTAACATAAGATCTTACTCTTGTGAGATCACAAAAGTTTTGTATGACATGTGGACAGTTTGAATATTATTATTCTGTCGTAGGAAGGGAAGGGATTTAAGCAAGGGGGTGGCAGAATCAAATATAAATTTTTATCTGTAATTCTAGCTGACATTACAGGATCTGTCCTATATAGAGGACAATAGTATATACCCCTTCTTATGCCGGCAGTGCTTTTCTATCCCTAGTATTCCCACCTGCACCTCACTTTTTATCCCTCAGATTTCACCTCTACTTTCTCTTCCTCACCTGGGCCCCTCATGGGTTTAGGAAAGGATGCACTGCTATATATACACATGGAGCCACATGCACAATACTGCTTACAGTGATATCTTTACACTTAGTGAATATTATCTTCCTCACCCATGCGATATGCACCCTCAGGCATGAAGTGTTGGCTCAATAGGTATTTGTTGAATAAATGCATAAATGGAATTGATAGCATCCCAACTGTCTGTGTCTACTCACATGCTATTTCACACAAGTTGTTAGAGCTGTGTCAGAAGAAAAGGAAAAGAAAGGGAGAATGAAGGAGTAAGGAAAGCAGAGAGAGGGCAGAGGTGAAGAGAAAAGGAGAGTGGAATATGGAAAGAAAAGGAAGAAAGGGAAGGGAAGGGAAAATGAGGGAAGGAGTCAAGGGTGGAAAGAAGAAATAAATGGAAAGCCATCCCTTTCTCTTTCATCAAATCAGATGGGCCACAGGAATGGAACGTATCAAAGTGACCAAAACTCAAACAATCTTGTTTTATTTTATTTATTTTTATTAATTATAAGAAAAAAGCCATATAATATTCCTTAATGCTTCAGAATTTCTCCATTTGTAAAACGGGGGGAATAATGTTAGTCCCCTTACTATTTGTTTTACACAGATAGTATGAAATGTGGTAAAAAGTAAGTGCTTTGATTTTTCAGAGAAAAAGTAAATAATTTGGATAGAATTCTTATTTGAAAAAGTAGAAGCATATATCATTTTTATTATCAAATGATACTTGAGATGTGTTAGCAGCCCATAAACTCTGAGTTTATTTACAGTTTGAATTTTGCTTGATTGTTTCTCCCTGCTGGAACACATAAATCATGGGATAAAGACACTCTCTTTTACAAAGGCTTACAGTTCATTATGTGTTTTGCTTCTGAAAATGTCCTTGGTTGTGTTATTTTATTGTGCTTTCTGAGCTATTTTTAAATGATAAAATTTCTATCATTATTCTTTATTCCAGTGAAACAAATTGAGTCATCAAATGCAGCCAGTCAAGACTTGTTTGGCCAGTCAAGACTGCTTTGTAAATTTGGTTTTGGTGTCTACAGAAGTACCTCAGATGTTTTTGTCAAAAGGTTTTGTTTTTGTGGTCAGTGTTGCTGATCTTAAGGTCTTTTATTATTATTATTAACAATAGAGAGGTTTGCTGGGAACACTAGGTCCAGACTTTGTTAATACTTTATAGTGAACACTGACCATTGTGGAAGTTTTGCTCAAATGAGTAATAAATAGATTTATAGCAATCTCTGTGTTTAGCATATAAAAATTAATTATATGAAAAATGGAAGACCTTCCCAATTTTTACATAATTATAGCTAATTTAGATGAATGTGTTGAACTCAGTAGAAATAAGAAAACCCAATCCCACAAACTAAATAGAAAACTCTAGGCTGGATTTCATTACTTATCACAAAGGGAAAGGATGCTCTTCATGTCTACAATCATTGATCCTATAGATCTGTCTCCATTGAACTTCACACCTAACAGAACAGTCAGCATTCAATTACCTCTGTGGAAACATTAACTAAAACCAGAGAAGGAGCCAAGAAACTTAGGAGTAAAGAAAAGGTCATGTTCTTGTAAACGGCAAGTTCACAACTGCCAACATCCTTTAGAACTATATGAAAATTACCAGCTTAAACAATGTAAAAGATTCCAAGCATGAAGTGTTTTCCTGATTTATAATTGTCACTTTTAACACAATTTAAGGTATCCAATAATGACATTCAAAGTATAAAGTGTAAGTAGTGGAATTTTGCTCCTTCTTGAAGCTGTTATTATATCCACTTAAATTCTCTTTCACACACAGGTACACATTCAAATCAAATGTGAATAAAAGATGTGACTTGAAAATTGCCATCCTCCCGAAATTTCTTTTCAGAAGTCCATTCTGTAGTTCACTTAAACAACTTGCTCAAGCAATCAAATCTATATAGCAGAGCTTTCTACATGGGCTGAGATGTTACGCTCATAAACACAGAGTTTAGGAATTATGAGCTATTTAGAGAAATAAAAAAGAAACTTAAACACATCACATTGCCCCAAACTGGAAGCAGCTTTTATCCTATCTTTTGCCAAATGCATCTTTAAAAGGTATGTGCTATAGCATATAATGACTCTTGAATCTTTAGTGATTTAGATTTTGAAGAAGCAGCCCATCTGTGAACAAGCGCAGCCGTAGTGACTTACAAGGCAAGGAGTCATTGGCTGAATTTTTATGGTTTTGGAAATGACTTTCTAGTGAGCAGGCAAACTCCCAGTAACATCAGAACACATTCCTCTTACAAGATGTCCCCATAGTAGGTCCTGTTCCTGTTGAATGAATAAATCCATCAGTAAGTACTGTCAACTCTGCTTCCAAAGTATATCCCAACCAGTCATTTTTTCCTTTCCATTTCCATAGTGAGATTACAAGACATGGGATCCATTCTCTTTCTGCTACCATCTGGCCACACAGAATCCATTATTCCTAGAGCAGTCAGAATATTGTTAAATGCAAACCATGTCACAGCCATTCTTAAAGCCCTCCAATGGCACCTCATTTAATCTTAGAATAAAATTCAAACTCTTGGTCATGACCTGGTCATCTCCTCTGCACTGATCACATTCCATTCTGACCTTCACCTACTACATTCCAACCACACCAGCCTTATTTCTGGAAAGTCTAAATATGCCAAGACTGTTTGTCCCTCAGAACTTTTATGTTTCTGGCACTTTGCTTTGAATATGCTGCTTCCACAAATTTGTAAGCCTAATTTCTTCTGCCTTTCATGTCTCACATCAAAAGTCACCTCCTCAGAAGATGGTTGCCTGCCTTTTACCCAGTAACCGTCAATCACTTACCTGTCTTATTTTTTCATGGCATCTACTACTCTCTGCAGCTATCCTGTTGATTTATGTGTTCACCATGTGTCTCCTTCCCCTGACTCTATGTCCTGTCCTTACGCCACCCAGGATCCCCTCCACATTAGCTCCATGAGTCCAGCAACATTTATGTTGGGGTGGAGGGTACAGGGATGATATGAGCGGCATAGAAAGCACTAAACCATTTGATTGTTAACCACTGTATATTCCTGGATAGATGTTTTTGTGAGCTTTAGAAGTGATTTTAGCCAAATATTTCAAATGTTAATGTGCAGTTGAGAACAGTTCTGTATGCTTGATCACTGCTTGTTTGTTTAAGCACACACAGATAACTTTGTAATTTTTATGGGGAACAACATATACCTAAAGTGTTTTATAATGTTTATGCAAATTTGACTTAAAGTAATATTTTATCTTAGCTTGCCAAACTAGTTACATTAATGTCTGCCTGAAATTAGAAAAACATACCTAGCAATAATTTCCTAAGAAATACAAATCTAAATCTGAGATGTGAGGGTAAAATCTGTAGAATTCCTGTGATATCCAAGCCATCTTCAATACCCACTCAGGAATTGAAACCCATTATTTTTAATACAACAAAGCTCTTTCTTCTCTTCATAATAAATAGCTACCACTTCTTCAATGTTTACTGTATTTAATATTCTAAATAATTTACATGTATTTTCTTTTAAAGTTTATTTATTTATTTTGAGAGAGAGAGAGAAAGAGAGAGAGAGAGAGAGAGGAGAGACAGAGGATCCCAAGCAGGCTCCATGCTATCAGCACAGAGCCAGATGCAGGGCTGGAACTCACGAACCATAAAATCATAACCTGAGTAGAAATCAGAAGAGTTGGAAGCTTCACTGACTGAGCCACTCAGGTGTCCCTGATTTACATGTATTAACTCATTTAATCTTCCCAACAACCATATGAAGTGGATGCTGTTATCATCTCGATTTTCTAAATAAGGAAACCACCTCTAAAAAGTTAACTAATCTAGTCTCATGCAGCTTGAGAGTTGCAGAACTGCAGGTTTAATTCAGGAAGTCGGGTTCCAAAACCCTCACTCTTTTCGCAGTACATTTTGCTGTCTCTCTTAGAGGACTATCAAAATAGTAATATAACTTGGGAAAAATCTATTTCTTGCAGGAAAAGTGATCTTAGCAGCAATAACTGTATTCCATCAACTTCCAGGGTTGAATACGTTTATGTAATTACAGAGATATATATACCTTTCAGAGTCCCATGCTCACATCAAAGCTTCAGGCTCCTTGATTCATTCAATAAGCACCTATTAGGGGCGCCTGAATGGCTCAGTCAGTTGAGCATCCGACTTTGGTCGTGGTCTTACAGTTCGTGAGTTGGAGCCCCACGTCAGGCTCTGTGCTGACAGCTCAGAGCCTGGAGCTTCCTTTGGATTCTGTGTCTCCCTCTCTCTCCATCCCTCCCCTCTGTCTCTTCTCTCAAAAATAAATAAACATTAAAAAGTTATTAAAAATGAGCAGAAATAAGCACCTATTAAATATTGTTAGTGTGTGAGAGAAATAAGAAGACAAAGGTGTAGTCTACACAGGCTGGTGAAAGAAATAAACATACAATACAGATAATTTGGATAAAGTTTGATGAGTACTATTTTGAAAAGGAATGGAAATATACAAAAAGGAGGTTGCCAGGACCTGAAAGAATCAGAAAAGTCCACAAGGACAATGTGACTTTCGAGCTGTACAAAGTATGTAGAATTTTGATTATCAATGAAGGAAAAGGTATTCCATGTTGCCAGGAAGTTAATGCACTAATGAGCTTAAGGCATATATGGAAAGAACAAAAGAGAGCAGGGTAAGAGTGACAGGAGAAAAGGAAGCTGGAAGAAATGACCTTGGGGCTACACTGTACAGATTTTTATGGATCGTGTGTAGGGACATTCTAGTGGGTAAGTGATGTGATACTCGGGTTCATTTTTTATTATTTTTTAAGTTTATTTATTTATTTTAGGGAGGGAGTGGGAGGAGCAGAGAGAGAGGCAGAGAGAGAGAATCCCAAACAGGTCCTGTGCTCTCAGCTCAGAGCCCAATGCAGGGCTCAATCCCACAAACCATGAGATCATGACCTGAGCCAAGTTCAAGAATTGGGCATTTAACCGACTGAGTCACCCAGGTGCCCCATATTCAGGTTTAGAAAGAAAGTGAGTATTCTTTCATAATATTCAAGCTTTCCATCAAAATAGTGATCCTTCTTGAGAAAGGATACTTTTTCTTTCATCATACCGTGAGTGGTTTGGTCCCTTTCTAGAACCTTCAAAAACTGTCCTCATCTCAATAATAAATAAATCTCACAAATGGGGTACTGATAGAAGAGGCCAACAGTATGTGCTACCCTTTCTTCCAGGTTCTCTTTGCAAAATGAACAATCTCATGACCTCTGAAGATTAGACTTTTTAAAGTGATTATTAAAATCACACTTCCATTGTGTAACAATGGAAACACTGCAATTTTGAATCCATAGTCTTTGTGGGTTTTTCCTATGTTTTTCCTTTTTTACCTTTTTCCTTTTTCTCTTTCCTTTCCTTTCCTCTTTTTCTTTCTTTCCTTTCTCCCTCCTTTTCCTTCCCTTCCTCCCCCTTCTTCCTCCTACTTGCCCCCTTTTCCTCCTCCTTCCCCTTCCCTCCCCTCACCCCCTCTTCCTCCTTCTCTTGTTCTCTTTAATGAGCAACTCATCTCATTATTTCTAGAATCATTATATTACTAGACCACAAAAAGCATGTAGTAATATTACACTATCTACTGACTTTTAATGTCACCATAATGATAAAAATAATAGACTTCAGTTAACCACTAATAAAGTAGATTTTAAAACAAACATATTTAGAAAAAACACACAGGCTTTATATTACTACACTTACTGTCTCTAGTGAAGTGTTCTCTCTATTTAAAAAAAAAAAGTAGTCAGTTTTTAAGACTTTGTTCTTATCCAAGAACAACTTTTTATCTTATAAGTCAGTCATGAAAAGGAGGATTATAATTCTTTGCATGTTTTGACTGTTAACAAGAAGATGATTATAAAAGAAGAATGAATTTAATATATAGTATATTTATCTTAACTTCTAATTCACTTTATTAGCCTCATTGCATCCTACCTGGTGTCAGTGGGAAGAAAATAGTGAGCCATGAAGAAATAAAACCAAATTCAAGTACAATTGGTTGACTGACTCCATTATGGCATTGGTCAGTCTTTTGAGGTTCCCTCCTGGAGATCTGACAGCTTTGCGATTTTGTTTTCAGCAGGCTGGGCAGAAAGGCTACAGAGGAAAAGCCTATTTGTGATTGCTAAAGAACCCCTAAGAATAGGGTGAGGTTAGTGAGAAAATTTGCCTTTAGGGCTCCTCTTACCAGTTGTCTGGAGGACTTTGCTTTCAGTATTCATATCTAGAACCTTTGCTAAGCAATATGTTATCCAATTTTTCTTCATTTTTAAAAATTCATTAGGATAGTGCCAGTTTAATATTTTAAGAGAAAATAAAAATCAGATCAACATCTGTGGTAAAAGAGGAATTATAGGAGCAGACATAAAAAATGTCCCTATCTCCACCTGCCACTATCTTGTGTCCAAGTAACCTATTCTCCGTTCTATGCCTGGCAATGCCAGGAGTGAAAAAGAAGCTAATGAAACATTAAAGGGAAACAAGCAGTTGCTCTTGCTTTTCAAAAGATAGTGATTAAAAGCATGGACTGGAAATTCAAGTACTCCCGATCTCAATATCCTGCTGCCTCAGCTTTAACAGAAGCAAATTGCAAAACTTGAATTTAGATTAGTGCCATGACTGTTGAAGTTTCAAGGAAATTTAGAAAAAAAGGTACTAATTCTGAAAGGATTATTGTTACCTTATTAAAAGTAAAAGTGTTCCCCATAGTTTACACACAGTCACTAACTTGTATTTAAAGTATTTAAAGACTATTAAAGTATGTTCATTATTTCTCTCCTTTGGGTGCTGAAAGAAAATTCCCTCGAATGCAGTGGTATCTAACATTTTTAGACATACACCATATCAATAAAAATGATTTTGAGCAAGTATCCACAAAATATTCATATTTATGTATAGATTAACTTCATTCATACTATATGATGCATTTCTAACCACATACATTACATTGAAATACAAAATAAATACAAATGAAATTGTAATGTTTTCTTATGGAGATGAGTTTCTGAACCCTGCTGGGCTTCTTACATTCTGGGGACCACTGTAGCAGTAAATTCAAAAGCTAATTAAAGACAGAAATGTATTATAAGTATGACAAAGAAATTTTACATGTTAGTTTTTAGATTTTGTGTGTTCCCCTAAACTCTCTTTAGTATCAGGACCAAATACTGCAATGCCTGGTAGGCCATGGAAAGACATTTTACTCTTTATATTTTTATAAGTGTGTTTTTATATTTTTGTAAGGATTTTATTTATATAGGTGTGATGTGAGCCATTGGAAGGTTTTGAATAGGGATCTGATATAATTAGATTATGTTTTGATAGAAATAATCTGGCTGCAGAATGGAGAAGAGTCTGAAGTCAGCCAGTGTAGAGCAAAGATACCAATTAAGAGGATATTTTAAGGCAGAAATTAATGCTTGGACTAGGCAGTACTAGTGGAGATAGTGAGACATAGCTGACTATGAGATACATTTTAAATTGATGGCGGATTTGATGTGATGTGGAAGGAAGAAGAGTTAGTGATGACCCAAAATGTTTTGCTTAAAAAACCAGATGGATGAAAGCATATTTACTAATATGGGGAATACTGGGAGAGGAGCCAATTTGAGGAAGAGGCTATGCAGAGTACCTTTATTGATAAGTTGATTTTGAGATATACTTTAGGCATCCAAAATATTTGGCTACTTGAGTCTGCAGTTCAGAAGGTCAATAATAGCAAGATGTATTAGCATCAAGATGTCATCTAAAGTTATAGGACTAAATAAGCAAAATAGTAGGTTAAATGACATGCAAAATTTCTGTCTCATCTTTAGGAATATTATCCTAGACACTGCTATTTCTTATTAGTAATTGCAAGGAAAATCTTCTCATTTTCTCTAGGACAAAGAACAAGCCACTACACACACACACACACATGACCCCCTCCCTTGAATTACTGCCATAATATTGAAATATGATAATGTTTTAGGGCCTATTTTTTCTCTAATAGATATATTCATTTCCTGAAATGGCAATTCTGAGAAATTAAGGACATGGATGATTGAAACGAGCTTTCCATTTTTGCTCACATACTACAGTTTATGCCTCATTGGATACCTTTAATTTTCCCCCTATTCCTTTACCAAGCCTTTGAGTAGGTCTGAAGAGAACGTGCTTTGACATATTTAAGGCATCCTGAGACAGAATCTGTACCCATGATCATATCTCTTCAGTGTCCACAAGGTCTCATAGTATCTTTTTCCAGCTCATCTTTCTTGCTCCCTTGCCATTTTGGACGATAAAGAACCAGCTCATAAATGTTTAACAGACAAGATAAGCTAATAAATACAGCTCTAAATATCATCCTCTTACAATAGTCAAAGAATTATCTGTCTGGAATAATTCCTATGCCAACCAAGAAGAGCTCTCCATAAAGCCAAACTGTTTAAGTCAAAATTAAAAATAAAATCTACATTTCAAATGAGATATTAGCAACTCTTCTGGCACTTTGATGATACATCTTGCTACTCATCTCAATAACCTTTTAATTTCATACTAATGCATAAAATTGTCTTTACTAACAATTAAGGATTTGCTCAAGGAAATTGGTGATATCTTAAATTATAAATTCTTGAATGGCCATTGAATAAATCTAAATTAGAAATTTAGATTTCTATTAAGTCTTAGTGGTTGAAAATTTTTAAGCCTTTAACACTGATGCCATGTCAGCCCTGATGTAATGATTTATCACAACTTCTCCATCCTCAATATATCTTTTTCATAATCATCACACTGATTAAAAGTAAACATTATTTTATATTATTATATTATTTATATTATCATCATATATAATATATATTATATTATTATAAATATTATTTTTAAATATTATATTATGTTATATTTATATTTATATGTTGTTTCCTTTTCATTGAAGGATATCACTATATAGGAGGGGGTAATTTTCTGATTAAGTGAATTTTGAAATAATAATAAATATATAAATATTCTTTAATTTTGGATCAAATCAGCATTCTCTTTTCATTAGGATATTGGTGGATGGAGAAAAAAAAGGATATTGGTGGATGGCATGATATTGAGGTGATAGAAGTATTGGTCCGTTCTAAGCTTTATATTTTGTAACGTATTTTTCATAAAATTTTCCTTTATATATATTTAAACCTGATAATAATTTTTCATGTTAGTTAATTAAACAACTTTTTAAAATATACTATTTAAGCCTACTTTCTTTACTGTAGTTGTGAAAATAGAAAATAATGTTAAATCAAAATTTCTTCAGAATAGTAAAATTACAGACTTATAAGCATTAATTTGTTTTTCTAAGAAAAAATATTTGTAAGGTTACTCTTTGTGTATTCATGTGTGTGTGTGTATGTGTGTGTGTTAACGTGTTTCTGGATTTTGCTGCATTTTTCTGAGTCTAGTTATAGTAGGGAGAAAACTTTAACCTTGAATAACAAAAACTTATTGTCTAAATCCAAATATAATTCATAATTGAAATTGTACCAGTGTCCTGCAGCTGTTATCCAGCAAAATGACTTTGTAGATCATATTGTGCAAATTGGAAAGCTCAAACGTTTTATATTTAACAAAGTCTACATAATTAAAAAGTAGGTTAGCATAATTTTTTTAACTGTCCCAGAAAAGGAGAAAAGCTCACAAGAATTTAATTGAACTGAGTTGATATAAAATGTTTAAAAATATGTTTTTTTTTTCTAATAACAAATGTAATAAATGCATGCTTACTTAGGACAATGTGAAAAATAAAGAAAAATAAAACAAGACAAAATTCACCTACCTCTTTCCACAATTAACATTTTAAAGTACCAGAAAGTGCTTTTTAAATATGTATGACCATAGAATATACAGTTTATATCTTGTCTTTTTACCTTAGTATTGTAGCATGAGGATTTTTTCCTGACATTAACATTATTTAAAGTTACACTGTGAATGTTGTACTATACACTAAAATATGACTTTGGCATTATTCACTTGATCATTCTCCTGTTGCTGTATATTTCTTACCAGTATTTCTCCTTTAATTTACCTTGTATAGATCTGCCAGAGATATATCTTATGTTAAAGAAAAACCTTTTCACACCATTCCTTTCAAAATCACTTAATGATTCCCCTTCAAGTCCAAACCTCTTAGCATAGATGCACATCTCTTCTCCTTGTGAATCTGGTCGGAATTGGTCTCACACCATCGCAAGGATTGCAATATCTGGCAGTGTGGATGCTGGCTGCTTCCCAAGAGAACTTTTAACTCATGCCTGTAAGATAGGGCCTATCATTCTCTTGTTTACTTTCTTTACCTGTTTCCTTCTGCTCCTT
Organism: Lynx canadensis; assembly: GCF_007474595.2. Taxonomy (NCBI): domain Eukaryota; kingdom Metazoa; phylum Chordata; class Mammalia; order Carnivora; family Felidae; genus Lynx; species Lynx canadensis. Next base: position 109,213,934 of record NC_044306.2, read on the forward strand.
ACTCGGTTTAGATACAACATCCTCTTTGAAGACCCCCTGATTACCCCCAAATCAGTTCCAGTTAGTTGCTTCTCTAAGCTCCCATACTAGTTTGTATAAACCTGTAATTTAGCACCTGTCACCGCCCCCCCCCCCCTTTTGTCTGTTTAGATGGTGAACAGCTTCTGGACTGTTTACATATGAAATTCTTTCTTGTTTTACCAATGCAACTTAGTGCTTATAAATAAATCTGTTAATTAAAATAAATTAAAATTATTTTTTTAAGAACTTTCCTATGTACTGGACATTGGTTATCTGGTCCTTTGTGTGTATTAACTTAATTTCACCTTCAAACCAACCCTTTGAGAGAAGTGCTATTGTTTACTTTTTTTTTTTTTTTCAAACAGATGAAGAAATTGAGGCATAGCAAGGTTAAGTAATGTACTTAAAGTTAGACATTTAGTAAATATCAGACCCAGGTTACGAGAGCAGCCCTCATAAAAAAGACCTTATACTCTTACTCTGAGCCAGACATGCCTTCTAAGACCTACAATAAATCCTAGGACAAGCGTAAGATTTGACTTTTGAGCAAAGCAACCAATTAAAACAGAAAGACACTGTGCAATGGCTTTTTATCCTGATGAAGTCCCAATAGTTCATTTTTGCTTCTGTTTCCCTTGACTCTGGAGACATGTCTAGTAAGAAGTTGCTACAACTGATGTCAAAGAGGTTGCTGCCTGTGTTCTCCTCTAGGGTTTTGGTAGTTTCCTGTCTCACATTTAGGCTTTTCATCCATTTTGAATTTATTTTTGTTTATGGTATAACAATCAACAAACTAAAAGGTAACCTATGGAATGGGAAAAGATATTTGTAAATGATATATCTGATAAAGGGTTAATACCCAAAATCTATAAATCACTTATCAAACTAAACACCCAAAAACAAATAATCCAGTAAAGAAGTGGGCAGAAGACACGAATAAACATTTTTCCAAAAGAGACATCCAGGTGGCCAATAAACACATGAAAAGATGCTCAACCTCGCTCATCATCAGGGAAATACAAATCAAAACTACAATGAGATACCACCTCACATCTGTTGGAATGATTTAAAAAAACCACAGGAAACAACAGGTGTTGGTGAGGATGTAGAGAAAAGAGAACCTTCTTATACTGTTGGTGGAATGCAAACTTGTGCAGCCACTTTGGAATAAAGTATGGAGGTTCCTCAAAAAGTTAAAAATAGAACTACCCCACAATACAGCAACTGCGCTCCAAAGTATTTACCCAAAAGATAGAAAAACGCTGATTCAAAGGGGCATGTGCACCCCAATGTTTATAGCAGCATTATCAACAGTAGCCAGATGATAAAAAGAGCCCAAATGTCCATCAACTGATGAATGGATAAAGAAGATCTGGGGAATAAAATATTTGGAATATAGTCCTATATACTGTGATCACATGATCACAACTATATACTGTGATCACATGATCAAAACTGAGCCAGTGGTTCTTCTCTTTCTCTCTCTCTCTCTCTCTCTCTCTCTTGCTATGTGACTGTGGATGATCACTCCCATGTTCCAATGCTCAGTCCTAGACCATGGTGTTTGGCAGAAATCAGTAATTTTTCAGAACATTGGATGATGCTCACACCTGGCACTAATGTATTTTTTGTCACTTCAAAGCATCTATGGACAGTCCTTTACTTTTCAATACAAGAGTAAGCTTAGGAATCTTTTGCTTCATTCTAGGTCAGGCTGCCTGCAGACATAGACCCTTTCCTCTGCTACCTATTGCCTTTTACATTAAATACAGTATATGACAAGAGTTTATTAATACCGTACTGGAGTCAACATCCATGCAAGTGCATTCAATGTCCCCCATGCAGAAAAATATTCCATTAGCCAATAGACAGCAGTGATTCCATTAGTGATAGTGAAAGTAGTCCTACACAATAACCCTCCTCTCTCTTGCCTCCCTCACACCAGTCATGAAGGTTTTCAAAGGTAAGTGCAGGTTAATTTATTTTACTTTATATTTTGTATTTTCTTTATTATTTTGTATTATATTAAAATATTATAATCATTTTTATATGAATATTTTGGGTTCTGGAATATATCATCTGAACTTCCATTATTTCTCATGGGGAAATTTGCTTTGATATACAAGTAATTTGGATTACAAGCATGTTTCTGGACCAAATATTCTTGCAAACCAAGGTTTTACTATACATATGTAATGGAATATTACTTAGCCATCAAAAATAATGAAACCTTGCCATTTGCAATGGCCTGGATGGATCTAAGGTGTATTACACTAAGAAAAATAAGTCAGTCAGAGAAAGACAAATACTATATGATTTCACTCATATGCGAAATTTAAGAAACAAAACAGATGAACATAGGGGAAGTAAGAAAAAAGAGAAAGGATGCAGACTGTAAAAGACTATAGAGAGCTCTAAAGAACTATAGAGAAAAAACTCAGGGTTTCTGGAGAGGAGGTGGGTGGTAGATGGGCTAAATGGGAGATGGGTGTTAAGGAGGGCACTTGTGATGTACAATGGGTGTTACATGTAAGTGATGAATCACTAAATTCTACACCTGAAACCAATATTACACTAAATACGTTAACTAGAATTTATTTATTTATTTATTTATTTATTTATAATATTTTTCATGTTTATTAAATTATTTTGAGCAAAAGAAAGCACAAGCAGGGTAGGGCCAGAGAGAGAGAGAGGGAGAGCGAGAATCCCAAGTAGGCTCTACACTGTCAGCACAAAGCCTGACACGGGGCTCAATTTCACAAACCACAAGATCATGACCTGAGCCGAAATCAAAGAGCTGAACACTCAAATGACTGAGTCACCCAGGCACCTCTTAACTAACTAGAATTTAAATGAAAACTTGAAATAAAAGAATAAAATAAAATAGAACAGCAAAGACACACACTCAATGACTTGACTTTATTTCCCAGAGTTTAAAAAAAATAAAAATACAGAGTAAGCAAGGGTAAATAATTTCCCAATATATCTTAGTTAGAGTCTTATCAGAGAACAATTAGTTCTCCTTTTCCTCATTCTAATGTGGTTTCAGACTAGATTAAGCAGACTTAGTACTTCTTTTCTATAAAATTCAGACAGAGTTGCAAAGAAAATAGAATCATGAATTCATAAAAACACATAAAGAGCTATTACTTTTATTTATTGAAAGCCAAAATTTTATAAAATATGCAAAGACTTCAGCCTTGATAAACAGGCTTAATTGTGAAAAATAAATGCACCACTGTACCTTCAGAAGAGCTGGAGTCCTAGATACATTCAAATACAAGTTGATTGGAAGTTTATCTCTAGTTCAGACAAAAGCCAGATAGATAGAGAAATAGAGAGATAGATAGACAGATATCCCCTCCACACCTAAGGTCAAAGTCTAAAATAAAATAAAGTAATTAATTTTATTGTGCATCAATAAATGTGGGGGAAATGTAACAATTAAGTATTTTACAGGGGCGCCTGGGTGGCTCCGTCAGTTAAGTGACAGACTTGATTTTGGCTCACATCACGATCTCATGTTCCTGGGATTGAGCCCTGCATTGGGCTCTGTGCTAGGCAAGGAGCCTGCTTGAGATTCTCTCTCTTCTTGTCCCTCTGCCCCTCCACTGCTTGCACCCTCTCTCTAAACAAAACAAAACAAAACAAAACAAAAACAATTAAGTATTTTATATATCTGTGTCTTTATTGGCATGGGAAATTTTAACTACAGGGCAGAATGAGTTAACCACATCTATTTGTTTATAATATATAAGTTCAAAAATTACATTTATAGTGAAAACTATGTTACTAAAGAATGCTTATCTGTAGAATAATCTCCCCCAAATATCTCCTTTCATAACAAGAATTGCTTCTAGAGGTGATAACATGATAGAAAAATTATAGTACGAATGTAAAAGTCAAAGGAACCTTTATCATCCAACTCCAGATATATGACTAAATCTGTTTCTTCCTAACTAGAGCTTCTCTGAACAATTTTTCTTCCTAAATATGACTGTGTGACTCTTTCTTTTCAACCCTTCTCCTTCATTTTCCTTCTTAATATAGTTCCTAAATGAAGCCAAAATATCAGGGTCTACTGAGAATAATACTTTTCAGCTTCATATTTTATAGTTAATTATGTTATGACTCATAAAAAAATTGATCCCAAAGTTCATAATTTTTCTTTTTCTAATTTCTTCTGCTCAAAAGCTGCCTTTTCACCATCTCCTCGTTAATGTAAACCAATAGTGGTCCTTATTTGAAAGCACTTCATCAGAATTAGCCTCAAGTGAGTCAGCTGATGGAAGAAATAGTAATAAATGAACATGTGTCAATGAGAGGGCTGTTGAGCAAAAAAATTCAGTTACCTTCCAGCACAGACCACAGGATAATTTATTAAAGTGTCAGAAGCAAACCTTTAAGGTAAAAAATAGCTGATACAAAATTCTCTGATTACCCAAAATGAATCTTTAATGTGAATAAATGGAAATGAACAAAATTGCAGAGTGCTGTTCACCATTCAAAATTAATTGGAAAATGGTTGACTTGAAAATATGATACTATGTAATGAACTGACCAAATAGTGAATAAAATTAATTCCAAGGTTTGTTTATACATAGCAGAACTCCAAAATGAGGGTTAAGTATAATTTCCAAGCACTTTGAATCATAAAAGTTATCTTTTTAAAAAATGCATGAAATTAGATAGATAAAGGAAAACAAAGAGAAAGTTATGGAAACAACATCTTTTTATATCTCAATATCACTAGTTCTTTGCCATTTTTTATAACTCAAATGTTAAAAGAGTATCCTTAATCTAAGGCAAAGTCAAACAAAACATGTTATCTATGCTTCTAAGGACATTCTGATTAAAAAGTCAGATTAGGTCTTCCCTGTAAGTAACTGATAAATTGATAAGAAATCTCTATTAACACATTATAGAGAGATTCAATTTGTGTGTGTTACACAATGCCTTTAAGAAGGAGCTAAATATTACCTATATAATTCTATTCAGGATGAATAGTCTACTTTATTAGCTTTATTCTCACAAATTAGCAGTGAAGTGGTCCAGGGATGCATAATGTAGGAATTTTATATGGTGGTATATTAATCCGATTGAGGTTATACGTGTACCACAGACTATTTGTAAGGGTGGGGAAGAAAGAAATAATATCCATCATGCAACTATATTTTGAGCAATGCAGATGAAAAAGGAAACTGACTTCAAACAAATTATTATAGCCTGGTTTTCATTGTTTGTTTACTTGTTTTACATCTTCAGCTTGGTTTGATGGTATATGTAAAGTAGCTTTAAGAATTTTTAACTCTACAATCTATTACCAAAGAGGGAAAGTGTTCCTTTTTGTGTCTTTTCCAGTCTTTCATTAACTGTTAATTATATGTTTGAGAAAAAATAACAAAATCTCAAAATTATTTGATTATCTGAACATTTCTATAATACCTGTGTGGCCTATAGTAATTATTAAAGGGAATATTAGATACAGTACTATCAGTATAGTTGGAATTGTATATATTTAATATCTTATATCTTATTTCTTACAAAAAGCAATCTCTGCAAATTACTAAAATGGTATACATCTTTTTTGTCAAATATCTCAGAATTATAGACATTGTTATTGTAAAAAAAAAATTCTTTTCACATTCAGCTGTTTCTAGAATGTATGCAACAAAACAGGTGCATAAATATTGTCAAAACTAAGTCTTAGGTACGCACACATTTCTATTTTGTTTATATTTCTATGATCTTTAAGCAAACTGGTATTATATGTACACAAAGTGAATGTGTATCATTGTTATTAAAATTTACTTGCTAGACAAGATTATTAAAGAAAGTAATAGCAATAATCATTAAAAATAATAACTTGTGCAATTCTTGAGCAAATAAATAAGAAAGTTCTGTGGAATTTTGTTCCTACACTTTGATTATCATCCTAGTGTTTCAGATTCATTCATACTTAAATAATTATTAGTGTGTCAGTTGTGAGAGGACAGATAGATGAGAAATGTGTGATATGTATTACAGTAAAAATTATCTCACTTGGGTGGGAAACAGGAATTACTTCAGAGTCAAAAGTACTATTACACAGATAATAACGCATATAATAAAGTATAGCATTTGTGAATGAGAAGGTTTCTTTCATACCTCTTTCTCTTTTTTTTAAACCATGCATTAATCAAAGGTAAAGATTTTCATATTTAAATCACTAACATTGTGAAAGATATGTGACTTCAAACTAACATTTTTAAAAACACTAGTATAATAAGAATTATAATGCCAATCCCAAAGGAATCCCAGCCTAAACCCTGCAGAATCCTATTTCATTCCATCAGTTTTGCCTTTGGTATCTATAACCTAAGTAAAAATTCCTTTGGATGTTGATAATTTGGAGATTTCCAAATACTGGAGAGTTAATATGGGAAAACAAAGTCCACATCAGACGTGCTTCAATTTTAAAGATAGTGCATGTGTTATTTTTTATTTCTCCTTTGCTTTCTTTATTATAAATCAATCCAGACTACAATTTTCTGGCCTTACATGTAGAGAGCTTGGAAATCATTGTTCCATCCCAGTAACAAATAAAAAGCTAAACAAGCTCAAAATTAACAACTTTTCTTAGATGGGTCAGAGAATTAAGGTCACAGGGCAAACCACTACCCGCAGAACTGAAGACACGGACAAGTCGGTAGAATCACAACTTCCGGGAGCAGAAACTTCCATGAGAACCAGTGCCCAGATACGAAAACCTGAAGTGTGATTAATAAGTTGCTGGAAGCTCAGTGGGGACAAGTCTGAGAGTCAAATACAACAGGGGGACCCCAAAATAAGGGACCCCCTACACTTTTGTGAGTTTTGCATCCAGATGCTCAACCAAGTTTTAAGAGTGAAAATCTGAGAAAAAATCCTTTTGTGCCTCCAGCTAGGAAGGGAAAAAAAGACCATTTAGAAATACCCCAGAGCATTCTGTTCTCCTTAACAAGGCCATCTCTAAGGAGAAATATTTAACCAGAGCCTAACCTACAGGGTATTATCAGAGATTAACTGACCTGGGGTAAGAAAAATGCATAACTCTGGTCTAATCTATTCATCCTGTCCTACCAAGAATGGAGAGGGGGATGAGAGACACTTGAGAAATTCACCGTCCTAGACACAGGCTCACTACAAGACTGAAACCTAATCATAGGACTGTAGATTGGTTAACACCCTCCCACCACCACCACCCCTCCACACACATACACAAGGCACACATGCACACACACACACTTCACCACCATATCAATAAAAGCCTATTTACAGCAATTCCTTTTACCCAGTACATCATGTCTGGCTATCAAGAAAAAAAATTACAAGGAATACTAAAAGGCAAAAAAAAAGACAGTTTGAAGAGACAGGGCAGCATCAGAACCAAATTCAGATATGTTATAATTAACAGACTATGAATTTAACCCAACTATGATTAATAACATAAGGGCTCTAACAGATAAGGTATAAAGCATGCAAGAACAGATGTAAGCAGAGAGACAGGAATTCTAAGAAAGAATGAAGAAAAGAAATACTAGAAGTCAAAAACACCGTAAACAAAATTAAAAAGTGCCTTTGATGGGCTTATTAGTAGACTGGACATGGCTGAAGAAAGAATTTCTGAGGTTGATATCTCAATAAAAATCTCCAAAACTGAAAAGCAATGAGGAAAAAACCTGGGGGGAAAAATAATAGAATATCTAAGAACTGTAGAACAACTAAAAAACGGTATAATATACACATAATAGGAATATCAGAAGGATAAAAAAGAAAGGAAGAGAAGAAATATTTGAAGAAACAATGAATGATAATTTCCCTAAATTAATGTTGCAGACACCAAACCATAGATCCAGGAAGCTGAAAAAACACTATGCAGGATAAATGCCTAAACAAAACAAACAAAAATACCCTGAGGTGCATCATATTAAAACTATAAAAATCAAACATAAAGAAAAAATTCTGAAAGAAGCCAGAGGGAAAAAATATCTTACCTGTAGAGATGCAAAGACAAGAACTCTATCCAACTTCTCAGAAATCATGCAAACAAGAAGAGAGTAGAGTGAAATATTTAAAGTGTGAGAGGGGCGAAAAAACCCACTAACCTAAAATTCAGTATCCTGAGAAAATATCCTTCAGAGTGAAAGAGAAATAAAGATTTTCTCAGACAAAAATTGAGGCTATTTGTTGCCAGCAGACCTGCCTTGTGACAAATGTTAATGGAAGTTCTTCAGAGAGAAAGAAAATTATATAGGACAAAAACACAGATATACACACAGAAAGGAAGACCATCAGAGAAGAAATCAGTGAAGGTAAAATAAAATAAAAACTTTTTTTTCTTGTTCTTAATTGATCTAACAGATAACAGTTCAGGATAATAATAGCAACAATGTGCTCCCTTATGTATGCTTGTGTGTGTGTGTGTGTGTGTGTGTGTGTGTGTGTGTGTACTTCTGTACAAATGAAATGAATGACAGCAATAATACAAGGAATGAGAGGACAGAACTAGGATTATTTTGTTATTATAAGGTACTACCTTACCTGTGAAACTATATAGTTTATTTGAAAGTAGACTTAGATTAGTTGTAAGTGTATATTGCAAACTCTACTGCATCCACTAAAAAATGTAAAAAAAAAAAAGTATACTTGATATGAAAAGAAAGGATAGAAAACTGAACCATAAAAAATTGCTCAAGTAAAACCACAAAAATCAGAAAAAAAAAGAACAAGAATAAGGGCACAAAGAGAAAACAATAAATATGGTAGATATTAATACAATTGTGTCAGAAATTAATATTAATGTCAACAACTTAAATTTACTAATTAAAAGACAGAGATCGTCAGAGGAGATCAACAAACTAGACCCAACTATTTGCCGTCTACAAGAAATCCACTTTAAGTATAAAAAAGTGTATATATTAATATAAATGGATGGAGGCAGATTACCATGCTTAGCACTAGTAAAAAAGAAAGTTCAAACAGAGACGACTTTAAGGTAAAGAAAGTTATCAGGGGTAAAAAGGAGCATTACAGAATGATAAAGGGTTCAGTTCTTCAAGACGACATAACAGTTCTCAAATTGTATACACCTAACAACCATGTATCAAACAATGGGAGGCAAAAACTGATAGAACTTCAAGAAAAAAATAGATGAATCCAATATCACACTTGGATACTTTAACATTACGTTCTCAGAAATGGATAGATCCAGTGGGCAGAAAAACAGCTAGGGCATGTTGTAGTCAACAGCATCAATAAACTGGATATTACAGATGTCTAATAGACTACTTCCTCTAAAATCAGCAGAATACATATTCTTCTCAAATTCACATGGAACATTAATCAAGATAGATTACTTTCTGGGCCATAAAACACACCTTAACAAATATAAAAGAATGTAAATCATACAATGTCTTCTTTCAGTCCACAATAGAATTAAACTAGCAAATAATAACAGACATACTGGAAAACCTGAAAATATGTGATGATTAAACAGCACACTTCTAAACAACACATGGATCAGAGAAGAAATACCAATAAAAACTAGAAAATATTTTGAAATAAATGAAATAAAAACAATTTATCAAACTTTTTGGGATGCAGCAAATAAAGTGCTTAGAGGTAAATTTATAGCATTGAATGAAAATATCAAAAAAGAAGAAAGGTCTAAAATCAATCCTCTAAGCTTCCTCTTTAGGAAACCAGATAAAAGAAGAACAAATTAAACCCAATGTAACCAGAAGACAAGAAATGATAAAAATTACACCAGAAATCAATAAAATTGAAAATTAAATCAGTTAAAAAAAATCAATGAAATGAAAAGATGTTTCTTTGAACAGATCAATATAATTAATAAAATCCTAGTCAGGCTTAGAAAAAGAGAAGACACAAATTCCTAATATCAGAAATAAAAGAACAGATATAGCCACAGATCCCATGGACCTCAAAAGTATAATCAAGGAATACTATGAGTAACTCTATACCAACAAATTTGATAACCTGGATGAAATGTATCAATCCTTGAAAGATACAATTTGCCAAAATTCACACAAGAAGTAGATAGTTGGAGAAGATAAACCAGATTGGGAGAAAATATCTGCAAAAGAGACATCTGATAAAGGACTGTTATCCAAAGTATACAAAGAACTGTTTGTTTGTTTTTTTTAATTTTTAATGTTTATTTTTGAGAGACAGAGACAGACCATGACTGGGGGAGGGGGTGAGAGGGAGGGAGATACAGATCTGAAGCAGGCTCCAGACTCTGAGCTGTCTGCATAGAGCTCCACATGGGGCTCAAACTCACCAACTGTGAGATCATGACCTAAGGCAAAGTCAGGTATTTGACTAATTGAGCCAACCAGGTGCCCCTATACAAAGAACTCTTAAAATTCAACAATAAGAAAACAAACTACCTAGGAGTGCTTGGGTGACTCAGTTGGTTAAGCGTCCCACTCTTGATTTCAGCTCAGGTCATGATCTCACCGTTCAGATTCGACCCTGCATTGGGCTCTGTGCTGACAACATGGAGCCTGCTTGTAACTCTCTCTCTCTCCTTCTGTCTCTGCCCCTACCCTGCTTGTGCTCACTTTCTCTCTCAAAATAAATAAATAAACTTAAAAAGAAAAAAAAAAGAAAATAAGCCACCCAATTGAAAAATGATTCAAAGACCTTAACAGATAACTTACCAAAAGAGATATACAGATGCCAAATAAGAATATGAGAAGGTGTTTCATGCCATATTTCATCAAGGAAATGCAAACTAAAAAAGCAATGAGGAGTGCACTTGTTAGGATGAGCACTGGGTGTTGTATGTAAGCATTGAACCACAGGAATCTACCCCAAAATCCAAGAGCACACTTTACATACTGTATGTTAGCCAATTTAACAATACATTATAAAACAAGAGAAAAGAAAAGAAAAAAAGAAAAAAAAAGGAAAAAACAGAAAAGAAAAGAAAAATTAGTGAGAAACAACTAGGAACTTATTAGAATGTCCAAAAACCAGACCACTGACAATACCAATTGCTGGTGAAAATGTGGAACAATAAGGACTCTCATTCTTTGTTGGTGGGAATGCAAAATGGAACAACCACAATGGAAGACAATTTGACAGTTTTTTATAAAACTAAATGTACTCTTACCATGTGACCCAGCAATGCACCCCTTCAAATTTCCTAAAAAGAGTTGAAAACGTATATCCATACAAAACCTGCATATGGATGTTATAGCAGCTTTACTTGTAATTGTCAAAACATGGAAGCAGCCAAGATGTCCTTCGGTAGGTGAATGGATAAATAAACTATAGTACATCCAGAAAATGGAATATTACTCAGAACTAAAAAGAATGAACTATCAAGGCATTTAAAGACATGAAGAAATCCTAAATGCATATTACTACATGGAAGAAATCAATTTGAAAATGCTATATACTATATGATTTCACCTATATGACTTTCTAGAAAAGGAAAAACTATGAAGACAATGAAAAGATTAGGGGTTAGGGAGGGGAGAGAGGCAAGCAGTTGGAGCACAGAGGATTTCTGTGGCAGGGAAACTATGGACTTTGAGTGATAATTATGTAACTGTAGGTTTATCAGTTGCAACAAATTCAAAACTTTAAATTTAAAAACCTGGTGGGAGATGTTGGTAATGGGGGAGATTATGTATGTGTGAGAGCAATGCATTAATGGGAAATCGCTGTATTCCACTCAATTATGCTGTGAACCTAAAACTGCTCTAAAAACATAACATCTATTTAAATCAATCCGTCAATTCTTAAATTAGATATAGTTGACTCTGGCAATTTTGGTGACAAACCATAATTTTCTTAAAAACCTGCAAACAGGGGCGCCTGGGTGGCGCAGTCGGTTAAGCGTCCGACTTCAGCCAGGTCACAATCTCAAGGTCCGGGAGTTCGAGCCCCGCGTCAGGCTCTGGGCTGATGGCTCGGAGCCTGGAGCCTGTTTCCGATTCTGTGTCTCCCTCTCTCTCTGCCCCTCCCCCGTTCATGCTCTGTCTCTCTCTGTCCCAAAAATAAATAATATTGTTCAGTTATTCTTTTATATCAGAATCACATTTATTTATTGCTTTGTTAGATTAAATATGAGATTCTGGATTCTTAATGCAAATTTGTTAGGTAGATTTAACCCTTTTGAAAATGGACAAGTAGATATAGACATGATCGCCACATGTATTCTGTGGAATACAGAATTCCATAGTCCTGTTTTAGGCCTTCTCTTATCTCTGTAACATACCCATTTCTATCTTGATGCATACATTCTTTAATAATCAATGAATTCGTTGTGAGAGACATAATGTACATGAATGCATTTACTTGCATTATCTTAAACACTTTAGTATGGATATGAAATAAGGATTTAATGGTAGTGAAACGTACTGGTTGCTCAAGTATAATTCTTACACAAAAGGATAGCATTTTATAACTTGAAAAAAGAAAAAGTAGGACAACTCATACAACTAGATACCAAAGTTTATTATAAGTAAATTCTATGCACCTTTCTGTATGCATGTTATATTTCAAAGCACAGAGTGTTAAAAAGAAAGGAATTAGGGTAGAAAAATTTAAGTAGGCTAATAATACAAAATTAGTTATTCACAATATATCCAACTATAAGTAATGTATATGGCATTTATGATCAATTCTTAAATTCAAAAAATTAATATTAATTGAATGATTATAAAAATAAAGATGCTGGGGAATTTACAAAAACAAATGAAACCCAATTCTACCTTTAAGAAGTTTCTAATTTCATAGGGAAAAATGTTAGTTGATATCAGGTAAAATTACCTGTAGTCAATTATTTTTGGCCTGTAAAATGGCAACCTCATATGGTTCTCCTAATAAAACAAAAATTTCATGTGGTACACACAGTAAGAGAAAGGTGAAGTGCTACAAGCATTTAGGAGGTGACTTGAAGGCATAAAAGTTCCAAAAGTAAAACTGGAAAGATGAACACAGACGAAAGCATATACAATGGTGTGGAGAAAGAAATGCTGTGCTTGAAGAATGGTAGTGGCGTGCAGTTAAGTCAGAATCGAGACCTGAGCTTGTAGGATTAGATCATGAAGGGTCTCAAATAGTGTTTAATCAACCTCAATTCTTAAAAGGGGCAGAGAGAGAGGGGAGACACAGAATCTGAAGCAGGCTCCAGGCTCTGAGCTGTCAGCACAGAGCTGGACACGGGGCTTGAATCCACAAACCGCGAGATCATGCCCTGAGCTGAAGTCAGATGCTTAACCCACTGAGCCACCCAGGTGACCCAAATCAGCTTCAATTCTAATCAATAGATACTGAAAGCAGTGAGCATTTCTGAGGGAGAAAACTGGATATATGCTTAGGGAATATGCAATGGTTGTTGCTGAATGAATTATGGGGGCAAAAACAGAAGTTGAGAGCAAGGTTCTTGCAATAAGCTAAGAAGACATAAAAAAAGACTTCACATTAGAATGATAGAAATGGAAAGGAAAGGATTACAGGAGGAGAAGTGACAGGGTAGAATCAAAGTCAAATGACATAAAGATTCCAAATTGATGGAAATGGTGGAGAAGGTAGTTTGGAGAGAAAAATGAGTAGTTGAGAAGAATGTGAAATGATCTAAAGACATTCCTATGGAGAAGACTGACATATCAAATTGTAAATGTGACATTAAAATGTTTCACCTTTTTAAGGTATTTCTGATTCCTTTACTTAAAGATGATAATTGAGCTTTTATAATATTAGGAGAAGATATTGCATAGAAAGAGAAAAGGGAAAGATTATATGAAGAACTCAGAAGAACTTTTCAAGTAAAGGGAAAAAGAACGAATACAGGAGAAAAGGGAAATGTGAACTGAGAGCGTGTTATCACTGTGTAAGATGAGCGCCTCAAAGACAGAACAAAGGTCAACGTTATCAAATAGGGTTGAAATGCCAAGGTTGGGGATGAACACCTCTAAATTTGGCAAGTAGAAAGTTATTAGTGACTTTCAAAAGAGAGAGTTTTTGTATAGAGGTCAAAACCAAAGCCAAATATAAAGGTATAAATGAGTCAGTGCTAGGGGAAAAAAAGAAGGAATTTGAAAAATTCAGTCAGGGGGAGGTAGTAGAAAGTCTGCATAGCAGCTCCAGGGCATAGGTAAATTGAAGGCTATTTTAGAATAAAGAAACTAGAAGATTGTAGGCAAAGTGAGAGTAGAGACTAGGGAGAATAAATTTGCAAGAGTGTATTTTAGGATAGGAGAAGGGAATGGGTAATTAATAGGAAAAATTCCCTGAAGACAAATGAGAGCACAGGGATCAACTTTGGGTGGGCCAGTCTTGTCTAGTCTATTCCAAGGAAGCAGGAGGAGTGAAAAAGATAAGATAAAGTTGAAGTTAAAGATATTGGAAAAAAAGTTGCAGGAACCCTTCAGTATTTCTTAGCACTGTTTCTTGTACTAAGATTGGATAACAAATGTTACTCCTCTTGGGGGAAAGTTTCTGCATTGTGGTCAACCTTCCTATCTTTAGCGAAAATATTTGGAGGTGATGACTTGAGGAAAAAGTGTTCTGGGGCTTCTCCCAGATCGTTTCCCATAAATGAGTCTTATTTTGTTACTTGCAAGGTGATTCTATATGCAAGGTTTTGTATGTTAATGAAGTTTTATCAAAACACCCCTGAAGTCCTACTGTTACTTAAAGTTGCTCTAATATTTTATTTATATTCTTATCTGACTTATGGCTTTCTCAGTAAACTATATTAGATTTGTAACTATTCTTACCATCAAACTATAACTTGGAAAATGGTACAAATGTACAATCTACAAAAATAGATGTCAAGAGACTTTAGAAAGAATTTTATATTTGTAACTATTTAAAATTTGTGTACTTGATTTACAATGACTAAAAGGACTATTAATGGATAAAATAGCAAAAGATTTTGAGGGGCATAAAGCACTGGCTTTCCAAAGAAAGGCATACCCCTGTCATTGTTGTACTTTCATTGTACATTCAAAACCACAGGTTTTGTGTTTACTATGAGCCAAGTACTTTCCTTCTCACAACAACCTTGTAATGTGGGCATCATTATCCCCAATTTGCAGATGGAGTCACTAGGGCTCTGCCGGAGAAATAAATTCTCCAAGGCCATTAGCTACAAAACAATGATCCAGTTCTGTGCTTTTTCCCCATCTAAGACTACTTTCCTGGAAGGTGCAGCTGTTCCATTTGGGGACACCACACACCACTTTGAAAGAAGTTTATGATTGATGTTTGCTTTGACATTTTCTAAAGGTCTCTGTAAACCTCAATGAGGATTATCAATTCTGCTGCACCTCTCTTGAGTTTTGTGCTTTGTTCCACGTGAGGCTTAACTTCAAACACTTTATTGCCTAATGTGAACACAAGTTTCATTATCTCTGCCAGAGTGTTCCCATTCAGCATAGACTTTACGATCATGTGCTTATTATTTGACTTAATATATTTTTAAGGTCATCTTCAGTCTACTCACTTCTTTGTTTGACTTCTCCTTTAGTATTTGATAAGCAATAACCAGTTATATAATTTGTATATTCATCACCTGACTAGAGTGACTGAGACCCAAATCCATTTAGGATAAGGTGGACTAAAATGAGCAATTTTCAATATCTTGGGAACGCAATCTGAAAGAATACCCCTGTTTTCCAAAGAAAGAATTACAAATTGCAGTATTCAATTTGGTGGCAAAGTGGGTAGCTGTTCTTTTACTCAAACTCATGTGTTTTTTTGAGATATAAAATCCATGAAACTTGATTTTAAAATGTAGATGTGCATGTTTTATACCATGAAGAAATTTATTTAAGAACGTATGGTAATATCCAGTATGCCTAAATGTAGGTGTGAGGGATTGACAGCTCAGCAGAGATATGTGGATGAGAACCTGGAGGTGGAAATGACATTTAAAAAAGAAAATAAAATAAATAAAGGAAAACAAAATTGAAATAGAAATAAATTAATGGTTCTAATCTTCAAAGTATCAAAAATTCATGATGAGAAAAAATTTTTTAAATCAGCATGCATATGGGATATAAGATCCAGTAGCTAGACTGTCATGATCTCTACAAAGGAAATAAAAAAGTGATAGATTATATTTATTAAAGCCACATTCAAGGGCCACTCACTGAGCGGATCAGGAAAGCAGTTAGAAGTCCAACAAAATTAAAGATGTTAAAGGAGGGGATTTTTATCAAATATGAGGGGGAAAAAGTACTACATTTTACATAGAATAGTGTTTAAGAGGGGCGCCTGGGTGGCTCAGTCGGTTAAGTGTCCGACTTCGGCTCAGGTCATGATCTCATGGTCCATGAGTTCGAGCCCTGCGTCAGGCTCTGTGCTGACAGCTCAGAGCCTGGAGCCCGTTTCGGATTCTGTATTTCCCTCTCTCTCTGCCCCTCCCCTGTTCATGCTCTGTCTCTCTCTGTCTCAAAAATAAATAAACATTAAAAAAAATTAAAAAAAAATAGTGTTTAAGAGCCTGGATTTAGGAATCACACACTAGTCTGTTTTAAGCCCAGTCTGTAGTAGTGTGAGCATATGTAATCTCTTTGAGTTTTATTTAGCTTCTTTTTCTGTTAAAGTGCTATAATCCAGTTGTGAAGACTAGAGTGTAGGTGCTTTGTGAGTGCTAGAGATTAGACATCTTCAATAAACTTCAGCTATCCTCTGAATCAGTGACTAGGCCAATAAATGCTTGTTAGCTTGATCCCTACTGAATGAACAGCTTGAGACTGAAATGAGTATACTTCTCAGGTATGTTATATCTCCCTGGAATTTCCCTCACTTGTGGTAAAGTGTAGTTACTTTCTAAGATGCAAGGAACAAGGAGAGAACAGGGGTATCAATATACAGAACAAAAAGGCTTACTAGGACCCAGACAACCAATTACATGAGAAGATCTACGTCCCTTTTACCATGACGGAGGTAGTAGAGAAGACTTGAGATTGCCTAATGACAGCAAGTGGGAAATCCCTGGGTAGATTATCAGTGTCCATTGTCCACTTGTATAGTCCAAAAGGTGAAAAAGTCAAGTTGCATGGGGAAAACAAACTCATTATTTTAATAAATGGATTAAATGCACTCCCAGTGAGTAGATGTATTATTTAATATTTGAAGGATCTTAAATACCAAATTACTTTAAGCTAGAGAGTTTGGGATTTCATAGAATAATTATTAAGCGGATCCATGCCTGTTTGCTTTTGTGCCAACAGACAGGCAATGCTTATAGGTTTTAATCACAAACCCTCTTCTGTGTACCTGCAGCTGAATGTCAACTTATCCTTGTTAACCTATAACTCAGCACTGTCTTGTGGACGTATATCCCGGCAGATGTCTCTTTAAATAGTACTCACTTAGGCATTGAACTGTTGTTCAGGTTGGTAGTCTTCTCCTGCATGATTCTTACAACAATCCAGATTAAATTGTCACAATAGTTGCTAATTTCTATTTATCTAGTTTCTTTCTGTATATTGAAAATCTCATTTAACGTTTGAAGAAGTAAAACAATTTTTATGGTAAACAAACAAAAAGATTTTGCTATTGCTCCTTAGGAATATCCCAAGCTAAACCCAGATATTTTAAAAAAGGCTTTCCTCATAAATAACCTATCTTCTCATATAGGAAATGATTCTGAATTCAGATTCTTTGAGAACAAAGCTTCAGCACATCCAGAAATACCTAGTTTTAAAATCATCTCTTTTGGTGCTGGGCAGTTGTTTTCCAAATGTAATTCACAATGGATTCATTGCTATTCTGCACCCTTTCCTAAAAAGAATCTACATAGGCCTATCTGATAGATAATTTCACATACCCACAAAAAAGCATAACTGTTTCTTATCTTTTGTGGTTTTTTTTTTTTTTTTCAGTTCTCTAGTGAGTTCTTTTGTTTGCAAGGGGGTCATAAATGTAAGCCCTTGATACTCACCTATAAATACTCAAAACTTCAGTTTGTTATTTGCCGACAAGCAGGCTAGGAGATAAGGAAATGAAGAAAACCCAACCCCACGTAGCTGCTGGATCTCTCCATCACTCATTTCTTCATCATGTGTTTCTCATTTTCTTAATGAATGAGGAAGCAGATGGTATCTAAGAGAAATTAATTTTCCGATCAAAAGTGATTAGTTCTACCAAAATCTATATGGTAATGAGCAAAACCATAAACTGTAAGCACAAAAAATTAAGAGGTTTATAGTTTAGTACTTCACAAATTAGATAATACTTGATGGAGTGCAACCTATTCCATTATTTCAAGTTCAAAACCTGATTGCTTTTGTCACAACTATTTACTTCTCTTCACCAGGAATTGGCAATGTAAAATCTTCACACAAAGTGGACAATAATTTGCAGGAATAAGGCAAACATCTCCTAGAAAGTGTTTTCTGAATTCATCCAAAGAATTCCTTACTGCAATAAAGCAGTGAAACAAACCCCAGCCTCAGATGGCACCCATTGCTTCACCTCTCACCCCATAAATATCTTTGTCAACAGTGATTGATCCAGTGATTTCCTCCGTTTGTCCTCAAGCTTTCCTAAGATGAATCCCGTTGCTTCTTTACATAAGCCCTCTACTCTTGCTAAAACGGCATGCTCAATGCATTAGTTCGCTAGAGCTGACACAATGAAATACCACAGACTAGGTGGCTTAAACAACAGAAATTTATTTTCTCACAGTTCTAGAAGATGTCGAAAGGTTTGGTTTCTTCTGAAACTTCTAAGGCTTGCAGATGGCTGCAGTCTCACTGTTTCCTCACGTGGGCTTTCCTCTGTGCTCACACATCCTTGATATCACTTTACTTTTCTTTAATGACACCAGTTAAAAATGGACTAGGGCTCACCCTGAGGGCCTCATTTTAACTTAGTCACTTCTTTAAAAGTTCTATCTCCAAATACAGTCACATTCTGAGGTATTGAGGATTAGGGTTTCGACATATGAATTTTAAGGGGACACAATCAGAAAATTTGTTCTTCCCCAAAGTACCTTATGTGTCTCATTTCCATGCTTTCCTTTCTACCTAGAGTAGAACAATACCAAGCACTTTCTTCTTGAGGTAGTTAAAATTTATTTTTATTCAAAGTCTAATTGAAGTTGCTCTTATTTCATGAACTCTTCCTAGACCACACCCATGCCATCACACAGAAGACTTCTCTCTGTTCTCAAAGCAAATGCTATCTATTGTGTTCATCCAATAACCCTACAATAAATATGCTAGCATTGCTTGCTTTCATAAGTTTTATCTTACTTTCTCTGTTGACATTTTTATTGGATTATATTTTGTTTCCACATAATAATAGTCAATGATCTCAAGTAAATATAACTCAATAAAACTAGGAAAAATGCCATAACTTCCCAATATTCTCTTTTTACATCTGATATTTCCCTATTAAACAACAATCTCATGGAAACATAAATATTATATATAATAATAATTTTATTATGAGCACAGTTTTCAAATTGCATAAGTAAATGCAGAATTTGAAAAGTTGCTTTTCCTTTAATTTAAATATTATAAGCTACCATATATTGATCAAGCAATCTTTCACTTCTACCTTTATGAATTTCTAAATTTTAATATGTATGTTTAAAAATATTTTTAGAAATCTCAATAATGATTTTATTTTATTTGTAATAATTTTATACATTTGCTAGAGAGTCACATGGATCTCATTACTGAAATTTAGAGATGTATATGTGAGTGTGCGAAGTCTGTTTTAATCAATAAATGGAGGCTTAAAATATTTAAAAGAAAGCAACTCTTCAAATTCTTCAAGCACTAATATAGTTCAAAATTGTACCTTTATGCTCTTCATTTATAAATTTGTATAGCCAAAAATGAAAAATTGTACTGCATTTTATCTTTTCAAAGTATTTGTAGAACTTTAATCTCACTCTCAGTAGAATTGCTATTAGTTTCATTAATTAATGTAAATGTATGTGATTTGATGAATGATGAATTTAAAAATACAAACAACTAGTTAATGAAACCATGCTTCAAAATGAGTGGGCTATGGAAATATATATTTTTTGACACTGTGATCTGAGCCATGTATATAGCCACTTATTAAGTACTTTCTCTTCTTCAAAGCCTGAAAAAAATGTCAGTGAATGACTTCAATTCAACTAGCAGACATGTTTTGTTTGGGAAGTATATTGTTCACCATTTTTTTAATATTTACTTTTGAGAGAGAGAGAGAGAGAGACAGGGAGACAGAGATGGGAGCAGGAGAGGGGCAGAGAGAGGGAGACACAAAATCTGAAGCAGGCTCCAAGCTTTGAGCTGTCAGCACAGAGCCGGACATGGAGCTTCAACTCATGGACCGCGAGATCATGACCCAAGCTGAAGTCAGATGCCTAACCGACTGAGCCACCCAGGCACCCCCCCCCTTTTTTTTAATGTGAATGTATTAGCAAGGATTTATATGAAATCTTTTGAAAAATACCATGACCATCTATTGGAGAGTAGAGAACAGAGTGTGAACTCACGGAGTCAGTACTAACACCATCACTTCCTGTTCTCTTAAATGTAAATTTGACCTTTCTAACATATGTTTCTCTTCATTCAACTCATGTCAGATGTACTGAAATAAAAACACATGATGTCTATAAGGGTATCAAATTAAAGCACAGGGACAATTTTCAGGGACATAAATTGCTTTGTTTCAGGAGCAGAAGGGTCATGAATATGAAAAATGTTGAAATCTGAGACAATTTGTCATTATGAAAATTAGTGCTCTGTCAACCCCAAATCTCTTCCAGCAATCCTTTTGTGTTACTGCAGCTGTTTGTTGAGTTACCAGATCCAAATGTTCTAGGAGATCCAACAGTATTGAATGGACTATACATTTTTGTCTATAATAGCAGACTATAATCTATAATGGTAGATTGTCAGGATATGACATGTGTTAAACACTCAAATCTCAAAGAACTGCTGTGACAGATAACCAAGGATGGAGCTGTTTGGTACTGGGAAATGGACACCTGACAGGAATATTTTTGTTCACAATGCTATTCATGTGTTTTAAAATATAGCCTGCTGACATTCAGATCAGATTTTGACAATTTGGAAACTGTAGAACATTTTGCTAGTATAACAAAAGTACTGAGGCCAGCAAAACCCATAGTTACATCTCTATACAACTGGGAATACAAAAGAGGAAAAAGAGAGAAGGGGGGGAAAAGGTGAAGTGGAGAGATACAATTTTAGTTTCTTAGATTGTATACATACATTGCAAAACTACTGTAAAGTTACTATCACACATTAGTGTTGGCCCCCCAACCAAACCCATTTTAGCCACTTGGCTCACTTTAATCAAAATTTCAGCACCTCTATTTTAAAATACGTACTTTTTATTATTTGTCAATTGTGATGTTTCAATAGAGGATTTATTTTAATATTCTTTGGTTAGCATAAGCTGGAGAACCATTCATATCCTTTATATGACTTCTTTACTAAAAGGAAATGAAGGCAAAAAAACAAAAACAAAAAGCACAACACAACAAACCCACACATACTTTCATATGAGGAAAAAATATCTCTATAAGCTAATTCAAGTCAATAATACAAGTGATATTGATTTAACCCATGTTAAAACAAGTGTAACAAACATTTCCTCTGTTAAAGTATTTAGATAAAATATTTTTAAAATGTACCATTAGATCCATTAGAGAACTATTCTTGGGAAACATTTGAATATATAAATTTATGAGAACACTCACCTGTGCTACAGTGAACTCTGCTTCCTGCGAGGTAGAGGGTTCCATAAGAATATCTTGGCCAGAATCCATAGCTCTACAGCCACGTTCAGTTATAAGAATATTATAGATATTTTAAGTTAAAAGTTGTGATTTTAAACCCAAATCAAAATTCTTTTCTTCCTCCAGTGCTATGTTGGCTTCTCTGCCCAGTATCTTGGAGTTGGTGTGTATGTGCACATATGTGTTATGAATGGATGTGCAAGTGAATGTGTGTGAGTGTATGAGTGTACATGCGTGTATGCGTGTGTACATGAGTATATGTGTGAGTGTGCAAAGTCTGGTGTCTGCTTTTGGCGGTGTATATACTACTTACCCATGATAATCTTTCTTATTCTGAAGCCTGCCTTTCTGAAGTTAATTTAGGTATTCTGATTTCATTTGCTTTGTGTTAGCGTGGTATATCTTTCTCCATATTTTTCCTTTAACCTAATTGAGTCTGTATACGTAAAGTGAGTTTTTTGTAGGCAACATACAGTTGCATCTTTTTTTTTTAAATCAATTCTGACAATCTCTATATTTTAACTGATGTACTTAGACTATTTAAAATTAATGGGATTTTGATATAGTTGGATTAATATCTACTATGTTTTAACTTTTATATATGTTGCATTTTCTCTTTGCTCCCTTTTCTGTTTATGTCGTTACTAATTTTAACTGAGCACTTTTTCTAAACTTATTTTTATTTAGTTTGAAAGAGAGATAGAGAGCAAGCAGGGAGGGGCAGAGAGAGAGGGAGACAGAATCCCAAGCAGGCTCCACGCCATCAGCATAGAGCCTGATGCAAAGCTGAAACTCAAACTGTGAGATCACAACCTGAGCTGAAATCAAGAATGGGACACTTAACTGACTGAGCCACCCAGGTGCCCCTTAACTGAGCACTTTAGATGACTCCACTTCATTTCACCTTTTAGCATATCAATTATACTTCCTAAAAATTTTTTAGTGATGGCTCTGGAGTTTACAATATACATTTTTAACCAATCTAAGACCATTTTTTAAAATATGAAATTTATTGTCAAATTGGTTTCCATACAACACCCAGTGCTCATTCATTCCCACAGGTGTCCTCCTGGATACCCATCACCCACCCTCCCCTCCCTCCCACCCCCCATCAACCCTCAGTTTGTTCTCAGTTTTTAAGAGTCTCTTATGTTTTGGCTCCCTCCCTCTCTAACCTTTTTGTTGTTTTTTTTTCCTTCCCCTCCCCCACGGTCTTCTGTTAAGTTTCTCAGGATCCACATAAGAGTGAAAACATATCTAAGACCATTTTTAAATAATACCCGTTCATCAAGGACGGTCTCAACATGGCAGGCATTCAAATGCTACCCCTCTCAGGAGCCCTTGTATGTTCATTTGGAGTCACAGCAGTGATGGTTGGCACCTACATCCAATAGCACAGAAGATGGGTGTGGGAGATCCAAGCTCTACTCAACCTCTTTCACCAACTCTTTCAACTTGCACTGAAGCCACACATCCTAAAGGCTCCTGCTCTTTGGAATCCCTTACCTCAAGGAAATTCCTCTTTGTAATTAAGTGCAAAATAACTAAAGCCAAGATGTTTTCTCTGGTGTCATCTTGACTCACAAGAAATTTGAGTCCTGCTATGGAAAGCCTAGCTAGACCTAGAAGAAAGCTTAAAATCCTTCTACACAGTTGTAACTTGAATTCTAGCCTGGGAGCTCATTTTCCTGCCATTTCAGGGATCTTACCCTGTAAAAGTATTTTTTAATGTGGTTAACTTGTAGCCATAAAATGAGTTATTTAAAATATAAAAATATACATTAAAAGATTGAAAATGTTACTAATTTCAGAAAGCACATGGGGGCTAATTTCTGTCTCTATCTTCCAAGCATTACTAAGAAATCCCTTGTCCTACTTTTCTTCCATTTCATTAATTTAGCAAATCCCCAATTTCTACAAGAATTCAACTGTTTTCTGCCTGCAAATCTACAGCTGGCCTCTAACTGGTGCAATGCTGAAGAAAATCATACAGACTGAAGTCTCTGTAAATTTCTATGGCCTTACTAAGACTCTCAGAGCAGCCACAGCAAGCGTCTATGCTTCCCTTTTTAACTTTCTGTATGGTTCTCTATAGCCACCCTTTTAAAGTTTTTATTTCTTTTAATATATTGCTTTATCATTCCTTCATTGTTTCTTTTTTGTTAAAATTACTTCAGTATCCATCCAGTTATCTAAGCCAGAAAACAGAATAAAATATTTGATCCATTCTTTTTTTCACCCCTCACATGCAATGAGACATAGGTCATTAGAGATTTATTACCTTTTCCCCATCTTTACTGAGCTCTAATTAACATATAATATTGTTTGAGTTTAAGATGTACAACGTGATGATTTGATACACATACTTCACAAGATGATTACCACAGTAGGGTTAGCTAATAACTCCATCACCTCACATAATTACCATTTCTTCTTTTATGGGGAGAACAATTAGGATTTTCTCTCTTAGCAACTTGCAAATATATAATACAAGATTGTTATCTATATCACCATGCTATACATTAGATCCCAGAACTTACTTCTCTTATAAGTGGAAATTTGTATCCTTTGACCAACACCTCCCCATTTCCCCCACCTTCCAGCCCTTGGTACCCACCATTCTACTCTCTGTTATTATGATTTTGACTTTTTTAGATTATACATATATGGGGGCACCTGGGTGGCTCAGTCGGCTCAGGTCATGATCTCACGGTTCGTGGGTTCGAGCCCCACATCGGGTTCTGTGCTGACAGCTCGGAGCCTGGAGCCTGCTTCACATTTTGTGTCTCCTCTCTATGCCCCTCCCTTGCTCATATTCTGTCTCTCTCTCCCTCTCAAAAATAAAATAAAACATTAAAAAAATTTATATTACCCATATATATAATAACATACAGTATTTGTCTGACTTATTTCGCTTAGCAGAATGCCCACAAAGTCCATCCATATTGTTGCAAATGGCAGGATTTCCTTCTTTCTTGTGGATAAATAATATTTCACAATATTCATGTTTTAAGGGCAGCTACCAGAGGATTATTATAATCCTTTGGTGGTGTCATGTTTCCTTGATTGATTGATTGATTGATTGACTGATTTTATGTTCCTTGAAGTCTTGCATCTCTGGATGCATTTGAAGTGGTAACCACATCTTGCAGTCTTTACTAATTGACTTTGGGAGAGAATGCCTTCTTTCAGTACTGGTAGGGATTCGAGGCTTCCACCCCCACCCCCACCCCCACCCCCCAGTGTTTCTATGAACACACTTACTCCAGGCTTCTTGCTCTCCCTTTGGCTGAATTCTTAAACTTGTATGCCTTCTCTTGATCCTGCAACACACCAGGCTGGGGTGACAGCCTTCCTTTTGTTTTCCCAAGGGTGGAGCTTAAGCTCACATTTGTGGTTTCTCTGTGGCCTACAGATTCTGGCCAGTTTTCTGCACATACCTACTAGCTATCTTTTAATGCTTGCTCTTGCTACCCTTGGGAGCATACACTGAGAGCCAGCCACAGAGTGGAAGAGTGTATGAGCGAAGGGTGCAGAGCACTGGGGTAGCTATCTGAGAGGATCTGTGGTCAGGTGTGCTCGAAGGCTTCTGGATAGGCTCCTTGATGGAGTCTGAGAAGCGTTTAGTAGGATTCATGTCCCTTTAATGCGCTCCAAGAGTCTTATTTGCCACTCTTCCAACCTTTTCCCACCTTACAGTCATGCAGCTCACAACTCAGTACTCTGGATAAGGTGTGAGGGAAATGGGCCTCTTTGGCAGCATTCTATACTGCTGTGGAAGCCTGGTGCTGGCTCACACCATCTCACATTCCCCCTCAGGAGAAATCCTGGGCAGAGAAAATCTCTTTTGGCTCTGAATTGTGCCATTTGGGGGGACAGATGATGTGGGTAAAATAAAACTATTTCCCTTAGCCTCTCCAACTCATCCAAACTTGTATTTTTTTTTGCTGTAATCGTGAGGTGCTAGAACCTCTCCACCGGGAGCCTGGTATTTCCCCAAGGCTCTCTTGTCTATAGGTGATTGTCTACAACAGTGTGCTCCAAGGGATCCTGGACCTCATCCAGGAAGGGATGAAGGGATGAAGCCAGTTTACAGGGCACTACAGGACCCACAGCTGGGACGAAGGTCTGTATTTGTATTATCCAATGCATAACTGGGAGAGCCTCCTTCCATGTTTCTTGACATATGATGCTGGATCCTACAGCTCCTTCAACATGACTTTGTCCATGGGTATATGCCAAATTGTTGTTGGGGCAGAGGACAAGAATGAGGGACCTCTTATTCCGCCATGTGGCTGATATCATTCCTTGGGTTTCATCATCTTAACATTGTTTGAATCTATTTTATCTCCTTTCCCATAGCCATCATTATGTAATCATATACCTATAAAAGCCTCATAATCCCTAATTTAAATCCTTTTTCATAAGACAGTCAGGATAGTTCCTAAAATGCATATCTGACTATGCCTCAATGCGCATTCTCATCAAACACCTTTCTTTTTTTTTTTTTTTTTAATTTTTTTTTCCAACGTTTTTATTTATTTTTGGGACAGAGAGAGACAGAGCATGAACGGGGGAGGGGCAGAGAGAGAGGGAGACACAGAATCGGAAACAGGCTCCAGGCTCCGAGCCATCAGCCCAGAGCCTGACGCGGGGCTCGAACTCACGGACCGCGAGATCGTGACCTGGCTGAAGTCGGACGCTTAACCGACTGCGCCACCCAGGCGCCCCTCAAACACCTTTCACATACACAGTTCTTTCCATCTGAGCCCCATGACCTCAGCTGCATGTCACCCACCACTACTCCAACCTATTTTCTCACCTGAAGTGTCTATAACTTGTCATCCTTCAGATCTCAGCTCCAAGGTCCCTTTTTTCAGGAAGGCTTCCACAAGTCTTAGATCAGTTCCCAACCCCCTGCATCCGTGTGATATATAGATCACAGAATTTCCAGATCACTTTATATCATAATCTGCTATTTTCTTTTCTATATCCCCCATTTTACCTTAAATACCTTTAGGTAAAATTATGCATAATTTATTCATGATTATATCTCTACCCCCCAATAGACTGACAGGCACTTAGTAGGCATTTAATAAATATTTGTCAGTTGGTTGATTGTTTGAATAAATGGAGATGACTTTTTTTCTTTTTTCACTGAAAACTGTCGAACTCTGAGGCTATTAGTGCAGCTTATACTGATGACTAATGGACATGTTTTACCTACCCATTGGCATGCCCATGATTATTCCTGGGGTTATGATTTTGCACTTCAGTGACTTTTATGTGGCATCACTGCAACATGTTTGGAAAGGAGATTTGATCTCTTGAAAAGAGAGTAATGCTAAGTCACTTGGATGGGAAGCCGTTTTGGTTGTTTTTCTCTCTGTGTAACAATGGCGAATCTTGTCTCAAAATCAGGGTATTCTAAAGGGCAATTACTGCGACATCTAAAACCTCAGTCTGACTTGACTACTAAAAGGAAAACAAAACAAATATATGCAATAACGATACGGATGTGAGCATGTGTTGCCTTTTAATGACTTAGGCCTGTATTAATGTACAAGAAAAATGGAGAATAAAGCCCCTGCTCACTGAAATATAGCAGGAGCCTTCTGTTCTCTGTTAGAACAGCTGCCCTATTTACTGCTGCTTTGGTGAAGTCACTGCCCAACTTCTTTATTCAGAAAGATCAGTGTTTACACTCTAGTCGGTCTTGAATCAAAACAGTTCTGATTTGTTAATAATTCACTAAGCAAATATTATGACTGAAAAACTGGGACACTGGCAAATAATCAGATGCAGAATGGAACTTCTGTTGCATTTAGTCTGATAATGGAAATGGAAAACACAAATAAAAAATGTAATTTAACAATTCATCGTGTCCAGTTAAATGCCAGCTGTTTTCAGGGTTTTAGGATAGTGTTTTGTTTTTCCCCTCACGTCTTTAGAATATGGGGAATAATTAGAAGCCAATTAAGTTATTCCACATTTTCTATTAGCAAACGAAGTTTATGTTACCATGGACTCATTTTTTTATTTAATAAATATTTGTTGTGCACCCAGGATGTGCCAGGCATCCTATGAAACACTGAGGATGTAGCAGCAGTAGAGGGGCTGGGCTCAAGGAGCTTGCATTCTAACATGGAAGTGAGGAAAGTGCCAAACAAATACATAATATGTCAGGCATTGAGTGCCCTGGAAGGCAAGGAGATGGGGAGAGGCCTGGAAATGCTCTCTGACTTGGGGTGCATAGGAATAAAGCAAAGAAACATCAGCTCATCACACTATTACCCTTGAGTAGTGTCTATTTCTAAAATCTATTCATTGCACTTTTTGAAATGAAACAAAGGATCCCATTTAACAATCTCCTCCTATATTGATTTTTAACTGTAGCTGTCAGAGGTAATTCTGGAGGATAAAACTTGCATTTATTAAAAAAATAACATGAAGACTACAAAAGAGCTTCATGTATTAGGTATCAAACTTAGTGCTTTTTATTCTGGTATACATGTATCCAACATTTTCTGGTTTAACTGGAAATCACGTTAATTATCATAAACATGGTATATACACAGAACAAAGAACAATAATTTTCAGCAGAACAAAGAACAATAATTTTATTTAAAAATATATCATTATCTCAGATATAAATCAAATTATTTAAAATTATATTTGATATGTCAACTATTCTATAAGTTACTTTAATTGAATATGCATAATGATGATAACTTTCATATAATGCTTTTAATTTTAAAAATATTTTAGCATACCCCAACTCATCCAGCATCAAATAGATTTATAAACTAAGTTATTGTTTTCCTCAACAATAGAAAAGTCTGAGATTCAGAGATGTTAATTGGTACAATGAGGCAGAGACAGTCTGGTACAATGAGGCAGAGACAGTGGATTTAGATCCAGGCATTCTGGATCTAGATTCACGTTTGTACTACCCCACTGTGTGCAGACCAAACCGATGTGAATTAGACCAGCAACCCAAAATCATTTTCTATATTTTCTGACTTCAGCAGTAAGTCCCCAGGATAATATTTTAATTACTATCTCTTTTAATTTTTAAATTGTTCGATTGGTATTATTTCCTTCATTAAACCTTCTCCAAATTAAAAACAAAGTTATAATTTTTTTCACACACCCAAGAAAGTCTTCCTTTTAATAGAAAAGGGTATGGAATGTTAAAACATCAACTGAAAGAATAGTAATTAATTATAAATGTTTGTGGGGATGCACATTTTACATGAAACCACACTGAAAGTCACATGGAAAGAGCATCGTTTACTTAGGGAAGTAGCCTGAGTAGGAGGATCAATAGTTACAGTTTAATCTGATATTTAAAGACACGAACTAAATCATTCTTAGTGGCCTGCTTTTTTCCGTCTGTCTGAACTACAGATGGCAAGACATGTTGGATTTTGGAGCTTTTCTTTCTTCTTTCCACTCTCCCTCTCTTCCATCCTGCCTTCCTGCCTTCCTGCCCTCCTTCCTGCCTGCCTTTCTTCCTTCCTTCCATTTTTACTTCTCCTTCTACTCTTTTTCTTTCTCCTTCTAATAATAATTCCTAGAGGAGTACATCTTGAAAGGTTTGCTAAAATCAAACACATTCCTTTAAGATTTGAAGATTGGATGGGGTGCCTGAGTGGCTCAGTAGGTTAAGTATCTGACTTCAGTTCAGGTCATGATCTCACTGTTTGTGAGTTCCAGCCCTGCATAGGGCTCGGTGCTGACAACTCAGAGCCTGGAGCCTGCTTCGGATTCTGGGTCTCCCTCTCTCTCTGCCTTCCCCCACTTATGCTCTCTCTCTCTCTCTTTCTCTCTCTCAAACATAAATAGTAAAAAAATTTGAAGATTGGATTACTTTCTAGTTCTATGACACATTTCCATTAAGAAACCTCTTAATCTTCCCAAATGAAATAATAATTTCTCTCTTCAGTATATATTATCTTAAAATGTTCAGAGTCAATAAACAGTTGAAATGTACATCTGTGTAGAGATGTGGGTATTGAAATATCGACTTTTTTTTCACCCATTTCTAAAAATAATATTAAAATATGTAAGTGAAATTTTATGTTGGGCCAATTCTAGGAAAAGTATACAATGAAATGTTAGTTTTATCCTAAAATTGTTACAAATAAAACCTACCAGGTAATTAAAATGTTAAAAAGAGAGAGAGCAGGAAACAGAAGGAAATTAGATGAGCTTGTTGCCAAAGTCTCTGGCAGAACCTTATGTGGGAAAGAGCACTGATTCTGAATTCACAAGCCCTAACTTCGAGCACTGGCTTTGCTGGGATTCCCCATATAACCTCACAAAGATCGCTTGAACTTTTTGGTCCTCATTTCCTTCTTTCCAAAGTAGGATGTTTTTTAGTACCTAATCAAGAAATACAACAAAAGAGAACATAAAACATTTAGCAAAGTTAATAGTGTGTTAAAAAAAAGATCAACCATTAACCAATTATTCAGTATATGTTATGTTTTTCAAAAAAAAAGAATTGGTATATCTCAATAGTGAATTCCAAGCTTGTGATGGTCTTTTAGATTGAGTGGCAGAATAATATATTAGGTTTGAGCAAATATTCCTTACTTTTGGTATCTGAGAATATAGATGTAAACATTTTTAAGTTATTAGTTGCCCAGGACTTAAAAAGGTATTACTTGGGAAGCCTATAATTATTGTACAACAGTTATATCATGTGTATTTAAATCTAGAAGTATATTGACATTAAGATTGGTAATGTCTGACACTCATAGTCTGACATGGATTATCTCCTTTGTGCTTCCAGCCTATATTCAAAATAAAATAAAGACACAAACTGCTTTTTATAGGAAAATATGATTACAAGGCCAAAACCCACCAGATGGGCCATCAGGGACGTCTTACCCTATATTCTATCTATCTTCACATTTTATGAGAACTAAAAGCCTAATCAATAATTTAACAAGCTAATGGGCATATTTTTAAACACAATGGAATCTTCCTGAAAAGGGGCACACTGGCAGGGCCACAGAAGCAGAGGTAGAAACTAACTGCTAATATTGAGTGCTTATCTTTAAAAGTACTGTGCTGTAGCGTGAGCACAGGACAAGCTGACTTAAAATCAGGTATATATATCTTGCTCTACAAAGCTATTGTTTCTTTCTGTATTTGTTATAATGATGTATATTTTCTGATGAACCTTGTATCTGACTACTCTGTAAATGATTTGCTTTTTAAAGGTACTATAAGATACAGAACTAATATATAGATACTTAGTGTCCACTTTATGTAAAAATTCATGCTCTAAGAAGGGATTTGAAATTCTAATTGAAGACACTATATTTGATATTCTGACTATGGATATTAGCATCCATCCATACCATTTACATGACATTCTGTTTGTCATACAAATAGGAAAAGCAATGGAAGCTACTCTGGTATTGGAAGTGTGAAAATATTTTAACTCAATTTAGAAGAGGGTGTTGCTTCATTTTATGAATAAAATTAGGCCTTTGTGTTTTTATTTTGTTCTTCTCTGTTATTTCGGATGTTAGTGACTTCATAAGATGCAAAGTAAAATGCTATACCAGACAATAAATTATATAATTTGCAACTAAACAGGAGGATAACCACTTGCCCACATTTATAGAATACTTTTCCATTGGTCACCATGACAGTACTTTGACCATATGTAAGGATTATGCGTAGAGTTCAATTATTTTTCTCCAATTCCTTATTATCAAGATTTATATATTACTATATTTAAAGCCTCCCTTTTTGTTGGACTAGAGTTATATCATTAAATGGATTTATTTCACAGGTAATGAGCTTCTCAAATTTTGGTGCCTGCATATTGCATCTAGCATTCAGAAAAACCGTTTTATGTTTCTAATGAATAGTTAGACTTTGAGAGTGCCTTCCAGTGTTTTTGTTTTTTGTTTTTTGGTTTTTTTTTTAGTTCTGTTTTACACCAGATAAAAGGAAGAAATTAGACTTGTTTCATGTTGGCTTTAAGGGAGTTAAGCATGTTGAGAGTTGAGGGAGGGACGTATGTAGAAGTGTCGAAGGCAACAGAGAGGCAGGCTTGATGACAGAAGCCAGGACACCCAGACCTCAGGGGCACCCTGGACAGCCTGCTGCAGTTGGCCTCAGACATTAGCACTTGATATCTTATTCTTAAACTCACTCATTGAACATGATGCCCTTGCTTGTCTTTGTGACATGAGGGATGAAACTCTGCTCGCCTGAATCGATGTATATCTCTGAGCAGCAATATTGTGAGGTACAGTGAGTTGTATCTATAAACATCTGCAGCACAACAAACATATAGCACAGTCATACCTTTTCTAGATGATGCCTTAGGGAGTACTGAGCAAGAGCATTCTTACTATATAAGTAAGGAAATAACAATCAAAATAAATAAATAAAAGGACAGGATAAGCAGAGGAACAGATACGGTCACGTAAAAAATAGTAGCAATATATTGCAAGTCTGTGAAAAATTAATTATTTGCTATTTCATACTGCATATTCTTTGACTTCTCTTATTTATGCTTCAAACCACATCTATTCTTAATTTATCTTATTCTCACTACACCCTCTGAATAGGTTTTGTTTTTTGAACAAGACACTTGTCCAGAAATACTAAATCTAAAATGTTCTGTCTGCACAATAGGTGGTTTAGCAAGTCAGATATGCAGTTAAACTGCGCTTGCAGAATTTTTCTTAAAGTGCAGTCAATTGACCATATACCAGCATTAATTTGTTTCTAACCTGTAAGGCAGGTAAACATGATGCCCCATGTTTGGGGCACATCACAACAGTGATTGCAACCATCCTGGCCAGGATGCCCCTTCTATTCCCAGCAAAGGAACATTTAAACGAAGAAACATTGGGGCACCTAGGTGGCTCAGTGGGTTAAGCATCCAACTTTGTCTCAGGTCATGATCTCACAGTTCATTAGTTCAAGCCCGCATTGGGCTCTGTGCTGACAGCTCGGAGCCTGGAACCTGCTTCAGATTCTGTGTGTCTCTCTCTCTCTCAAAAATAAAATAAATCAAAAAAAATTTTTTTTTTAATGCAGAAGCATGCCTCAGCTTAGAACCACACATCTCCAGATGTCGCTTCCCACTAAAGGCAGATTTTGCATTTGCTCCGCATTAAGTTTGATACTTCCATTTGGAAAACAAGGCTTGTTCTCCTAAGGAAATTCTAAATAAATGACTTAGAATTACACTGTGACAAAAATCTTTTAAAGGCATTGAGTTACTACCCTAATGAAATGATAATATACATTTGTCCATAATATAAAAATAATCTTTACAGTACTCTCCAAGTAGTATTTTTATTTAAAATTTTGTCATATTTTAGACACTTATAGGTGCTTTAAAGTTCCATCTTAAAATAATAATGCTAGAGGGCAGGTGGTATATTTCTAGGACATTATTACATTTTTTTAGGCATTCAGCCAGCAGCCTGGTTTTTCATAACAATTTCAGTCCTGAGAAACTATAATTATCCTGAAGCACACTACTTACACTGTTTTATTTCTTAATTACAGTAGTGATATGAGATAAATGCATACTTATTGGGATCAAATGTATATTATTTTGTGGTGATTATAAAGAATTTCTACATGACAACCATTGCAATTATATGGTCATCAACGACTGATACTACGTTATATTCTAGAAACTCTGTAATTAAGTTCTGCCAAGAGGACACTTCCTATTTGGGAGGGGAAACTTTAAGAGAGAGAAGTTGGCCAGTGCAAAAATCACTCACAGACATAGATACCCCAAGCCTGTTCTAATGATTCCACATGAATCTCAAGCAAGAATGTTGTACCAACTAACATTTGGGGGATTTAATATAAATTTGTATCTAAATTAGCTATGTGAAGAATCTTCTTGAAAATAGCCTTTCTCTTTTCTGACCTTTAGAGTACAAACCTTTGAATACACTCCACAGGGAAAAAATGGACTGGAAATATGATAGGAGTGATACTGCCTTCAAAGATAAATCTGCAGGCAGTCAGTAATATTCTTTCAAATACTATAATTCATCGTTTTGAAAGTTTTCTTATAAGATTCCAAAAATAATTTATCTTCTGGCATTCCAATTTAAAAGAAAAAAAGAAAAAAAAAACCTTTAAGTTAGCAAGATACTGCTTACATATATTTTCCACTTTTTGTACAGACAGACGTTTTTGTCTTTTGTTTTTAAAAAAGCAGAAGGAAATAAAAATGATGGATTTGAAACTATATATTAAAATATTTGAGTGAAGCTGTCAGGTATATCATGTATCAGATTTGGGAATCAAATGGCCTGGGTTTTAAATTCTGTTCTGCCATTGACTAGATGTGGGACTTGGACAAGTTACTTAACTATATACCCCAGTCTCTTCATCTGTGAAAAGAGACAATAACTGTACCTACCCCATAAGAATTATCTGTTAAAGGATTTAATCTTTTCAGATATGTAAAACGCTTAGATATGTGCCTTGCACGTAGTAAGCACCATATACTTTTTAGGTATTATTTTATATAACTTAGGGATATGAAGGAAATGAACCAAGCTCTCCCACTCTCCTCCCCACCTTCAACCATGGTAAGGAGTATCTCTAATAATTTTAATAAGATTTTTCTCACAGAATTAACTTCAGTATTCTAATGTAACACATAGAAAGGGAATGTTGTGTTGTTTATTTTTTTTCCAAAGTAAAAGGGCATTCAGTGAACCTGGTATCTTTAACTTGTAACTTACTCTGGCAGTACTTTGCCAGAGTATTGTTTGCTTGTTTGTTTTTTTAATTCTGGAACAAGTTAATGTCCTATTATTTTTAACACAAAAGGTATCCTCTTCAGACATTTAGAGCTATCCAGTGACAAATTAAGTCTTAGGCACGATGATTCTGCTGTATATAAACTCTATTGCATGGCTAACATTCTAACCAGGTTGCAAAGATATGATATTAGAACGGTTACTGCAAATCCACTTTTATTTTCAAAATAGTTTAAACAACCCAAGTAAGCACACCAAGAAACATTAACCCTTAAAAAAAGAATCAGTTAGCATCCATACAAAAATTAGCCATGCAACACTTGACTTGCTTTCTACATACTGCCTGTGGATATTATTTTTCTGATTCACTTAACATGTTATATTTGCTTTAATGTTACTATTTCTAACATTAAATTACTGTTGCTCTTCTAATTAAGTTAATAAAGTACTTAATTATTATATGTTAATTTCTCTGAAATATTAAAGATCTAAAAAATAAGTAATAAAAATGAATTCTTAAGATACTTATATGCAAATATTAGATTGAGGAGCAAGTACAAATATTATTTATGGTAGAAAATTATTAATTCCCTTTTCATGACTTACATTAGTAATCTCCACAATTTAGATCAAGAATATACAAATTCTCCTGCATTTATTTCTTTTTAATTTTTTTAAATATTTATTTATTTTTTAAGAGAGAGGGAGAGACAGAGTGCAAGTCGGGGGAGGGACAGAGAGAGGGAGACACAGAATCTGAAGCAGGCTTCAGGCTCTGAGCTGTCAGCATAGAGCCCAATACAGGCTCAAACCCACAAACCACAAGACCATGACCTAAGCCAAAGTCGATGGCTTAACTGACTGAGCCACCCAGGTGCCCCTCTCCTTCATTTAATATTTTTAAATTCCAGGGGTGCCTGGGTGGCTCAGTCGGTTGGGTGTCCGACTTCAGCTCAGGTAATGATCTCCTAGTTCATGAGTTTGAGCCCCACTGTGCTCTGTGCTGACGGCTCTGAGCATGGAACCTGCTTTTGATTCTGTGTCTCCCTCTCTCTCTGCCCTTCCCCCGCTCATGCTCTGTCTCTCTCCCTCTGTCAAAAATAAATAAACATTTAAAAAAATTAAAAAATTAAATATTTTTAAATTCCAACTGCAATCCCTGATGGATTGTACATCATATCTGTAATCATATTTGAAATTTTTGTTGCTGTGTCCAAGAGCAATCAATCTAGATTTTACTTTGTCCTCATCTTTGATCTACAAAAATACAATACCAAAATGCTATGGTGTTTTTAGAGTTAATATAGAGATAAGAAATATTACAAAAAGATAAGTATAGAAGAGTTTTTTGGCTAAAAGCAATCAGTTTCCATGCAAACACTAAGTTTCCTTTTTAATTAATTAATTAATTAATTAATTTATTTATTTATTTATTTGAGAGAGAGAGAGAGAGAACATGAGTGGGGTAGAGGTGCTGAGGAGGACAGAAAGAGAGAATCTTAAGCAGGCTCCACACTCAGCATAGAGCCTGATATGGGACTCCATCCCACGACCTGGGGATTATAACCTGAGCCAAATTCAAGAGTGGGATGCTCAACCAACAGAGCCACCCAGATGCCCCAACAATTACTTTATTGCAGTAGAAAGTCTTCATTAGAGTTTTGAGTCTACTTCCATTTCTATCTACATACATATCTAAACCAGTAAAGATCAGGAACAATTGTTTGATTTTAGAACTAGTCTAATTCTGGGTCTTTAGTGGCCTAGAAGTTACTATTATTGGGTTTAATGATGTTGATTCTATAATACGGAAAAAATGACATGGAAATTAATAGTATACTTTTAATGAACAGTGTGGGGGGAAAAACCCCAATTTCAATTTCTATTTTAAAAATGAGTTTAAGGGGCGCCTGGGTGGCGCAGTCGGTTAAGCGTCCGACTTCAGCCAGGTCACGATCTCGCGGTCCGTGAGTTCGAGCCCCGCGTCGGGCTCTGGGCTGATGGCTCAGAGCCTGGAGCCTGTTTCCGATTCTGTGTCTCCCTCTCTCTCTGCCCCTCCCCCGTTCATGCTCTGTCTCTCTCTGTCCCAAAAATAAATAAACGTTGAAAAAAAAAATTTAATAAAAAAAAAAAGAATGAGTTTAAGAGTGATTTTAAAACAGAAATCAGGGGCGCCTGGGTGGCTCAGTCGGTTAAGCATCCAGCTTCGGCTCAGGTCATGATCTCACGGTCCAGGCGTTCGAGCCCTGCATCAGGCTCTGTGCTGACAGCTCAGAGCCCGGAGCCTGTTTCAGATTCTGTGTCTCCTCTCTATGCCCCTCCCCAACTCATGTTCTGTCTCCCTCTGTCTCAAAAATAAATAAACATTAAAAAAATTTTTTTAATAAAAATAAAAAAATAAAATAGAAATCAAATATGTGGCTTTCTACTTGTATTAGTCTGTGCAAGTTGCCATAACAAGATGCCACAGACTGGATGGTTTAAATAATAGACATTTATTTTCTCACAGCTTTGGAGGTTAGAAGTCTATGATTGAGGTAGCAGCAAATTTAGTTTCTGGTAAGAACTCTCTTCCTGGTTTATAGACACAGCCTTCCGGATGTATACAGAGGGAGTTAGGGAGATGGGGAGAAGGAAGAGGATGGAGGGAAAGACAGAGGGAGGAAAAGAGAGAGAAAGGGGGAGAGAAGGAAGTGGAGTGAGGGGGGAAAGGAGGAAAGAGGGCGGGAGGACAGAGGTAGAGAGAGAGTGCAGTTATTTCTTCCTCTTATAAGGGCACAAGACCTATCAGACTAGGGCCCTGCCCTTATGACCTTGTTTAACTGTGATTACCTTCCTAAAGGCCTAATCTTTGAACCGTCCCTTGGAGATTATGGTTTCAACATATAAATTTGGGAGGAACACAATTCAGTTCATAACACCACCTAAAATGATCATTGTATTTCTCATGAAATTCCAAGGTTAGGTGAGGTACCGCTTGAAGATTCTATGCCATTTTTGAACGTAAGTATGTTTATTTTACCGTCATTTGTACTTGTCTTTCAGATCAGCATTTTCATGACCCATTTGTCGAATTATGGGAATGACCGCCTGGGGTTATATACCTTTGTGAACTTGGCCAACTTCGTGCAGAGCTGGACCACCCTGAAACTTCAAACTCTGCCCCCAGTGCAACTTGCACACAAGTACTTTGAGCTCTTCCCTGAGCAAAAAGACCCTCTCTGGCAGGTAAGGTGAAACATCCTCTCCTGCGGTGAAAGGAAAGAAACCAGGGCCTAATTTGACTTGGAACTCTGTTGGAGATATGAAAACTGACATTTAACACAAACTTCTTTTTTATTCATTAGTTTTGTTCTCTTCAGTAACTTTTTTTGTTTTATGCATTAAGTGTATTTTTTGTTTCTCTGTTGTTTGGCTTGTTGGTTTGGTTGGTTCGGAACTTTTGCTTTGAGGATGTTGTTTTATTGTTGGTGTCTCCTCGCTGCTAGTCATTTTCACTCTCATTTAGTGTGAGCACTAACTGGCAATAAAATGGTTAGGCACTGAGTATCTAGGGAGACAGAAGCCAGGAGCCATCATAATCTAAAACCCTATAACTAACCCCCCGATATGTATGTGTAAACACACATAGTAAAAATGAAAAAGAAAAAACACTTTTTACCTCATGCTTCTACAAATGCTGTCTTTAATAGGTTTTCACATTTCTCTTAAATCTAATTAATCTTTCACTAGGATCAGACCTATTGGTAAAAAAAAAAAAAAATCATCAGTTTTAGGATCGCTTTTACAAATAATTCAGCTTCACATGGGAGTCACTCACCCTCATTGTATGAAAGTGTAAAGTATCTGCTTGTTAGCAGTTATCTGGGAAAATGCTACCTCCCATTTTCTTGGTTCTTTATGCATTACATTATATTGACCCGCACAATCAATAAGCTGGCTGCAGAGAGCAGATCACATAGACCCCTGCTAAGCAGTTGGTAGAGAAATAGCATCATCGTTAATGAGAAATCACTGTGAACCAGACTTGTTACCATCCCCTTTTTCTCCCCAAGATTCTATGTTTCTTCTTATTCCATAATTCATGTTACATGCCTCTCTGTGTCTATTCAGTCAGGAAGTCGTCCAACACATGTTTATCGGGTATCTACTGTGTATAAGGCAAGGCTAGTTGCTCTAGCAAATGCAAAGAATGAAACACAGTATGTTCTCCCAAAGTCAGCAGGGTTTCCTTGCTATTCTTATTCACTAGCATATATTTGAAAACGTGCTTTACAACTGACTGCTAGAGTAATTCATACTTCAGTCTGATGATTTATTCAGGAACTCTTCACCATTTGTGTTTTTATTGAACTACACATTCTAATTCTTTTGCCCCTCTGATAAGTTGCTTGACCATCTTTATGTTTGGTGTATAAGTTAGATAGACAGATAAATAGATAAAGACATAATTATCATAGTGTATAGCATCATACCAAGTAGCTGCTGAATATCATAAAGGCCAAGCATTGCGTCCCATAAATGGCATTCTTCAAAAGTGCTCACGTACTTATAAAATTGGTAAATCATTGATAGTAAATCAATTCTTTTCTCACACATGTTTATTTATGAGATATCTATAATTCATGGTACAGTAACAATACAAAGTAACCAACTTAACAAAAGTTTTAAACAGCTAACATACAATAAATGAGTCTGTGGGGAATATGCTTAGGAATTCCTTGAGCTTGCACCCATGGGTTAACAAGGCATAAAGAATTAGAAAGCCATACGATGTACACACCCAAGTTTGGGTAAACAAGATTAGGTAAATAAGGTTAGGTAAAGGGATCAAAGGCCCCCAGTATAGGACAAAAGTATAGGAATAGGAAATCTCAGAATGAAAACATCCAAGATGAAGTAAACAAGATTAGATATTCAGGGCGGAAATGCCCCTGAGGTTAGTACAATAGCAGAAAGCTGCTCTCACAGGAAGGAAGGACCAAAATAGGTAAACAGGTAAACAGGGCTATAGACCACAGCAGGGTGAAGTTGCCCAGAGTGGAGCTAATTAGCAAAATAAAGGTGCCTTGTTGACCCTAAGGTAGTATGCTCTGTCTTTCTTGTCCCCTAGACCAGTTCAGATAAACAAAGGTGACACCTCATGCTTGCTATAAACAACCTCCCACCCAGCACATGAATTTTATTTTGTATTGACCCAAACCCCTAACACCACCTATCTTCAAAACCCCCTCTTCCCCATACCCATGAATTAATGTTCACAGTTTCATTGTCTCTTTGTGCACACCCATCACACTTGTAAGCCTTCTGATCCTAATAAAAATGGAGCAAGGACCCTTACTCAGGGCTCTTGCCTTCTCCCGGACATTAGCTTCTCTTGCATTCTCAATCCTGCATCCCACTCTTTTGCTGGACAAGAGAGAACTCCAGACCCAGAGTCTATGACATGAGTCAACAGCCCCAAGAGCCAAATTTTCTTTTCCTTTAGAGGAAGGAAAGTTTTCTTTAGATGAAGGATTTGTGTCTCTTAATATTGTGTGAGTTTTTTTTAATCAAGAATTGTATTTATTAATATCATTTCAATATCAGTGATGCTGTTCATTTTGTTAAGGAGTAAATATAATCAAAGATACACCAGCTCCAATATGATTTGGTCTACTCGATGATTCTAAATATTGATGAAATATCTGTTAAATATGAAATACTACCTCAGTTGATTGGTGGTATAAATGAAAATTAGACACAGAAAATAGAACCATTTCTTAGAGACCTATGTCATTTTGAAGACATGAGACCCTAAGTATACACAAAACATTTGAATGGGCTGACAATTTTGAATAACATCATAGAGGTAAATTACTAGATAGTTCTTAACAAATGATAGAATTAATCAGAAAAGGCTTCAGAGTTCACAAATTTTTTGTAATTACTGTTGTAATTTACATGTTTAGCAATTTTAATATGTTATCAAAATAGCTTATCATAAAAATACTTACTTTTAAAATTTTTTTAAAGTTTATTTTGAGAGAAACAGAGAGGCAGAGAGAGAGGAGAGAGAGAATCCCAAGAAGGCTCACACCATCAGCACAGAGCCCTGATGCAGGGCTCGATCCCATGAACTGTGAGATCATGACCTGAGCCAAAATAAAGAGTTGTCAAGAATCAGATGCTCAACTCATGCCAACTGAGCCACCCAGGCACCCGTCATAAAAGTATTTAAATAACATTGAAGAGTACATATTTACTAAAAGACTTCCATTTTATCAAGCAAATTATATTATATGTGGTTTCTTTTGACTGAAAAATAAAGTTGCATGCATTTCTCATTAACTAAAGTGCCATATTTTCTCAAATATGTTTAAGAAGGAAAACAAGGAGTAGAAAGCAGATGAGCAGTTAAGTTCAAAAAGGAATTATTCATGTATGTGAGATTTTGAGAACAGCTGACTTATTAAAGAAATCTGATCAGTTTGCATGTCATAAACCACGTCTATGAGACTACAAATGGTTAAGTAGAGATAAAGTGCATAATACTTTCTGAGTCCCTTTCCCTAGTGGTTATCTCTTCTCTCCATATTCATATTTATGATGACAAACAGAGCAGCTGTGAGCATTATCATCATGTTCTGTATACAATATGAATTTAGTTTTACAAAATACATATAAGCATAACCAGCACTAATTAAATGTTTTGTGGCCCACTCTTCACAACCCTACAGAGTTAAGATAGATTAGTATAATGTGTCTGTCATTGTTATACATTCTCAAAATTCAGGTACCCTTTTGTGTTTCTAAGCATGTCTTATTTAGTGTATTTCATTTTTAAAAAGTAAATCAACTGTTATTTTTCCCAAGATTTTTAGTTCACACTTTTTTGTTACTACAAATAAAAATAAAACATGAATAATGATAATCTTCACATCTATTTAATTTCTTTTGGTTCTTTATGTAAATTTTCATTTGCACCAACTGCCATATATGTGCAACGTTTTGTCACCTAATTAAAAAGTGCAATATGAATATCTATCAATGGACAGCATAGTAAGTACAACACAGAATGTGTCTGTGCTTCCTTCACTGGAAACTGATTCTTTCAAAGCTGTTAAATGTGAGAATATATGCTGAGGACACATATAGAACTCTGTCCCTAGAGTTTATCTTCCTCACGTTAGTCTCTAGTGTGTAAGATTCTTAAAAGGATTCTCACGGGTTCCTATTTATTCATGTCCCTTTTTGTTTTGGTAGAATAATCACTCTGAAGCAAGGAAGAATAGGATTTCCTTTTTTTTCCCTTTTAACTCTCATTATAAAAACCAAACCACAACATGGAGGCATTTAGAAGGTCAGATTCTTGCACATTCACTAATCGATGCTTTTAAGCTCTCAAGCTGTCAGGATAGCTCAGCCTCAATCTTCACGCAGTCACTCCAGACTCTCACTATCAACAAACATGCCAAGCGTGATGTGGATTCCTGCTTGCCCGTGTGGCCAAGGGAATGCTCAAAGAGCTTTCTCTCTCTCCATGCCAGTAGCTCCAGGATTAAAAAAGTAGAAAGTAAATCACAAGGTGCTAACCTTAAGAGTTAGCACCTTTGTTGATTCTAGCTGTGAAATCCTCCAACTCCAGCTTAGAAATGATGAGATTTGAACAACTGTGACATAAACAAATCACAAGGTCTAGCGACATA
Source organism: Lynx canadensis (assembly GCF_007474595.2). Lineage (NCBI taxonomy): Eukaryota > Metazoa > Chordata > Mammalia > Carnivora > Felidae > Lynx > Lynx canadensis. Next base: position 109,256,206 of record NC_044306.2, read on the forward strand.
CACACTGTAGATTCTATTATTATGTGTCTGTTGAAGGAATAAATGAATTCTGACACAAAGAATTATAGATTGTAAGCACAGAATAAGAAGTTAGGGATGTACAGCCCAACCTATTCATTTTAGAGAAGAAATGGGTGACACCTAGTGAGATGAAATATCTTGTTCTGAGTCACTTGGATTATTAGGGACAGGTCAGGAGTAAAGCTCAGGTTTTCTTATTCCTACTGCAGTGTAGTTCCAATCACAGCAAAATGGTAGTTTTACATTTAAAAGAATAAATCTACTTCTGTCATCGACTCCCTCTGTAGGATGGAATTTCAGGTATGCCTTGTTACTTTAGAAGAATCTGGTGGTGTATTCGGTGTGAATTTATTGGACCTATACTTTTTTAAAAACTTTTTTTTAATGTTTATTCATTTTTGAGAGAGAGAGACAGAGCATGAGCTGGGGAGAGGCCTAGAGAGAGAGAGAGAGGGAGACACAGAATCTGAAGCAGACTTCAGGTTCTGAGCTGTCAGCACAGAGTCCGACACAGGTCTTGAATTCATGAACCATGAGACCATGACATGAGCCGAAGTCAGACACTTAACCAACTGAGCCACCCAGGTGCCCCTTGACCTATACTTTTGAAGTACCTACATAATAGAAAGGTCTTTGCTTTCATAGAACTTACAAACCATAAGAGCTCCTGGTTATGTGAACAAAATGACATTAAAATTTGTTTTCATATTAATTCCTCTCTTTTCCACTTTATACCTTGTTTATGACTCTATTACTGCACTTACCATATGGTATTGCAGACACTTACGTCTGTCATATGCCAGCTCATGGAAACCTGAAGGAGTTGAGACTGTTTATTCATGTTTGTAACCTAGAACCGAGCATGGTACCATAACCACTGTCATTAAAATCTCATGAATGGGGGGCGCCTGGGTGGCGCAGTCGGTTAAGCGTCCGACTTCAGCCAGGTCACGATCTCGCGGTCCGTGAGTTCGAGCCCCGCATCAGGCTTTGGGCTGATGGCTCAGAGCCTGGAGCCTGTTTCCGATTCTGTGTCTCCATCTCTCTCTGCCCCTCCCCCGCTCATGCTCTGTCTCTCTCTGTCCCCAAAAAAATAAATAAACGTTCAAAAAAAAAAATTTAAAAAATCTCATGAATGAATAAGCAAAGGCAGAGGTGTGTGCATGTGCACAAAGAACAATAAAATAAACATTTGTTTCTTAGAGAACAGTAGGAATCCAATAAGAAATAACCTTGGGAAGCACATACAAGTCAGTTGGGAAACCTTTGAAGGCTATCAGAGTAATCTGAGTCTCACAGGCAACAAGGAGCAATTCTCTGCAGGTTCTGAAGATGAAAGTAAAGTAATTAAAAAAAAAAAATTGGACAATAAAGATTATACCAGAAGTTTTTTTCCAGGACAGGTAAGAACAGGGAGGAACTGAAGTTGAGACAATAATGTAGCCATGAAAAAGGGAAACTTCTTGGTGTTGAAAAGAGTGAGACCTTTCATGAAATGGTAGAAATTGTTTGTGGGTGAGACACTGAGGTTAAAGGAAAACTTACCTGCAACATCTGGGGAAATAAGAACTCTATAATTTCATGTTTTTCATTTGTAATTATTCATCTTTTAGCCTTTCCCGTGAAATAGCCAGAATAATTTTTCATCACTTCATAGATGGCACGCATAATAGAGGCACAGACATCATCATCTTATTTTTCTGTATTTTTTCCTAATCACACTTTGAATGTATGTATTTGTTACACTTATTTTCCTAACTCAGACTAGTATTTAAACCTCTCAGGAGTGTTTCCCAAATATGTTGGAAATTCCTCATGAGTTTAATTTTTAACTTACAATGAAGCACTTCCCTAATTGGTTATACAAGGCTGTCAGACATTCTGACATCCAGAAATGGTAACATAAGTCATGGACTTTCCTTTTCCTGTCAATTAGTTGCAAACATGATCTTGTCAAGTGTCAAATTCCCCACACAAATAACTTACTGAGGTTTGGTAATAGAAAAAGTACTTGAAGATAGTGCCATAAAATAAATAAAATAAAAAGTTATAACACTTTCATCCTTTCTGAATCAAAATCATCATAAAACATAGATTTTCAGCACATAATCCAAGTATAACAACAATGAAGCCCTGAATTTTTGTGTGTGTGCCCTAAAGATATGCCTGATAACTTAAGACGCATACTGTGAGTGAATATGCTATATTATACCAACCTATTAATAGGAGTTTAAAAATAGTTTTTTAGGGGCGCCTGGGTGGCTTGGTCGGTTAAGCGTCCGACTTCGGCTCAGGTCATGATCTCACGGTCCATGAGTTCGAGCCCCGTGTCGGGCTCTGTGCTGACAGCTCAGAGCCTGGAGCCTGTTTCAGATTCTGTGCCTCCCTCTCTCTCTGCTCCTCCCCTGTTCATGCTCTGTCTCTCTCTGTCTCAAAAATAAATAAACGTTAAAAAAAAAATTTAAAAAAAAAAAACACAACCAGACCAAAGAATAAATAAATAAATAAATAAATAAATAAATAAATAAATAAAAATAGTTTTTTATTGAGTTGGCTATCTAGATTCTCTAACAAGATATTCATAAAACCATAAACAATAATATAAGATACTGTATGTAGGAATGTGCATCCGTTTAAATATACTCAGAGCTTCAGAGTAAACCTATCATCTCCTGGGGTCAATTTTACTATGAAAATATTTCGTGGTAAATGCCAACAGTATCAATTTATTTAAATAAACATGGATATAATATGGTGATGAGTGCATAGATGTTTAGGGTAAATCAGAGGTTCTTTAAGCTTAAAACAGCTCTGATGGCGCTGTTACCCCAGACCCACACAGAACCAAAAGCCCTTTTCCACCCACTCCCACTCTCAGAAGTGGGCATTTATTCTCCTCTATATTCAGACTACTTTGGGAGGAAAGCTGGAGTAAGAGTCAGACCATTAAGTGCTAGGGGAGTTCTGTGGAGAGAGCATTCATTATAAATCAGTGCACTCAGAAAAGAAAGGCTTTTCCAAGGAATTGATGGACTAACTGCATTTTACATAGTATGCAGGTAGAATCAAGCTTTGTGAAGATGGTGTGTGTCTTAGAGTTTCTCCATAAGGATTTGCTGATTGAAGCACTGAGAATAAACATCCACAACCTATTAAAATTACTCATCAGTGTATGTGGGTTGCATTAGGCTTAAATGACATCAAGAGACAAAAAAATTGGAAGTCACCAGCCTGTATAAAACAGATTGGAAAAGGATTTTGTTTAAAGACATGTACATGGAGAAACTCAATAAACAGAAGAACTTTTAAAACAACACAACCAAGTAGGGAGGAAGAAGAAGAATTAAAAAAAAAAAACCCACAAATACACCTTGCATAGCATTCTCCTTTAAACAGTGAGGTCAGAACAGCAGAAGGCAAGCAGAAAGGAAATGAAGAGAAAACCAATAATCTCTGAAACGTTTGTAATTAACAAAATAATCTTGCCATGAGCACTGGGCGTTTTTAAGGCTTTAGCTATTAAAGTCTAGATATGTCCCAGTTATCTGGAATAGGCACATGACTTGAGAGTGGATAATCAATCTCACTGATAATTCCACAGTGTCCTTGTCAGTGAAGGATGTGGAGAAGCAATGAGCAAAGCAGATTTTTAGTAAAGGCAATGTTATTCCAACTACATCTAATGAGAACAGAAGTTATTTTCATGTATTCTATAAAACTATGAACTTCAGGGTAAGGTAAGCAGTGTGATTTTTTAAAAATACATGTTTTTAGCTTGATTATGAATTTGAAATTCTTACTCAATTGGAGAGGAAAAAGCTGGGTGCTAATACCGTTCTCAGTAACACAATTTCATCAGAATTTACTCCCCTTTCTAAGTCTGGCCTATCACCTCAGGGAATCTTCTCTCTACCTCTCTTATATCTTCTTAAAAGTAAATCTGCCTCACCTCATCATGTATTCCATGTGCAAAACCACCTGCATCCTCTCTACCTGTGTGAGAGCTGAGTTACATGCATTTTTACTAGACTGGCACTGTAACCATGAGCTGCCTAAAGCAATTTTAACTGAATTTTTTTTTTAAGTTTCAATATATCTATAGTTCTAGATACTTAAAAGAGTAAATTACTGTTTATGGCAGTTTCAGATATGCAGAGAACAATCAGGTTAGAGAAGGAAAAGGGATATAATTGCTTTGCAATTTTCTGACTTTTGAAATTAAAATAATAGCAATGGAACAAAGTATGAAAGTACAAGGAAAGGCTTTGCTTTTTCTTGGGAAGACCCTTTCACCTTCATAATCACTCCTACAAACTCTCTCTGTCTCCCTCTTTCTTTATGTTTCTCTCTTACACACACACATACACACACACACGCACACACACACACACTATTTAACTTCAGAGACAACACCAGCTTTGGATTCCAGATTTGAAACTAACTTGCTGTGTGACCTTCAGCAAGACCTAAATAAAACACCTTGCATCTCAGGCTCCTCAGGTGTAAAGAAGGGATAATGATATCTGTCTTGCCAGGTTGCTTTGAGGATTAGAAATAATCTATGTCAAGCAAGTGCCTGGAATATAGAAGGTGATCAATAAAGGTTAGATATTATGTTAGCTGTTATTCAAATATTCAGGCAATAGAAGAAAAATCAGAGTAGGAAAAATCTAAACAAACATTTTCAGAATATAAAATAGGAAATGCAAACATCCTGTTTACAGACTTGTGATTAACAGACACAAGGGGAAACATGCAGGAAAAGAGGTGAAAGAAGAAATAATGGACATCTGGAAAGTCTGAAAATAGCATAACATACAAGGGATGCAGTTATAAAAACAGGCAATCTGCCTAGATTGAGGTGTACAAATGCCACCAACTGTAAAATACGTATAGGAAAAACAGGAGTAGTGTCAATTGAATTGTTAGTCATAAAAGCACTTGGAGCAGAAAGCACTGTAACAGCATCCAGGAATTTTATTTGATAGTTTATTTTTGTTGGTATAATTTCTTGGGAAAGTACAACTAGAAATAATTAGTGTCTTTGTCTACTAAAACAAGCATGTTTATTCATGTTCTGTGTGACAAAGAAAACTCTTTTCAAGTGTTATTTTGAATTTGCCCACTTCACAGGTTTTGCATGCAAAAATTTGAATGGCAGAGACAAGGTGTACTGCAATAAAGAAAATAAGTGGCCTAGTTGAACATAGGGAACCAGAAGATCCCACAAAGGCACTTCCAGCAGTGGCGCTGAATGATTGATCAGTTTGCTTGTCTACTTTTGCTAAGAATATGGAAACCATTTGAGCAGATGAATTAAACACCCAATCTGAGATTTGTTCTTCGTTGAGATGTGTGTGGGGAAACTTGATAAGTGTAGGTCATGAGAACTGCTTTCCTATTGTTTAACATATAAAATAGAGTTGAGAAATAAATTCTTTACAAACAAAGTAGTTAATATGAGGAAAACGTTCAAGGTATAAAGCTTTGGCTTAAGGAAATAGCAAACACTAGCTTCTGGAGCACTATGAAAGACATCACTGGAGATTGCAGATGCTTTTTGGTCATAGTTTTGGAAGTAAAATGTCTACACAGTTCATATTACATTAGTTTTCAAACGTAGCAAAATCTGTCTATGCCTATTACTATAGATTTACTGTGCCTGTCTTAAGTCGGTTACTCATTCAGTCCATTTTTATCAAACACTTTTTATGTATTAGATTGTAGCAGTCAAGAAGACAAACATGGGTTTTTGCTTCAGAGAACTCACATTCTAGTTGAGATAGAATTACAAATATAAATGCATAATATATATGTAATTTAAAATTACTATAAACAAATACTTGAATGGAATAATTTCAGGTACAGTGAAAGAAATGTGACCAGAAGCTACCATAGAGAGACAGGATTGGGAGGAGGTGCTTTGGCTATGGTCATCAGGGAAGGCCTCTTACATGGGGTCATATTTTAGTTGTGACCTGAGTGATGGCAAGTGCTAAAACAATAAATTGGATGAGTTGTAGGAGCCAGACAGAAAGCATATTCAAAAATAAATTGTGTTGGGATTATATAAGGGTCTTTGGGTCTCACAGAGCAATCTATATTCTCAAGTTTTCCTGAAGAAACTCCCAAGCTATTTCCCTATCAAGTAAGTCGTACATCTCAGAAACCTAGTCATCGAACCATGAATTTGTGCTGAGAAGAGACAACCACCTTAGGTGCTAGGGTTCAGACAGTAGACCAGGAAGTCTGCTTTAAGGAAGGATATCTATACTAAACCAGTCTATCGGCAATAGTAATTTCTTTCTGCTGCTTCAACTGACTGACTCATCTAAACAAAGGTAGGGGGGGAAGCTAACATTGGATCACATAATAATCACTCTCTCTTATACAGAACAATTTGCTCATTTAAATATATTAGCTCCTTTAACACTCTCACTAACCATGTGAAGTAGATACCATCAATCATTATTTTTTGGATAAGGAAACTGAGACTCAGAGAATTTAGGAAAATTCCATAAGACACAGGCAGTCTTCCTCCTGAGCTCACACTCTTTTAACAACTGGGCTATACCACCCCTCTAAAATAAGGAAGTTTTATGGGACATATTAGCTGACACTAGAATAATTGGTGAAATTTTTACTATGGATTGGTTTAAAAAAAAAGAGCATTGCACAGAAAAATAAATTGTTCAAATAAGCTTGGAAGAATCAGGTACAGACATGAGTATATCTATAATAGTGAATACAGTATAACTGAAACATTAGGTCGGTTTTGGCAGTTTTTAGATTGAACTGTAGTTGACACAATGTTACACAAGGTCTACAACATACTGATTCCAGAAGTCTATACATTATGCTAAGGTCACCACAAGTGCAGCCACTGTCCTCACACAACACTGTGACAATACCATTGACTATATTCTCTATGATGTACCTTTTATTCCCGTGACTCTGTACTAGAAGTCTGTACTTCTCACCACCTTTCACACATTTTTCCCATTGCCCCAGCCCTCTGCCCTCTGGTAACCTTTGGTTCATTCTCTATTTATGGGTCTGTTTCTGCATTTTTGTTTGTTCATTTTATTTTTTAGATTCCATATATAAGCAAAATCATATGGCATTTGTCTTCCTCTGTCTGACTTACTTCACTTAGCAAAATACCCTCTAGGTCCATCCGTGTAGTCACAAATGTCAAGATCTCGTTCTCTTTTATGTTTTGGTAATGCTCTGTTGTATGTATATGCCACATATTCTCTATTTATTCAATTATAGATGGACATTTAGGTTACTTCCATATCTTGACTACTGTAAATAATGCTGCAGTAAACATATAGAGGTGCATATATCTTTTTGAATTAGTGTTTTTATTTTCTTTGGGTAAATACCCAGTAGAGTTCTTGGATCATATGGTATTTCTATTCTTACTTTTTTGAGGTATCTCCGTATTGTTTTCCATGGTGGCTGTACCAGTTTACATCCCTGCCAACAGTGCAAGAGGGTTCCCTTTTCTCCACATCCTCACCAATACTTGTTGTTTCTTGTCTTTGATTCCAGCCATTCTGGCAGGTGTAAGGTGATACCTCATTGTGGTTTGATTTGCATTTCATTGATGATTAGTGATGTTGAGCATCTTTTCATGTGTCTGTTGGCCACCTGCATGTCTTTTTTAGAAAACTGTCTGTTCAGGCCCTTTGCCCATCTTTTAATTGGATTTATTTCAGTGTTGAGTTGTAAAAGTTTTTATATATTTTGGTTATTAACCCATTGTCTGATATATCATTTGCATATATCTTCTCCCTTTTTTATTTTGTTGGTGGTTTCCTTTGCTATAGAAAGGATTTTATTTTGGTGTCCCAATAATTTATTTTTGCTTTTGTTTCCCTTGCCTGAGGAGATATATCTAGAAAAATGTTACTAAGGCCTATTTAAAAGATATTACTGCCTGTTTGCTTGTTTTATTCTAGGAATTTTATGGTTTCAGGGCTCACACTTAGGTTCTTTATTCATTTTGAGTTTATTTTTGTGTATGGTGTTGGTGATTGTTAATTCAGAGCAGTGCTACTCAAAGTGTGGTCCATGAAAGGGCTTGAATTGCTTTTTGCTGATTTGCTATGAGACAAGAACGTTGTGAAACTTATAAACCAACTATATCACTGAACACGCTGGCTGCTTCAGCTGGAATTTTGTTTTTGCTTGTAGCAGGATGTTCTTATTACAGTAAGCAGTTCAATAATTCACATTCTGACTCAAGTTCCTTATCTTCTCATAGACAAGTGCTTTGAAACACATTGAGTTAGAGTATAGGCAATGTTGCTATAATGATTACATTTCAAACAATAAATTGACTAAATAAAACAGATATATATATCTCACTCATACAACTGTCTAAAAATGGACAGGACATTTAAGAGCATTAGATAGCTCTATTCCACATAGAGGGTCATCCGGGGCCCCAGGTTGGCAACTGTTCAATGTCTCTGAGTCCAAGGCACATGTTGCAATTGTAACCATTTTACAGCTGACAGTCATTAGGAAAGGGAAAATCCAAGGAGAGTGGTTTTACCCTTTAGAAGATACTTTACATCATTTTGGCATACTTTCCTTTGGACTGAAATAATTCAGATGAAGAAAACTTGATTCAAAAGAGATTGTGAAATATAGTCTCTGGCTGAAACCTATAGACTATGCAAAATAAAGGAATGTTCCATAACTGAAAGAATAAAAGGAAACCAAATAGTCTACTCTTCTCTGCCATAGTGAAAATTATGGTTATGGAATTAAACTGAAGCTAGACTATTAAGGATTTGAGATTGAATACTAGTTGAATAAAAAGATGACATAAATTAAAGACACTGGTAAAAATAAAATAAAATTTAAGTTATTGTGCAAAATGAGTAAAAAAATGTGAAGTTTATTGGCTTGTAATTAACTCATTTCATCACCGTTTCTACAGATGAATTCATACAAAAACCCACAAAGTGTACCCTAACTTTTTCCAAGGCGAATTCTCACAAAGTACAGTTGTCTTTATATATTATTTGTCTTTTTACTTTGCACTGCATTCATGTTACAATAGAAGCTGGGGATGGAAAGTTAATTGGAATAAAATCTGAGATACGAAATTTGGCTTCAAATGATTTATTGAAGAGATACTCTCAGAAAAAAGTCTCTTTAACAAATGGTGCTGGGAAAACTGGACAGCAACATGCAGAAGAATGAAACTAGACCACTTTCTTACACCATTCACAAAAACAAACTCAAAATGGATAAAGGACCTGAATGTGAGACAAGAAACCATCAAAACCCTAGAGGAGAAAGCAGGAAAAAACTTCTCTGACCTCAGTCGCATCAATTTCTTACTTGACACATCCCCAAAGGCAAGGGAATTAAAAGCAAAAATGAACTATTGGGACCTCATCAAGATAAAAAGCTTCTGCACTGTAAAGGAAACAATCAACAAAACTAAAAGGCAATTTACCGAATGGGAAAAGATATTTGCAAATGACATATCAGACAAAGGGCTAGTATCCAAAATCTATAAAGAACTCACCAAACTCCACACCCAAAAAACAAATAATCCAGTGAAGAAATGGGCAGAAAACATGAATAGACACTTCTTTAAAGAAGACATCCAGGTGGCCAACAGGCACATGAAAAGATGCTCAACATCACTCCTCCTCAGAGAAATACAAATCAAAACCACACTGAGATATATCACCTCATGACAGTCAGAGTGGCTAAAATGAACAAATCAGGAGACTATAGATGCTGGAGAAGACGTGGAGAAATGGGAACCCTCTTGCACTGTTGGTGGGAATGCAAACTGGTGCAGCCACTCTGGAAAACAGTGTGGAGGTTCCTCAAAAAATTAAAAATAGACCTACCTTATGACCCAGCAATAGCACTGCTAGGAATTTACCCAAGGGATACAGGAGTGCTGATGCATAGGGGTACTTGTACCCCAATGTTGATAGCAGCACTTTCAAAAATATCCAAATTATGGAAAGAGCCTAAATGTCCATCAACTGATGAATGGATAAGGAAATTGTGGTTTATATACACAATGGAATACTACTTGGCAATGAGAAAGAATGAAATATGGCCTTTTGTAGCAATATGGATGGGCCTGGAGAGTGTTATGCTAAGTGAAATAAGTCATACAGAGAAAGACAGATACCATATGTTTTCACTCTTATGTGGATCCTGAGAAACTTAACAGAAGACCATGGAGGAGGGGGAGGGGAAAAAACTTAGACAGGGAGGGAGGCAAACCATAAGAGACTCTTAAAAACTGAGAACAATCTGAGGGTTGATGGGGGGTGGGAGGGAGGAGAGGATGGGTTATGGGTATTGAGGAGGGCACCTGTTGGGATGAGCACTGGGTGTTGTATGGAAACCAATTTGACAATAAATTTCATATTAAAAAAAGAGAAAAACCTATAAGGGAAAAAGTAAAACAGGAAAGAGAAGAGGATACAGCCTATGTGACTAGAGAAGGCAAATCCATACTCTGAATATGTGTCAGTATGGGTCAGGATGAATCACTGCCCTTTTCAAAGTAAAAGTGTCCAAAATCAATTTTCTATTAAGTGGTGGGGTAGTCAATTTCTGGGATTTACACAGAACTATTAACAGAGAACTGTTCTCTGTTACTGGCAGGTCAGATACTCAACAGTGGCTGTAACTAGAGCAGACTTGGGAGAAGGAAGCTTATGAATGGCTTCCATCTTGATACTGTAGGTACTCCATTCACAAACCCATTGCTCCAGCAAAGGGCTGGCTAAGGACAGAGCTTAGGTGACATGTGGGAATGTTGGGAACTGGCTGAATCATTCGGTCCACTTGGTTGTTTACACTTCTACCTTGAATATCTTTGGTGTACATTAATGCACAGTACAAAGATCATCAAACTTTTTGGTCACTACCATGAGTCCATCAACATGTCTTTACCCTAGAACTTATTAGCCCTAATACTCTCATGTCACTCCTTTCAGTCTCTTGGGTAACCTATTCACCACTGCCTATTCATCTGTTCTATCCTTATATTGCCCTACTAGTCTATCCACAAAAAAAGTAGATGACTAAGAACATTGCCCATAACTCTGTTAATTGGAAGTTTTCCCTTAGCCACTAGTTTTTAAGGGCTTATAGTGCAACAGCAGTCCACTTTCAGCCTCTGCTAACATGTGGGTCAATCTATCCACAAACAAGCTTGAGTTTCCCCCTCTTCATCAGCAGATATAGGGGGCCTCCCATGAAAATATAGGAATAAGCTGATATAGAGGCATTGGTGGAACAGTGATAGGTGACATGAGGGTCTAGGTGACTCATTTGTAAAGGTCATCTATAGCCTTTGGATCAGCTTGAGCTCGATCCCAGACATACCACTCCCATCTAACAATGAATTGCTAGTGGGTACAACTGAATTTAGGATTTGGTGGGGCTGCCAATGCTCAAATTATGATGTCCAGTTATGGCCACCCAGTCACTTTGAAAATCCATGAGAAACACTATCTCCTCTAGGGCCCAGTAGCATACCAGGAGTAGATACCAGTTTGAATGACTGCTGCCAGTGGCACACCCTGCTACAGAACCTTAGGAGTGCACACTGCAATTCTCCTCTGGGGCGTAACCAAAACTCTACTTGGCAGGGATGCCATAGTACCCTAGGTCTGCCCAGAGGTATGATCCAAGTGGGAGAGCTGCTTGTACCTCAGTCTTAACCTCTTGCAGGACTCTTCCTTGTTCTGGGCTCGAAAACTAGCAATTTTCTGCATCATCCTGTCAATGCCTCAGATCAATATTCCCCAGTGCAATAAAATGTTGCTTCCAAAACCCAAAGAGGCCTATCAAGCCCTGTGTTCTTTCTTAGTCATCGGAGTCACAAAGAACAAAAATAGACCCTTACTCAGAAGAGATGTCTCAGTATGATCCAGACCAGTGGACCTTGAAAAACCACACACGGTGGTGGTTCCCTGAAACTTCTACCCTCTGGAGTGCATGTGTCTTACAAAGACAACAGAGTACTTGACACTTGGAACCTATCAGATATAATTAACATGAAGTCAATATAGAAGACTAGTAGTTAAGTTCTGTGGAATGTCAAGACGATCTAACCCTTTCAGTCTATATGATGACACTGAGGACAAACAGCTTTGATACTATTTTTGATAAAAATGTTAAAATATTACTTTGAGAAAAAATATATTTAAGTAATATTTTTCTCTTCCTTTAGTGCTTTTTGTGATCTTAAAAAGCTCCAAAGCAAGAAGGGAGGAGACTGAACAAATTAAGTAATGAGAATTCAAATGAACTAGAGGGTTTAATTTGGCATTCTTTAATTGAACTTTGGAAGTTCAACTGTGATAAGCATTTCTTGATGGGTCTCTTTTTTTAATTAGATAAATTTATATTCTGTGCTGGAATGTAACGTTGAAAAGTCTATGATTTTGCAGCACTTATATTTGGCAAAATGGTCAAAAGTTTATGGGGCGCCTGGGTGGCGCAGTCGGTTAAGCGTCCGACTTCTGCCAGGTCACGATCTCGCGGTCCGTGAGTTCGAGCCCCGCGTCAGGCTCTGGGCTGATGGCTCGGAGCCTGGAGCCTGTTTCCGATTCTGTGTCTCCCTCTCTCTCTGCCCCTTGCCCGTTCATGCTCTGTCTCTCTCTGTCCCAAAAATAAATAAATGTTGAAAAAAAAAAAAATTAAAAAAAAAAAAAGTTTCAATTACAGATGACTTATTTAACAAGTTTATTCTTGAAAAATATTCAAAGGAAAATATTCAAAGAAAGAGACTCTAAATGGAAAATAACTGTGAAATATTCGGCCTCTAATAGATATTTCAATATGGAAAAAATAGAATTGTAAATAACAGAACAAATTTCCTTTAGCAGAATTTACTCTGAGCTTACTTCACCTCTATAAAGAAAATATTTCCCCAGTTAAAAATATAGTGTTCAATAGAGAAGAGTCAATTGAAAGTATCAACATTTTCAAATTAATTAATCATAAGTGTAACTTTGAAAAAGATTGCAGGCAATTTTATGGAACAGTAAAACATAATAAGATCATGCTGAAAACAATCATTCTTGAGAGGAACTGTCCTGGCATGGTATTAGAAAAAGATGTCGCTAGGGGCACCCTGGACAGCTCAGTCAGTTAAGCATCCAACTTCGGCTCAGGTCATGATCTCATGGTTCGTGAGTTCAAGCCCCATGTCAGGCTCTATGCTGACAGCTCAAAGCCTGGGGCTTTGACTCTGTGTTTGGATTCTGTGTTTCTCTCTTCTCTCTGTCCCTCCCTCACTCATACTCTGTCTCTCTCTCAATACATAAAGAAACAAACAAATAAATAAATAAACAAACAAAAGAAAAAAAGACGTGGCTAAAGAACATATTAAAATACACAAATATGAATCATAAATGTTTAGTCATTTTATGTCATTTTTAATATTTGGATAATAATATAAAATTGTAATTGTTTTAATACCTAATGTTTTTATTTAGACAGAATTTTATTTGTGAAAATGATTTTTGAATATATTATTTAAATTAACAATATAATAAAACCAATTTGTCAGTTAATACATATTTTAAAAATTGTATTATTTTCATTTAATAGCCCTTTGAATTCTCAAAAGTGTCATGATTTAGATAATAAATGTGGGTCACTCAAATGAAATGGGAGGAGAATGAAACAGGAGAAGGTTGAGATGGAGATAAAATTGGATCTATGGGTATTTTGGGCCTGGCATTTACTCACCACATCTATATAACAATTATACAGATGCCATTTAAAATATAGGTTAGGAGCTCAGGAGGGAGGTACAGGCTACAAATGTTGATCTATATGCTATCAACTTGTAGGGTATGACCAAACCTTAGGATTTGCTGGATCAGCACAGAATAGAACATAGTGCAAAAAGGAAAGGAAAAGTTGGCTAAGTATGGAGTTCAAGGTTGGCCATCTAGCCCCCAGGGAAAGAGAAATAGGAAAGATTAGGGCAGAGCACAGATATCCAAGAAGCTATGGTTAGAAGAAGGTTAAGACAACTGAAGGCTCAGGTATACAGACAAAACAGAGGACATGTTTCTAGATATAGACTGGAATCTCAGCAGTTAGAGCCTAGCCAAGCTTCAGAAGAGGATGACAGCAAGATCAACTTGATGCTAAGCTCTAGCCTTGAAGGAAAGGAAGGTGCCATTTCAGAAGGAAACAATTTGGAAATCAAAGAACCAGAAGCAAAACAAGTTCTAACTCCTAGTTCTAAGGTATCAGACAAGAATTTGATCCTGTCCTTTGAACAACTATTACAGAACAGATCGAGGAATTCATTGCACACTAAGATTCATTATTCTTCCTTCCTGTAGAATCCCTGTGATGATAAACGGCACAAAGACATTTGGTCCAGAGAGAAAACTTGTGACCACTTGCCAAAATTCCTTGTCATCGGGCCACAAAAAACAGGTAAGAATAGCTAACCTTGCCACTTGCTTTCTTTCTGTTTCTTTTCTTTCTTTTTTTTTTTTTTTTTTTTGTCATGAAACATATTGCCATGCAGTATAATTGGATTAGGTTTTTCCATGTGAAATATCTAGACACCCGTCCAAATTCATTATTTGAATGGTACTTCATCCCTATAGATCATCTTCATGCTATGATCCTCAAAGGGACCTAATGCTTCCTATTAATTAGACTTGGGGATTAACTTTTTAACTGTAGATTTTAAATCTGTTCAACAGGTGTCAAATTTTTGACAACTTTGTGTTAATGTACGACAGTTGCAGTATCTGATTTTAATCTCTACTTTTTGGTAGTTTTGGCTAAGTATCTCCTAAATTAGGTTATAAAGCAAGTGCTTGCCTTGATTCAAACTATTTTACACTGTAGATCAGCCTTGAATTGACTTTTTTCCAGAGCCATTTCCATTATTACTTTAAAATATTCTACATGTGTGATTTGTATTTTAAAAATAATTATTAAGTATAAATATGGTTCGGACTTATTATCTGATACACCTGAGGTTCATCAGGCATTTTTCCCTTAGTATTTTCTCATATGCTGAAGGACAAGTGTATAGGACTGCAGTAAAAGAGAGTGAAAGTATTTCACCAATGAGATGACACTTTCAATTAGAATATTTTATACTTTCTTCAGCATGTGACAGTTTTATACACTTTGCTCATGTCCTGATTAATTAAAGTTTTTATTGAGTTGCTGTATTTTGAATTCACTACTTTGACTAGAAGCATTTTCATCAGTGAGTGCACAAACCATAACACAAAACAAACAGTCACAATAAATAAGCCTGGCCCAGATGAAGATATTTGTAATACAAGCAAGTAGATCATTTTAAAGGTTGTGGGCAAAATTTCCAGACTATTAGATGTTGGTTGTTGAAATCTTTTCTTCCTCCAGGAATATAAATTGTATTACAACAATAAGTTACACGTGTGCAGGGAGGGAACAAAAGCAGCACATGTTTTCAGATATATCACTTGTGCTGTTGTTGTTTAAAATGTGCATTAATTTTCTACCAACTCCCTTATAGCAGTGCTAACTCCGGAAAGACTACCAAAGAAATAAAACATTCTTGTGTCGTAAAATTATGTTAAAAATTTAATTTAAAGATGTATCTTTTATCATTTGTCTTTGAATATTATTACTTCTTAGTTCTGTGAGAAAACTACAGGTTAGTAAGTATAAATCTAGTTTTCCTCCTTGTTGTTTGTATTTATATTTGACCTGCCAGTATGGAAATAAAGCTTTTAACTGCCTTTGGCATCCCCAAGGCAAACAAACAAACAAAGTTAAAATAAAGGAATTGGATGGTAATAATATTTTATATGCTGTTAGAAAATGCTATTCTAATGTGAAAATGGTTGTGATAATTCTTAAAATCCATTCAATCATAGAAGTTAAAGTCTTCTTTTGTTCTCCTTATTGCTTTAGTTGGCAGAACTCCCAACTGCTGTCAGAACTGTAAATTTCCCGGACACAGCAAATGCTAAGAATATGGTCTTCAATGCAAAGTTGTCTTTAAACAATTTAAACATGGCCTACACATCCTTTGCAATAAACATGAAATACAAAAGTAGTCTGCAAACCCCTGTTTTCTCCACTGTTGTGAGGTGAGAATGGAAGGAACTGATGTCCCACTTCTCCGTTGCTGAATCCTACAAGGAATTCCTATTAGCTGACAGTGGGCAATGAACAAGGACAGGGAGAGAGCAGGGTAGGCCTAGGCTATGGCACTCAAAGATTAAATCCCAGTACTGCTAGAATCCTTCAGACAAATAAGCATCCTTTATGATTCTGGGTCAAATTTTGATATTACCAGGAGAGGAGGGGGTTTCCAAAAAGGTTAAATTTAGCACTATGATTCTAAAGCCATAGTTCATTGGCATTACTTCTCCCAGAAGAGCAGTGTCCCCACTGTCAATATTAATTTGTCATGATTTGACTGGCTAACTCTGTTAGAACTGAAGAGAAATCAATTATATATAAAATACAATGTAGTTTCTCTCAGAGTATTACCAGGGATGAGGTCTTTTCTACTTCCTCCACAAAATATTTATACCAAAGACGTTGGATAAAAACAAATGTCAATAATAGATGAAAACACAGGTGATCATAAAATAAATATATATTTTGAGGTGGTGGGCCCAGAGTCTATGACCCATTATATGAGTATCAAGCCACATACCTACTGTCCTCAGTTGAAAGTGCTTTCTCCTTCCTTCCTGTCAGATGCCTCCTGATGTCCTTCCTGCTCCTGGAGGCATGAAGGTATTGTGGCTCAGAACATAAAGGCTTTGCCTTTATGTAGCCCAGGGGAAATTTGGTACAATTCTGTGACCATTAGGGTAATTAAACATTTGTACATGTTAGTGAAATTATAATGTATTTGTTTTGCGATATTCAGCAATAATTCAAAAATGCTTCTTTATCTGTCCCCTGGATCCATCTATTCTCAACATCTCAGGGCTGTGAAACTATTAATATTCTCAGCTCTCTTGTGTGTCTCAAATCTCTCTCTCTCTCTTTCTCTGTCTCACTTGTGCATGCACATGCATGTGGGCGCACACACACACACATACACATTTCATTCTCATCGTTAGTTAAAACATTTTTATGTAGGTCCCATCCTAAAAGTTATTTAGAAAGAACCTTTCTGAATTCCCTGTTCCCTCCCAGATACCCTATAATACTCTAATTTATTTTTTCTCACTGGAACATTTTGTTCCTTCCTCCTCTAAAAGTTTCTCCATTTTGAGCTTCTGTTGTTTTCAGGAGCAACTTATATCAGTTCTTCAGGACTCCCTAATCCCTCATAATTCCATGTGTTGTAATTAGTAATTAATTTTAGGGGCATTTATTAATTTTTGCCCTCCCATCTCACTAGGAGCCACCTATTCTAGATTCCTTAACCTGTCTTCCTTCCAAGGTGATTGGTCCCCTCAGATCTGTTGTCACTTTCCTTTAACTACTCAAGCCCCTATTCACTCTTGGTGGTCATGTAAAAGTTCTGAGGATCTAAACAGGTGGGCATCTCAATACTTAAAGCACAGTACACTTTGCTCCTATGAGCTTAAGATATGTTAGAAAAAAATACCAATTCTCTGATGATCTGCTTAGCTTCCAGATTCCTGACTGCAATCATTACTGTTCTGCCAGCCCACATGCGTAGCTCATCTCCAGGTCTTCTAGGGCCAGGAAATCCAACAACCTTCCTGGATCCACTGTGTTAAAAAGGGGATAATTTTTCCCAGAATGGAAAATTTGATTTATGAGAACTATGAAAACCCAGTCACTCCGTGATGCCTTCTGCTGTAGCCGTTCAATCTCTGGCCCAACTCAAGTTGAAACAAGGGTCAGAGATTGCACCTCAGCATTCTGCAATACATACACTCAGTGGGTTCTATCAGCTAGTCTGTTCAGCCGAGTGCCTCAGTTATCCAATTTGATTGCCTGTTTTGCCAGGGTAGGACATTCAAGTGGCCATCTTTCCAGATTCCTGCCCTCCTCTTTCAACCTTACTGGGAACACTTATGTTTTTAAGGCAAAACCTGAGAAAACACTTCCTCTTGGAAGCTTTCACTGGCTTCCCAAGTGTAAGTCACCCATTTTCTCATGTACTAGAAAGGCACTCTTGTCTTCTCTCAGTATGGAAACTGTCTCACTAGGTGCAAATACCTGTTTACTTGGCCCAAGTCCACACATACACTTTAGGTTTATCAAGGCCAGCAAATGAGTTTTTATTATCAAGAGTTATCACCAGGAAAAAAAAAAGATTTATTACCAGGGATTGCACAGAGTAGCACCAGTTAGCATCTGTTGAATAGTTTTATTGAATTGAATTGATTTGAATATAATATTAAATGACACCCACCATGTTCAGGTATTGTGCTGGATGCCCTTGATGCTTTAGCCTCTCACCTGACTCCAGGAGGGAAATTGAGCCATTGGTTTCTGAAGTTCTCTCCCATCTTGAAGTACAGTATCATTCCCTTCAGATGCCTAGTTTTGTCATATCTTCGTACAACCACCTGTGTGTTTTTTGCATTTTTTGTATGTTATGCTTCTCCTGTGGTATCTTTCATATTTCTTCTTCAAGTAAACTGACTTCTTACCATAAATAAAATAATTTAAAGCAGAAACTTTGTATCATCCTATCGAGGAGAACAGTTACTGCAATTCAAACAGAAAAAAATGTAAAAAATACATTGAGGACAAAGATAGCTATATCATCAGTCTGCTCACCTTTGCCTATGTACAAATATTAAATCAGATGTTTAGGTAAATGGAACCATGAAGACTAATAAAAGTATACTTATATCGTTGCCACATGAAATACACCTAATTGATTTTAAGGAAATCGTTTTGACACCAGAAAAAAATTGGCCTTGTGAATATTACTTTTTGAACAAAAATTTTGCTTAAATAGTAATTGTATCTCCTTTGTTGTCATATATAACCTTTTGCCTCCTTTTTTGTAATAGGAACAACTGCACTTTACTTATTCCTTCTTATGCACCCTTCCATCATCAGCAATCTTCCCAGCCCCAAAACATTTGAAGAAGTTCAATTCTTTAATGGCAACAACTACCACAAGGGAATTGATTGGTAAGGAAAATAACAAAAAATAAAGTCCATTATTAACAAATGCTCAATCACAGCAGAGCAATTATAGATGTATGCATGGCATCTACATAATTACAGCATAAATTTGTTATGCTCAATTCTACCATAGTGAATTAGAAATTAATTTATAACAACGATATGTTTAATCAGTGTTGCCTATAATTTGATTTGGACAGTGCAATAATGATAATATTTTTCTGGTAAATTAATATGATTGCATAAAGAACGTTATGGGATATTTTGTCAGAATTATTCATAAGGATATTTAAAATTCTGCTTAAGCATATTATTATTTTACTGTGCCTAGAATTTTTTTAACTAAATACATAATCTGTCTTCACA
Organism: Lynx canadensis; assembly: GCF_007474595.2. Taxonomy (NCBI): domain Eukaryota; kingdom Metazoa; phylum Chordata; class Mammalia; order Carnivora; family Felidae; genus Lynx; species Lynx canadensis. The sequence goes on from NC_044306.2 coordinate 109,275,715, forward strand.
AATGACGCTTAAGGAAACAAATAAATAAGTTGTTTTATTTTCTACTCTGTGACATGTATCTTTATTAACCACATAGACTGTAGAATGTTGAATAATAATATAAGCTGATATTTGTCATGCAAATAATAACAGCGCATTTCCAAAACCATATTAATGCTAGTCACACACATGCATAAAAGGAATATTACTTTGCATTTAATAAGTTATGAAAAATTTTAAAATCACAATATTTTCCCTAAACTGAAATAGAATAAACCTGATATTACAACTTATCTTTACTTTGGAGCTTTATCCTAGCTTTTTTGCAATTTCTAAGAAAACATGTCTCTGATTCCAATTTCCAGTTATATGAGACAAATCTCCCCCAAGGAAAATGCCCCTATATGCATACCTCTGCATTGTGTAACTTTATGTCAACACTGCACATAAACCTGTCCTCAACAAGAGGCTTCTTCTGTTTAGACCCAGCTAGGGTTAGAGTGGGGGAAGGGCAAAGGCAGGGAGCCGAGCCGCACCTAGGATATCACTGTTCTACCTTACTTTTAAAAGACTAAATGAATTTTGGAAGTGCATGCAAGTTACTAAAAGCATAACAGCAATTTTCACTTATCTGTGAGCTCAAATGTAACACAAATTGTTAAGCAGGAATATAGATGAGACTTTTCACCACTTCACATTTGGGAAACATAATAACAAATGTCAAAGAGGAAAATAAGTGTCTTATATGAATTCTTAATTGCTCTCATTATTTATTTCTAAAACATTTGAGGGTTAGAGAAGTGATGAGCTGTAAGGAGGATTACACACATAATTAAAGCCTTGCACTGAGTTAACCTCTGAACATATTGATTCCATAATCTACACACAGAGGAATGTTCCAACAGCATATGGAAGAGTGAACCTACTGAGGCACCACAGGATCAACTGGCAAGAAATATCCTCTTAATTACTCTAGATAGACTATAATGTGTTCTCACTGCTACACATACTACAAATTATGCAAAAGTTAAAAAGGAGGAGAGCAGCTATGCCTTAATCTGTTTAGGATTTTATAGCTATTCTGACTTACACATCTTCCTTTCTTGTGTACTTTCATCTCAAATTAAAAATTTTGTATTCAAGTTTGCAAACATACATTTACTATTTTAAAATATTTACTAGGCAATATTGTGTGATTTTCTGTGTGCCAAGGGTAAACTTAATTTTTCTGAATTTGGCTTTTAATAACACAGAGTATCAACCCAAATCTAAAGGATTTCCCTCTGTTCTTAACAACCTACCTATTTCCGGGTGCATGGGTGGCTCAGTCAGTTAAGTGTGGGATTCTTAATATCTGGCTTAGGGCTCAGGTCATGATCTCCCAGTAGTGACATGGGGCCCTGTGCTGAGCGTGGAACCTGCTTGGGATTCTCTCTCTCCCTCTTTGTCTGCCTCTCTCAAAATAAATCAATAAACTAAAAAAGTCCACCTATTTCATCTCATTCCTTCCCCTAATAGCTCATTAGGACAATAACATTTTGAGTTGTTTTTCACATTCAAAGTGTATACAATAGCACAATTTCAACTATTGTAACACTAATAATTAGAAATCAATATAAATGAATGTAAAAATGTTCAATTATTTAATATCCATAGCATGTTAGAGAAAAACTTAGAACTCAGATTAATTAATTATCTTTCTCTGCCTTCAGGTATATGGACTTTTTCCCTACTCCATCCAATATTACAAGTGACTTTCTATTTGAAAAGAGTGCTAATTACTTCCATTCAGAAGAAGCTCCCAAGAGAGCTGCATCTCTGGTCCCCAAAGCCAAGATCATCACCATTCTCATCGACCCCTCAGACAGGGCATACTCTTGGTACCAGGTATGAAGCAGTAAAAAATACTGTTGTAAATATTTGGCCATAGCTTACATGTAAGCAATGATGAATACCAAAATGAAGTCTAGATGCCCAGATGTATGAAATGGTCAAATGTTATAGAACTAAACAAGCAAACAAACAAACAAATAAACAAAAAACAGAAATAGTGAAAAAGAAAAAAAAAGAAAAGAAATTATAAGAAATAAAAGCTGAATATTTAATTCATGTCAAGTCAAGCAAGGAATTTCAGGCATAAAATAATAGAAAACATACATCAGAAAATTAATAGATTTAAATAACATAAACATGTAAAATATTAGTCTACCACAACTAACAAAATTAAAAGTACACATCTAAGTAGAGCAACTTTAATAACACATGGTAAATGGTTTAGTGCCCTTAATTTGAAAAAAAAAAAAAAAAAAAAAAAAGTTTCTGTAAATTGGTAAAAATAAAAAAGCATAATATCTCAGTAGAAAAGTGAGCAAATAAACAGGATGCATAGACATTTCACATACACAAATACATTCAAAAGCAACTGCTCAACTATTTATATGAAAATGATCAACTCAATTAGGGATCAACAAAATATAAATTAAAATAATACTCTTTGAATATCATCTCAACAAAAATTTAATGTTTGTTCGCTCTCCTGGCAAGGGTGTGATGGTAAAGATATTCAAACATTGAGATAGAAGGGTATAGATGGAGGTCTTTTCTAAAAACGAATTTGGCAATAATTATCAAAATAGCTTTATAAAGGTCCTTTTGTGTTATGGATCCTCTTCTAGAATGAATCATAAAGAAAAGTTCAAAGGGATGTACAGACACTTATCCCTTTATATTTCACAGTACTACTCAAACAATAACAACAACAAAAAAAGGAAACAAAAATACCCAACAATATAGATTTGTGTCACACTGAAATGCAATATTCTGCAACTACATTTAATGATGGTTCTAAACAATCGAATATGAATTAAAACATTGTGTCCACTTTAAAATGTGGCTATATATTAATCAAATAATCACAAAGATATATAATTAGAAGTTTTGAATGCTCTGTGTGGAAATTTGTATGGTGCTAGGAGAGTATTGGTTCAAGCGATAGCTTTAGATTTAAAACTGAAGAACGATTCAGTATAAACTGAGTGGGGATAGAGGGGGAGCATATTTAAAGAACTAAGGAAACTTCTGTGTGGCTAGAGAGGAAAACCTGTGGTGGAGACCTGTGGAAGATGAGTCTGAGACATACACAGGGGCTGGAAATCAGGTGGGGAGACCATGTGACTGCTATTCTCCAAGTAACTGAAAGCCTTTGAGAAGTTAAGCTGGTGTGTGACCACCAGATTTCCTTGTAGAAAGCAGGCTATCTGCTATTTGAAGAATGGAGTGGAGTGGAACAGAAGACTATTCAGGGAAATGGGGTAGAGGCTGTTGCAATAGTCCTGCAGAGAAATGAGGTAGCACTGACAGAGAGTAAGTAGAAACTGAGTGAAGTATAAAGTATCAAGAGATGGTAGGGATTAAAATCAGTTTGCCCTGGTGAGAAAACAGTGTCAGGGTGAATCAAATTTCTGATGTGGGCAACTGGATGCTGAGTATATATTCCCCAAAAAATAGAAGCACTGAAGAAGGATACAGGACTGGTTGGAGGGGGAAGTGCTAATAACGTGGTACAAATGGTGATCATGAGGTATGGAATCACTGTTGTACTGAAAGGAACAGTAAAGCTAGTTAGCAGGCACTCTGGGGAGAGGTCTGAGCTGGAGACAGAAATTTGTGAATCAGAGGCCAAAAAAGCCACCAAAGTGGTGAAATTCTAAGGAAAGCGTTTAGAGAAGAAAAGTATAGAGAACGATCAGGCAGCCCGAGAGATAAGAGAATACAGCAGAGGAACAGAAGAAAGAAATCCAGGAATGTGGTGACACTGAATACAGGGGAGCAAGGACTACCAAATAGAGGAGGTGAGCAGGTGACAACAGTGTCAAACAGCTACTAAGAAATTAGACAATTAGGCAAAACAAGGCCTGAATTATTTTCACTGAGTTGAAAGACATGGAGAGAAGTGGAGCCTTTAACAACCGAATGAAAAGAGCAAACCCAGATGAATTTGGTGAAGGAAAGTCTAAGTAGGAGGTAGAAACAGAAATGTGATTTCAAAGGGGAAAAGAAACAAGACACACGCTTGTTATAGAGAAGTTAAAGTGGGTTCAAGGGAACCGTCCTCTATGGTGGTAATGATGTGGATTACGTGGTGTTTCCAAAAAAGGAGAGATGTGTAAGGCCTGGGGGAGAAACCTGGAATCAGTCCTGTCAGGATCCTGAGGGGCCAGGAAGGGATGACTATAGGAACTAGCTTAGATGTGAGGGAAGGACTCTATGAGACCCTTCTGGCAGCTGCTGGGGTCTATGGGTCCCTTTTCACACATTTTTTTTTTCCGTTTGTTTGTTTGTTTATTTATATGAGAGAGAGAGAGAGAGAGGAAAAAAAACCACAAGCGGGAGGAGGTGCAGAGAGAGAGAGAGAGAGAAACAGAGAGAGAGAATCCCAAGCAGGCTCCGTGCTGTCAGCACAGAGTCCAACGCGGGGCTCGAAGTCACAAAAGGTGAGATCATGACCTGAGCCGAAATCAAGAGTTGGATGCTTAATGAGTCACCCCTCAGAAATATGCTTTAAAAGCATATAACTATGTAGAATTACAGAGAAACAACTTTCTTGAAATATAATTGTCAAAGTAATTTTTAATTCCGTAACAAAACTTCTTAAAAAATTAAATGGCAGGATCTAATGGTGAGACTTAATGCTTCTGTAATGTTGAAGTAGGATGAGCATAAACAACATTTTGATGTATCTGAAACACCTGTAATGTGATCTAAAAATAAGTTATTTTTATTGGTAGTAAAATCATAGGTAACTTAAGTGCAAAATTTCATTTAGAAGTTACTGAAAATAAAGAGGCTTTTTTTTTCCCAGACCCAGGTTCTCTGAATTATATCAGTGGGCCTCTGGTTAAGAATCCTTCCATTTCTGGGGGCGCCTGGGTGGCGCAGTCGGTTGAGCGTCCGACTTCAGCCAGGTCACGATCTCGCGGTCCGTGAGTTCGAGCCCCGCGTCAGGCTTTGGGCTGATGGCTCAGAGCCTGGAGCCTGTTTCCGATTCTGTGTCTCCCTCTCTCTCTGCCCCTCCCCCATTCATGCTCTGTCTCTCTCTGTCCCAAAAATAAATAAACGTTGAAAAAAAAATTTTTAAAAAAAAGAATCCTTCCATTTCTGGGGTTCCTGGGTGGCTCAGTTTGTTAAGCGTCTGACTCTTGGTTTCGGCTCAGGCCATGATCTCATAGTTCACTGTGAGTGTATGTTCAATGCACATATAAATTAATGCCCAAATAAACAAGACTAAAAGGGAATGTTTAAAGAGCGCACAAGTAATTTTTTTGTTAATTCTTTATTCATTCACTTTTTATCCATTCTACATTTTTTATTCATTCTTTTTTCTTGGCTTTCTTCAATAGACATATATGGCCAAGTACAAATAATAATGGACAAGAAATCGTGACCCTGTACATTGGGATTGCTGGTGGTTGGGGATCCAAGCTGAACACCGGGATTGGGAGCAACACCCAGTTATTATGATTAGATCCCATGAGTCACTGTTTCCTTTAAGATATAAAAATGTTCCTTTCTCACTTTATGAAAATTCACATTGCAACACAAGATACACTTATTTTTTAAAAACATTGTGACAGGGGCACCTGGGTGGCTTGGTCGGTTGGGCGTCCGACTTCAGCTCAGGTCATGATCTCACGGTCTGTGAGTTCGAGCCCCGCATCGGGGTCTGTGCTGACCGCTCAGAGCCTGGAGCCTGTTTCGGATTCTGTGTGTTCCTCTCTCTCTGCCCCTCCCCTGTTCATGCTCTGTCTCTCTGTCTCAAAAATAAATAAATGTTAAAAAAAATTTAAAAAAAAATAAATAAATAAATAAAAAAAATAAAAACATTGTGACAAAAACATTAAAATATGAAGCCTTAATTAAAAATTTTGAATGCAAGTCCTGGGGGCAAAATGTTGCACATTCTCCTAGCAGAATCCATGGAGCATTTTTATATGAATCTTTTTTTTACATGGATTAAACTATTTAAATAAAAGAGAATCTGTGCCTGCTTTTTCAAGTAAATGTTTTGAACATACACACTTGAAAGGAATTATATTTTATGATATTTTTATTGCCATATTGCTAAGACTAGGGTCCCCAGACTGCCCCACATTTCAAAAGAATACAGCCTGTTACTGAGCTAGCCCTGTCTATTCAGTAAATACCGTAAATCCAAAGCTCAGCAGGTGTAATTCAGAAACTCCTACAAATGTCACCTGCCACTGTAATTTCTACCTCACATCTTTATAATGGGCCTCACAGAGAAGCTATAGTTGATTTTTTTCCAGAAAATATGCTCCTTTGTGACTTCTGGTCATATTTCTATGCTAATCTTCTTAGTTGCAGGAATATAAAGAAAAGTTGGTGTTAAACTTTTATAAATCAATATAGGCAGATTAAGTACAGTTCCATATTATCACGGTTTAAAATAGAAATTTTAGCATTAACATATTTTTATGTTTCTTTATTTATAGTATGTGGTTTCTATACATTATATCAATTCTATGTATTATGTAGTCTATGTACTCAGCATAATGCATATACATATAAGAATGTCAATAAATATACAAAAATGAGAGGACTTCAAAAGTTTTATTTGTTCCACCAATCTACCACTCACTGGTTGCTGTTTAACCACTTCTTAATCATCTTTACTTTTTTAATGATTTTTCTTTCTAACTCACATAGATTACTTGCTGGTACACAAATGTATCAAGTCCTAATACACTCCCATCCTCATCCTGCAGTTAATTTTCTTTATGTTAAACTTTTAGATGTCTTGCAAAATCAATTCATCCGTTCCCACAATTCATCCACTTTCACTCAAGGAAAAAAGTTCTCTTACTTTCTATGTTTATTTTTTTCTACTTATAAAAATCTCTCTTATTACATTTTAGCTTAAAATTTTCAACCATTAAAAAAGAAACCCATCATCTTTCATTCAGAACTAATCACTTATAGGTCTGGTTACCGCAGCAAATAATTTGTACCTCTAGTCAAATATATGACTTTATTACACTCTGTTAATCTATTGTCTCCCATATAAAATTTTTATTTCTTTGAAGATAGGACATTTTGCTTATATCCTTTTATCTCCAGAATCGATTGCAGTACTTTGTTCTGGTAAGGAGCTTGTGTGTGCTTATGAAATTGTATTGACTGCTAAGTTCCTCTCTCTTTATATTGGGCTCTTGAGCTTGACTAATGATGGCTCGATAGGAAAGACGAGGAGGATTTGGTACTGAAAAGTAGTAGCGGAGGAGTACTTGGAAATTAGCAGGGTTGGATGGAAACCATCGGGAGAGCAAAAGGAAAGGATTTGGGGCAATGTCAACTTCCTTGTGACACTTAAACAAGCATTAGGAATAGACGTCTGCTTTCTCTGTACTCATAGCATCTGCTACACAGCGGTCTTGGGGAAAGTGTCAGAACCTGCAGGAGTAGCTGTATTAAAACAATGAGCAAAGTAAAGTGTGAGTCTACTCCTGCCAATCTAAATCTCTTTCATTGGGCTTGATTTGTCTAGTCCCTGACATCTATTCACTTTAATCAGACCCATCAAGAAAATCCTGTATTCTGTCTCTTGCCTTGAACCTAAACATTTTAGACATGAAGACAACCACAGACGTATGTATATACGCCAAAGCCTGAGTTTTAATATATGCATTCTTCCCCCTATTTTTTCATTCTAAAATTAATTTATCATTTTTCATTACTTTTTGGAAATAAAAGACACACATATACATACATCAAACACACACATGCAGACATACCCGTGCAGGCATTAAAAAAATCAATATTATAATTGACTTTCTTGTTAAAGCACCAACGATCTCATGAAGATCCAGCTGCCCTGAGGTTTAATTTCTATGAAGTTATTACCACCGGACACTGGGCCTCACCAGACCTGAAAGCTTTGCAAAGGAGATGCCTCGTACCTGGATGGTATGCAGTCCACATCGAAAGATGGCTAACTTACTTTGCTACTTCTCAGGTAAAGTGCTAAAATTAATTTCTTCTGTTTATTATATCTTGGTTGTATTGCACTTGACAAATAAAGTAAGAAATAACATTGCCACAGATAGCAATGTATAATGAGACAATCATACCTACAGAAGATATGTGGATGTTTACATTTTTAAAAATGTTTATTTATTTATTTTGTGTGAGAGAGAGAGAGAAAGAGTAAGCAGAGGAAGGAGAGAGAGAGAGGGAGAGAGAGAATCCCAAGCAGGCTCTGTGTTGTCAGTGCAGAGCCTGACACAGGGCTCAATCTCACAAACTGTGAGATCATGAACTGAGTCAAAATCAAGAGCTGGATACTTAACCGACTGAGCCACCCAAGTGACCCAATTTTTGCATTGTTTAATGTCAATAATAGTTTTAAAATGTTAAGTGGCTGTGAAACATATTCTTGGGATCTTCTTTTGGATAGTAGCTGGTCTCAAAGTGCTAAGTCATCATATGGAAGACATCACGTGTTTTATAGGCAATAACTCAACTACTAATAGAACAGCCTGTTAGACAATACCTTTATGGAATACCATGTGCAGATACTCTGACATCTGTCCTGTAGGACTTTTATAAGGAAAGAAAGTCATGCTTTAGACTGTCAAAATGGAAAATGCTGTAACAGCTCCAGGAATGTGGGATAGAACATGAGGTAAGGATTTGAAGAAAGCATATTGCTTATATTCTTTACTCCAGATCAGGTCACAACTGAAACCTCAGTTCTCTGTCATTGTTTATAAGGAGAATAGATGGGTAATTTTCATCTGTATGCCATTTCTAAGGCTTTCACTCCAAGGTTAGCTCATGGGATTCTGTAGGCTGGATAATTATCTGATTACATGACAGATGGAAAATCGAGTTTCTACTGAGCTACTAAATCAAGAGAGTCTATGTTTATTTCTGATTAACAATCAAGTTAGTTAAGGGTTATAAATGATGCCTATGGCAAACTTTAGTTGTTGTTTATTTGGAAGGACACAAGAATAGTAAATATTAAAATGTGTTCTAAGTGATGCATATTTTCTTCCTATTCACACTGACCTAATTGATTAATGTCATACCACGTCAAGTGGGGCAGCTCAGTCTATTTAATTTAGTTTTGTTCTTCACAAAGTGACTATTTTTTACTTTATAGTTGCTAATTATTGATGGACAGCAGCTGAGATCTGACCCAGCTACGGTGATGGATGAAGTCCAGAAGTTTCTGGGAGTTACACCTCATTATAATTATTCTGAAGCACTAACGTGAGTCTATTCTCATGCTTGATTTCATTTCCATTATTTGCCATCATAAATTATACTGGTAGGTGTGTATATAGCATCATTAATACTAGCTATGAATTTATACATCATTATGCTACTCAAAAGCAGTCAAAGGAGTATCCTCATTATTCACGTAGTGTCTTCCTTTTGAATACCACAAATATTGTATTTTACAAAGTGCTAACCTTTAGGCACTTTATAATTCCCCTCTTTGTGAGCTTTTTCCCAATGTATGTTTGGTTAAGTACATTTTTAGATGCCTACTCTGTGCAGAACTTGTCCCAGAAACTGAGGTTAAAAAAGCGAAAAAAAAATATAGTCTCTTCCCCCAAATAATTCACAGGTTAGAAATGAAATGCTGATGGCCATTATTAACTCTGTGAAAATGAGCAGTATTTCGGGCAGAATTGGGAAAAGGATAAATTCATGTTTTACTTTGCATTTATTAAATTGTGTATAACCAAATATAATCACATCTATTCTTCCTGTTATCTACTGTTGCATGACAGACCATCCCAAAACCCACCAGCATATTACCACAGCCATTTTATTATGCTCATAGATTCTATTGGCTGGGAATTCAGACAGGACACAGCCAGAACAGCTTATCTCTGCTCATAATACCTGGGGACACAGTTGAGAATATGACTATTTGGGTATGAATCAAATGGCTAAGGACTCGAATCTTTGGAGGCTTCACTTTTTTAGTCCTGTCTCTGGCTCTTGGACTGGGAAGGCTCAAAGGCTGAGCTCAATGGGATGAGACCTCTTTGTGTGGCATTGCTGCAGTGTAGTGGCTGTGTTCTGAAAGGGAGTGATTTGTCAAGGCAGTGTGATCCAACACAGCCATGGCCTTCTCTGACCTACCCTCGCAAGTCGCAGAGCATCATTTATACTTCATTTTATTGATCACAACCAAGACACTAAAGCCGGTACAAATCCAAAGAAAGGGAAATAGGCCTCTCCCCCCAATGCAGAGGGGCAAGGGCATTCTACAGAAAAGAATATGGGAGGGGAGATATTGTTGCTGTCATCTTAGAAAAATAAAACCATATACTTGGGTAATTAAAAATGGGGGGGGGAGGTAAAGAAGCAAAATAACAAACAAAACCTCCAAGAAGCCAAACAATATTTTAAAAGGGCATGTACTTGACTACCTCACAAGGCCTGATACAAAGCCTATTAAATTTTAGACAAAATTCTAACAAGCCTGATTATATAATTTCCCAGTTCACAGCAGATTACAATCAGCAATTAGACAATTAGAGAGGGTAATGGAAGGACAGGAAAAGCAGTAATAAGATTGGGTTGTTCCTTATCCACTCAAACATGTCTAATGAAGTTTTTACCTACACTTGGAAACAATAACAATACAAGGCATGCCCCTGTTGATTAAGTAGACAAAGCCTCCTATATTACGTTTTACATTAATAGTTATTGACATTAGCTGTCTTCCCATACCTCCCTGCAGTAGTTTAGGGAATGGTTCTATCTTGTTTACTACAAATAGTTGCTTGTGGTTCAATAAACCTGTAAAATCATACTTTTTAAGAAGAGATTGCAAACAAGTACAGAATGTATGGCTTTTAATATGTCTCACATCACAAAAATTAATAACTATAGTGATGTTCACTGTAATAAAAGAAATCATATGGCAACCAATTCATGTCCTCAGAGTTGTCTAACAGTTATTTGAAAAAGGCTTTGCATCTTCATTTCACAATTTCATGCCTACTGAAATAAAACTGTAAAATAATGAATTCATATAACTTAGAAAAAATAAATGTCCTTTGTTATAGTATATACCATCAATGCAATAAACGAAACCAGGACAGCAAAATAATATGGAGTCAAGGTTATGACAACCCTATCTAAAAGAATGACTTTCAGTATGGCTCTTCTTGCTCAAGTTGTATTCAGTTCTGCCTCACAACAGCTGCTGTGGAGAACAGGAAGAGACTGTGCCCCATCCTGGGACCTCCACACACCTGAGAGCAAAGGAGATGCTCTCAGCGTGTGTATAAATATCTTGGCTTTGTTGCAAGAACTGTATTTTACCTTAATGCAGTTAAATATTCTCATCCTGAGGCAGAAATGCTGTTTAGGGGAACAGTTATGCCGACTTCCCCATCTCATTTTGCAGAGCATGCTGAATTGTTTTTCCTCTTGGGAAATTAATGAAAACTAGAGAAAGGACTGTGATAGGCAAGGAGCAGATTGAAAAGTCCAGGTTGGAAATGACTCTGTCTTCCTTTTATTCATTTAACCAGTGATGTATTTAATTTTAATTGATAACATGTACTAGGACAACCTGGACTGCAAGGATCAGGTCTCTAATAATAGGTTGGGCAGGGAACTGTGAAGAAAATTTCCCTCTCCCCCTAAATGAGTTCACATATGTGCAGAAGCAAATTGCAGGTGCACCGGTATTATAGGAATGGGCCCAGGGCAACAAAATATTCTGCAACTAATTAACTTTACATCCCAGTCAATTATGCTTCATCCTTCTAAAACATCTGCTGAGCAACAAAAATGCAAACCTTTTCGATGTTTTATGCATGCAGCAAGTCCCATAGCAATAAATTTAAAATTTCTCTTCTTATTTGTTTATTCTTCCATTTTTCCTATCTTGTTAGTCCTAAACAAAAGTTCTTATATATCTGAGTTTAAACAATTAGGCCACGCATCCTTTCTTTTGGAACTTTGTGCAGCCATGGGAACAAAACATTAGAATTTTTTTAAGAGTATAGGGACCTGAATTATCCCATAGGATCATTTGCCTTTAGCAAAAGAAATGAAAAGTTGTCTAATCTTTCACTTGCCACTTGCATAGCCTGTGCCTCATGTTGTCTGAAAAAAATATATAATAAATTATATTTTTACAATTTCAGTTTCCTCCCTAAAAAGTGTAAATATTTTGAACTTTAAAATCTACAGCACTTTTCTAAATTAGAAGTTTTAATTCATGTTTATATTCACAAAAGTATACTTACATTACATTTAGTCATTTTAATATATACCATTGAATGATTTCAAAGAAATTTGTTAATATATTTTGATAAAGAAATCATATTAATAAGTAAATAAATATTTTAAAGGTCCTGTGTATATGGGTTATAGTTTTGATGATTGGTCCTTGATCTTTTATGAATGAATAGGTAAAATATGGAACTTAAGTTAATAATTTCAACCTAAGACTGGATTAAATATTTATGGGTCTTTTTTCATTACAGTAGAAATATTAAAAAATATATAATAACATATAGTTTATATAATCTCAATTAGACTTTCAAACCAATTCAGTGAATATGTGTAGTACTGACTTAAATTAAGTTGAAACAATGGGCATAACAAAGTAAGTTATCTTTCTTTCTTTTTTTAATGTTTATTTATTTTGGGACAGGGGGAGAGAGAGAAAGAGAGAGTATGCAAGTGGGGAAGGGGGGCAGAGAGAGAGGGAGAGAGAGAATTCCAAGCACTGTCAGCACAGAGCCTATGCAGGGCTATATCTCACAAACTATGAGATCATGACCTGAGCGAAAATCAAGAGTTGGATGCTTAACAGACTGAGCCACCCAAGTGCCCCCCAAAGTGCATTTTCTTTATACAATTGGTGAGGCTCTCTCACTCAAAATTATGTATATAAGTTATAATGATTATATTTTTACAATTACTTATATATTTGCACTTTTTTAGGTTTGATCCCCAAAAGGGCTTTTGGTGTCAGCTCCTGGAAGGAGGAAAAACCAAATGTCTTGGAAAGAGCAAAGGCCGAAAATATCCACCCATGGATCCAGAGGTAATACTTTCCTAATTTCTGAAATACTCTGGTAAAACTTGTGCATAAAACTGTTTCAAAATGAGTGACAATAAATTGGCTTCCTTTTTCTTCTCTTTCTTTGCTATCAATGTTTTATATATTTAGACTATAGATAGACTGACAAAGATTAATAATTGATAGATACCTGTAGAAATTGTTTACCATTAGGGTACAACTGAAAGATAAATACTTAGTGAACAGTAACACTTTTCCAAATGTGTAAAGTACTTAAATGAATTGTTTACTAAACAAGTGATTTCAGATAAAATACATAAACATTATTATTATATATTAAATATATGTATACAATGCCTATACCATGCATGAGTTAAGGAATGGAAAGTAAAGGGTTCTGATTACCAAATATAACATGTGAGTGGGGAGGTTTCTCCACACCAGTCAACACTCAGACACCAGCTGGGTATTTTACAATTCAACTCATTTCTAACACTATCTACCCAGATATAGAATAAGATCCCACAGGTTAAGGGCTCAATTCTATAAGACTGTTTCTTCACCCTCCCAACTTCAGATCCCAGTTGCAAGCCCAGGTTGTCACCTGTGCTTCTGACCAACCAGCTATAGATTGAAAATTTCATTGGCTTCCTCCTTGCTATGATGACTCACAGAATTTGCGAGGGACTTGTTCACAAATTTGCTTTGTGACAACAAAGCAAATGCTTTTTGCTACATTTAATGTAGCAAAATTTGCTACAGGGACTCACAGAACTCATAGAAACATTACTGACCAGGTCACGTGTTATTTATAAAGGAATATAACTCAGGAATAGCCAGATGGAAGGGATGCATAGGTCAAGGTATGGGGAAAGCCCTCCTCTATGAATGAGCCACTCTCCCCAAATCTCCATATGTGCTCCAAACCTAGTCCTTTTTGGGTTTTTATTGGAGGTTTCATTACATAGACACAATTGTTTAAATCATTAGCAACTGGTAATTGTTGATTCACCTCCATGCCCTCTTTCCTAGGAGGTCAGCAGGGTGGGACTTAAAGTCCAACCTTCTAATCACATGGTTGATTCTCCTGGCAACCAGCCCTCATCCAGGTGGGGGTCTAGAAGCTACTTAGTTAACATAACAGAAGATACCTTTATCGTTTTCATTTAGGAAATTCCAAGGATTTTAGGAGCTTTGTGCCAGCAGAAGGGGTAAGGAACAAAGATATATTTTATAATATAAATCACAATATCAAAGAGAGGATACAGGATAAAATAGTTACGAACCCAGATTTATTATAGGAGGGTAAATTGTTTTCATTGATTTATAATAAGATACATAAAACAATGACAAACTATAAAAGCAGGAAAAATTTTTCTTAATAGATAGAAGTGATGGTATGAAGAGGTAGACTAGGGTTGGGAAGCCAGTTATCAATAGCTGAGCCAGACGCAATGAGTATCTGTCTCAAGACAAGGTAGGCAAAGGGAGGCTGGAAGTGATTCAGGTATTACATTCAGGTACTAAATAGAAGTACCAGAATGTCCTTCTTAAACTATACCTGTGAAATCTGTAATTTCAAAAGGGTTTCAGAAATCACTTTAATGCCAAGAAATCAGCGTAAGGTTCTCACTACTTCTATAAACATCTTATCCAGAATTTGAAGTGTTTACAATCTGGTTTAAAGGAAGAAATGTAATGAAATGCCTGATGGATGGTACAAGACAAAATGTAGTTGTCTTAAGTCCATTTCAACGGTATACACAAAAGTTGCCAAGGGAGTTTTATGAGGGAAAAGACTCATTTGTGTTAAAATATTGGAAAGGGCTTAAGAGAGATGGCGTAGCTTTGACCAGATGGAAAATAATGTTTGGATCATTGCTTGCCTATAGTGACACAGAAGTGTTCATATCTACTGTTTTATCAGAGACACAAAACAATGTTCTTTGGGTTATAATATGAAGTAAGTGACATAATGAGAGAAAGCCCAATTATAAATTTTCTGTTTCTCAGAAATAAAACATAAACTAAGAATACGGATATATTTGAGAATTCTTTTTTTTAACATTCATCTAAAAAGGGCCAATCATTCCAGCTTGACTAAAAATTTAAGAATCACAATAAAGTTCATTATAATGATTTTTATAATGAGATATCATAATATTTTTGAAGTAAAAACTCCTATTGTTTTGAAAGTATCAGTTTTTGTCCTGAATAAACATAGAAAATATTTTTATAAGTTGCAAGTCATGGGGCACCTGGGTGGCTCAGTCGGTTAAGCGTTCGACTTCAGCTCAGGTCACGATCTCGGGGTCCGTGAGTTCGAGCCCCGCGTCGGGCTCTGTGCTGACAGCTCAGAGCCTGGAGCCTGCTTCCGATTCTGTGTCTCCCTCTCTCTCTCTGCCCCTCCCCGGTTCATGCTCTGTCTCTCTGTCTCAAAAATAAATAAACATTAAAAAAAATTTTTTAAACAAAAGTTACAAGTCATTTCTTTAATCATGAATTTCAGCATGTATGATTATTTATGTTCACATTTTATGCTATGGCCAGTTTTACAGAAAATGATCAATTTTAAAGGAAACATATGTGTTTCTAGTTCACTTTTGTGGATTTGGTACCACAACAGCTCCCTACTCATTCTTCTTTAGTGTCATTACCTCTCATCAACTTTTCTCCTTGCATAGCAATACAATTAAGAATTGCCTTAATGGTATATAATCCAGAAAAGATATACCTGGACCGACTTTTATTTTATAGCTACAGTTCTGCCAAATCTTTTCAAAAGGTAATAATGAGTAGTATCTGAACAAAAATACAAAGAAATGCATCTTTGTAGACACCCATATGGTAAGAGACTTTCTTAAGAAATGTAGATTGCATCATTTTAATGAATAACTTCCTTCAAGTTGTTTGTGTTTGTGTTTTGTTTTTGCTTTTTGTTTTTCAGTCTAGAACTTTCCTCTCTAATTACTACCGAGATCATAACGTGGAACTGTCCAAACTGCTACATAGACTGGGGCAGCCTCTGCCATCCTGGCTGAGACAGGAGCTGCAGAAAGTGAGATAGCACTGGAGACAAGAACCAAGGCTGGAAGGATGCTTCCTTTTACTATTAAATAGAAAAACAAACCCCACAACTCTTGTCCCCTTAATGCACTTGTGACTGTCAACAGAAGACTGTGTGAATAAATTTCCTTCTATCTTTTTCATAAAATGAAATTGGTTATATATGCACGCATTGGCAATTACTAGCATCCGTCCCTATGTGAGCTTCTGGGAAGTAATGTGGGGTTTTGTGGCATTATCCAGTTTCCAGTGTGGGTATCATGACCCAGCTCAGTTCCTTAACCATAAGGTTCCAGAAACTCTACATAAGACTGGGAACCCTGATTATATGCAAGTGACAAATGAGAATCTTGAGGAAAAGATAAGAACAGAGATATCCGTAAATGAAGTTAGCAGTAACCCAGTATCTGAGTAAGGGCTTGCATTTTCTCTTTGCTAATTTAAAAACAAGTTTGCTTTTGTGGTGAGAAGAAATGCTATGATCCCATACTCTTATTTTGAGCATTTATTATTTATGGTAGTCCACATATTTTTTCCTCCTTTTTATGAATTTCCTTGCCTTGCTAGAGAAGTTGTGAAGTTGTAGTCTTCGCCTCCCCATGTGTTTTTGTCTGTTTTTCTTTGGTAAGAGAAAAGGTTTCACATCCACCAATAGTACTATTTTATCTGGCAAGGCAATCTATTCTCAGTGGATTTTGCATTATGGGTCCAACAAAAGCTATCAGACATTTGGGGGAAAAGGAGTAAGGATGCATACTCTGTGTAGTATCAACTAGTATGTAGAAGGCCATCTTTCCATGGGTCCAAAATCTTACCACACTAGTAATCTAGGTATAGCCACCTTGACAGTGATGTAGTATTTATATATTTTTTCACTATCTATGGAAGAAAAAAACTTGATTGATAAGATATGGAATGAAAACACCAACATGAGTTTACAGGTAGTGTGGGGCACTCGTGCCTTCTATGTAGTATTATATCAATCGTTTTAAAGCATGGACTTTTCTATATGCCAATACATATACTATTGCAGAAGATTATGTTTCTAATGGCTATTATATATATACATATATATAATATATATTATCGAAAACTTACCTCTTTAAACATTACTAATTCTCTAACCTGAACTGTTTCCCAGCCATGCCACCCAACAATTAATTTCTAGAAGAGGAGTGATGGCTCTTCCTGTCCTGGGTTCCTCTCCTACGTGGAGAGGATTGTCATGCTGTTTGAATTTTTTATCCCATTTTTCAATGAAGACATAGTAAGGCTTTGTTAATCTATTCAGCATGATCCATGAAGGTAAAATTTCAACAGAACAGTAAATCCGCTGCTTTGGGGACATTACCTATAGATCCATCCTGCCTCTAGAGTAATTTTTCTAAAGCTTATAAATAATATTACTTTTTCCTGCAAACTGAGAAATTATGCGTAACATAATTCATTGTCTTTAAAGGAAACTGAAGATCCTTGTTTTGTTTGTTTGGTTTTTGTTGTTGCTGTTATTGTTGTTGTTGTTGTTATTGTTGTTTTAAGCAAGCAAATCTAATCTAATCTGAAAGAGAATCAAGAATTTTCACATATTTTATTACAAAATTCAACTTTGGATTTATACTTCTTGAAAAGTTTTGTTTCCTTGTTGTTTTCCCCTTGTTTCCCCACTGTGTCTAGAGGTTTTTGATCTTTTTGAGAAAATGTGAACATTTTTCTTGGGCATGAGTGAATAGAAATCACAAATTATTGCTTTGGTTGTTCCTGTGTTAACTTTGAGACTCAAATTCTCAAACTTATTATTACTTATATGATCATGTGCTTGAAAACATTGCATTAAGCACGCGATAATCACAATAATTGGGTATTTAGACCTCTCACATTTCATTTGTTGGTTCACTGGTTTCCTCCAGTTTGTATTCTAATATTTTCTTTTTGACTAGAGACTAACTTTTTTCTAAGTGGAGTAACAGAGATATTTATACAAAAAAGGGGAGATATTTTTCATATAAAGTAAAATTTCACACAAGTCAAAATACAACTCATCACCATATCTGCAAAAATGTAACTCATTTTTGGCATTTTCTCATTTTTTCCCCTAAGTAATGTATCATTCACCTATCTACAGACATCAGAGAGCAGAATTCCCCCAAATCCACCCAGTCTCTTTCATTTCAACCAGCGTGTACCTTTTTCTTATTAAGACTGATTATGAAGAAAAAATAAATTTTAATTATATGATTCATCCTCATCTTATAGTAAACTACTTGGAGGGACTCTGGGCTTTGGGAATATTATAATAAATCAGGAAAAATCTCAGCTTTAAGAATATCTTGATTGTCCCAATTGTTACCCACTTCAGACTTCTTCAGAATTATTGAGTCAAATTTAATATATGTAATGCTTTAAAATTTTAAGTAAATTCTATCTCATGGTCTTGAATTACATACTTTTTTAAATTTTAAAGAACTTCCTAAAACCTTTAAGCAAGACAATGTCTTCTCCTCTTTCCTTCTTTCAGTTGCTTAACTCACAAGTATAATCATTGATTACTTCACATTAATAAAAGCAGGAATAATATTTGATTATAAGCCTACATCAAGAGGTAATAACAAGCTTGTCAAATACCAGTCTCTAAAAATTATATTACAAATCTCATCCAAAACCAAATTTTGCATGTATTTAACAATGGCTGCCAAAGAACTGAATAAGCAACAAGGAAGAATGCAAGTGAGAAAAATCTACAGTCCTTTTATTACTGTATTTTTTCTAAAAAAAAAAATACTCTTATTCCATTTAGAGATTTTATTTGCCTTGATTTCAACAAATTCATTTATTTTTACCTTATGTAGTTTTTGTTCTTCTATCTCACTGTTTTAATATGACATAAAGTGTCCCCTTTGCCGTGAATAATTGATTTATTTTCAGTTACGGAAACAATTTATAGTGGAATAATATTTTAAAAGTCTGTTTTTGGTGGCTAGAATATATATTAGCCATTTGCTTGATGGAGGTAACTCAAAATAATGTTGGCCAACTTTTGAAAAGAAAGAAATCCAGTACTCTCCCATTTAGGATTTTATCTCAACTACAGGAACACAATGTAGCCATGGGTACATATATGCACCCAGTATGTGTATATATATGCAAATGAACATTTGTGTGTGTGTGTGTGAGCCAGTGAGGTGGATGGGAAAAGCAGAAAGAGAGCTCTGCATTTATTGAAATTGTGAAATAACAGATATAGTATCTTTGGTTCTTCTTCAGAATAAATACTACTACTGGTATGGCAACTAGAGTAATGTTGTTTCTCCTCTAAAATCTAAGGTTTTATTTATTTTTTTATGTTTATTTATTTTTTGAGAGAGAGAGAGAGTGTGTGTGTGAAGAGAGGATGGGCAGAGAAAGAGGAAGACACAGAATCTGAAGCAGGCTCCAGGCTCTGAGCTGTGCTGACAGCTCAGAGCCTGATGCGGGGCTTGAACTCCCGGACCACGAGATCATGACCTGAGCAGAAGTCAGATGCTTAACGGAATGAGCCACTCAGGCTCCCCTAAGGTTTTAATCAATAGATGGTTCTTTTTCCTTTCCTTTATCATCCTAGCTTCTTCTATCTTCCTATCTCTTATCTATATACATAGTCCCTAAATTCCAAACATAAAAAGTATAACCAGGAAGTTAAGAGAGTAAACTTTGGCTATCTGGGTTCTCATGCCAGTTCTGCCTCTCATTAGCTGTGGGGCCTTGGACAATTTGTGGAATTTCCCTGAGTCACAGTTTTCTTTTCTGTAAAAGAGAGACAATAAAGTGTTACTCATTTGGTTATTGTAAGCATTATATGAAAATATATTTAAGTAACAGCACAAGGCCTGATGTAGTTATGCTGGAACATATTTGTTATAAGAATAATGTATAAGATTCAAGTCACTATCTCTTCTTTCATCAAACAAGAATATGTTTTCTACTCCCTTTAATAATAAAACATATATCTTAAACATATAATTAATTGTATTTGGTCAAAATGGGAAACTGTCTTCTGCATCACTGTCCAAAAATGATTTTGTGCTGCTACCTGCTATTGTTCTAATCACCATTTGGAGCAAGGTAGTTCCATCTCAGTCCATCCTGTTGAAATCCCTTTCTTCCTACTGACCTCTTCCTCAGTTTATTCAGAAGAGTGTCTTCCTTGTACCCTTTCTTTATATTTCTCTCTTCAATTCCTTTGCTACCCAACAGATACTCTTTTTTTTTTTTTTAAGATTTATTTATTTTTCAGAGAGAGAGTACAAGCAGGGAATGGGCAGAGGCAGGGAGACAGAAGATCCAAAGCAGGCTCCACGCTGATATTAAAAAGCCAGATGCAGGGCTCGAACTCACAAACTGTGAGATCATAGCCTGAGCTGAAATTGGATACTCAACTGACTGAGCCCCCCAGGTGTCCCCAGTTCCTCTGCAACCCAACAGATATTCTATCAGGGATATCAGATCCAGAAGTGCAACTTCCTCAAATCAAGTAACAGTCACAAAATTTAATGGAGGTATAAATGTAACAATGAATCAATACTTAAAAGAATCTAGAGCATTAAAAATTGTGAGAAAATTTCTCTGCTCTGGAAGTCTTTATCTCCATAATATCTCCTTTCTACAAATGAAGCATTTTATTATGCTTTATTTAGTATATTGTGTTATATTTTATTTGTTAATATCAAATACTATTTTTTGAAACTTTTATTGCAAATGCACAGTATCTCAGGCCTGAAATAAGACATTTACATAAATAATTTACATTCAAAAGATATTTTATTGTTTCTCGTGTCTGAAGTCTTACATTCTACCAAAACCCAATGCACAGTAGATACTCAATAAAAATTCATTGAAATATGTTGAAATGTGTTGAGGACTACCAATACCTTAATTATTTGCCCAACCTTAGTATGTATCATTAAACATTCTGTAAGTTTACATTTCAGGTGTAGAATTTATTCATGGCTTTTGATAAATTAATGACTCCATAGACTAATGACTCCAAGATCTGTATCTCCATTCTCAAATTTACTCATGAATTCCAGACCTATTACCCACCTTAATCTGTTCATTCCCATCTAGATATCTGCCTGACACCTAAATTGAGCACATCCCTCTTAATTACTGATTGAACTCTTGCTCTTCATGGAAATTTTCTGCTTCCCCTCAATCCCTTTTCTTTTTAAAAACTACACCTAATCAGAATAAGTTTTTAGTCCTTCTGGTAATCTTGTTCTTCCACAAGCCCAAGTTACACTGATTGTTTTCCTGAATGTCTTTCACTAAACCGTATTTGCTCAGTAAAAAATACAATGCGAGTCACAAGTGTAAACCACATGTGTAATTTTAGGTTTTTTAGTAACCACTTTAGAAAACTATGAAAAAATTAATTTGAATTCTTCATTCAATATATCCAAAACATTGTTTCAACATGCAATCAATAAAAAATTATTAATGAAATGTTCATATTCTTGTGTTCATACTGAGTCTTCAGAATCTATATTTTACCCTTAGAACACGTAATAATTTGGACTTGCATTTTAAGTGCTTAACAGACGCATATAGTTGCAGGCTTCTACGGTGGATGGCACGGTTCTAGCCTCTACTTTCTCCATCTACTATTCTTGATCACTTCCTAGTCATCCCATTGGCGAGAGAAGGATTCCTACCCTAAGATTCTAAGCGGCTGCCAAACCACAACACACAGCATGGAACAGTTGAGATCAAAAGCAGTCTATCTGTTACCTACACCCCTGGTCCGGGGAGGAGAACATTGCACACCATACACTGCCCTTGAGAAGGAGTAAACAACAAGGGAGTGAAAGACAGGTCTTATAGCACCAAGAGGAGGAGGGGGCCCCTTGTTTCCACAGGAACATGTGATTTACTTGTTTGAATAATTCTGCAGGCTGGCAGGAAACTGAGATCTGCTACTCAGGATAAGCAGAAATGGCACTTGGGCCACTTGATGGGACAGTTTGCGGGTAGGGTACCTTCCCCAAGGAGCAGAGTGGGAAGGGAACTTGTGGTTAAACCATTAAAGATGCTCTAGTTTTAGCAGATGTCCAGGCAGCACATAATAAAATCTTAACTTTAGCCTTCACCCCACACCTGTCACCACTGTTTTACTACAGCCTCTCTTCCTCTCTCCTGTAGAATTTTGTCACAACCTCTGAAATGGACCTTTCATTTCTCTCTAAATCATGCACCACACTACTGATAGAACAGTCTTTCTAATTTGTAAATAGGACCATGCTATTACTTCAAAGATTCCCAAACCTAAAGGATATATGCAAACTCTATAACATATTCTACAAAGTTCTTTTTTGGTCCGAGGTTTTGTCTATCTGGCTATTATTTTTTTATTATCTCTTTAAAATTGCATTCCCAATTCTAGTAACAATCAATGACAGCATTCCCCCTTATCCATAGTTTCTCTTTTGGTGGTTTCAGTTATCCACAGTCCAGCACCACCTGGAGGCAAATGATCCTTCTTCTGACGTATCATCAAAAAGTCAATCAATAGTAGCCTAGAGGTCTTACATACAGAGAATAAACTGAGGGTTGCTGGAGGGGGGTGGATGGGTGGGGGATGGGCTAAATGGGTGATGGGCATTAAGGAGGGCACTTGGTGGGATGAGCACTGGGTGTTATGTGTAAATGATCAATCACTGGCTTCTACTCTTGAAACCAATACTACACTTCATGTTTACTAACTTGAACTTAAATACATAATAGTAGCTTAATGCTATATTACCATGCCTGTCTTTCACCTCGCTTGATCTCATCACATAGGCATTTCATCATGTCACATCATCACAAGAAAGTGAGTATAATACATTAAGATATTTTGCGAGAGAGAAACCACATTCACGTAACTTTTATTATAGTATAGTGTTATAACTGTTCTATTTTATTATTATTATTGTTAATCTCTTACCCTGCTTAATTTATAAATTATAAATTATAATTAAATTATAAATCTATAGATTAAACTTTATTATATGTATGTATGTGTAGGAAAAAACATAGTATGTATAGAGTCCACAGTTTCAGACATCTGCTGAGGGGCTTGCAAGCTATCTCTTGCAGGTAAGGGGACAATGCTATAGTTGCTGTTCTCCAATTACCTTGTGATTTTTACATTTCTAAGCCCTTGTACATGCTGCTGCCTAGAACACTTTTTCCCTTCCTCAACTGGTCTCCTGTATGAATTGGCATTGCTGATTTACTAACACAGTAACACTTTGAATCTCAATCAAACTGGCCATGAAAATCCACTCCCTTTTGCTTCCTAAATTCTTTGTATCTAACTCACGTAAATATCAATCCTCTCAACTTTGGGTCTCTGGCTTTAAGTTGTACCAGAAATCTTCCAGTTCCCTTGGCATTAGGCCATGAATATCTGGGGTATGATGATAACATATTTAGAGTTATAATGGCAGCAACTAGCTTACTAATCATATTACACCATTATTATTGCACCTATATTGCATGGTAATTTTTCATATATCTCATCTACATGCTAAACTGTAAGTTGCCAAAATGGGAAATATCTTTTCATTTTTGTAACTCTCATGCATAATACAGTATCTGGCACAAAATAAGTAATTGTTAGATGAATATATGTATTACCTTATATCTTTACAAGGGCAGGAAACTGGACTTCAATTTGTAAGCATAAAATGTAAATATAAAGTTATACTCTCAATCATAGCACCAAGATACACATTTTCAAGACTGTTTGGGCTTAAAAGTATTGACTGTTCTCTAAGAGTCTGTATGGTTGTATATCTAAGTCATCTAATCTTATAAATAAGAGCACCAAACAGACCAAATTAAGCATCCCTAGACATAGTAGGAATTAAGCCACATTGACTGCTGTTCTTTCATATTGGTCTAAATATCTCACAGTATTACCCCCTAAAAATGTTTGTTTATAATCAGGACAAAGCTAAGAGCTGCCTGTCTACAATGCAATTTAGGAGGTGAAGTGCAAGGCTTAGAACTGAAAAGAATTCACCATGTTGAAGCAGATAGGAGAGCATTGACTTGATATTGATTAGTGAAACCCTTGAGTTGTAAAGGTTTTTTCTCGTCCTGACAAAAAGAACAATGTAATTGTTTGATGAGACACATAAAATGTTTGTGGAAACAATGTCCAAGAAACGGTGGGTGTAATTGTCATGTCCAAAACATGGGCACTTTCTTTCTTAATTCAACTAGTATGAAAACATCTCCATTTAATAAGCACACTTATTCCCAGGATATTCTTAATTATTTAAGACTCCATTTTGATTACTGTAAATCTTAGAAGTCTTTTCAGAAATCTAAATGGTAGGCCAGAAATAAGACACTCAAGGTAAGAATATACAGCAGAAAAGAGAAACTAGGAACCAATTTGTGAGGATGCAAGAGAACCATGACTGCATTCTTGTGACCACCAACGACTATTTCTAGATCACATGAGTTGGTGTAAAAGAGAAAAATTGCTATGGGTTGTGTACCTGTCAACAGTGTTTTCAAAAAAGCGGGAAGAAGTTTTAACTGCTTTTGACCTGGAGTAACAGGTGGCAACATGGTGCAGGGAACAACCCACACTGACGTATTTGTTTCCTTTATTTTGTTTCCTGATGAAGATGTGTCAAAAGTCAAAGAGTAGTACATGGTAGAAAGTTTTGGGAGTGGTGGGTTTATTGTAACCCACTTACCCTTTGAGGTTCAAAACCAACAGACTTTGGTTTGTCTACCACATCTAAAATAAACTTTCAGGGCACCTGGGTGGCTCAGTCAGTTGAGCATCCGCCTTCAGCTCAGGTCATGACCTTGCGGTTCGTGAGTTTGATCCCCACCTCAGGCTCTGTGCTGACAGATCAGAGCCTGGAACCTGCTTCGGATTCTGTGTCTCCCTCTCTCTTTGCCCCTTCCTTGCTCACGCTCTCTCTCTCAAAAATAAATAAACATTAAAAAATTAAAAATAAATAAATAAAATAAAATAAACTGCCTACACTCTACAGGGTGAAAACGTAGACATGTTTTTCTCTCTGTACCTTCAGGTACCAAAGTCTATATACTAAACTCTCACATGTGCAAGTCAATTGTTTTCGGTTTTGTCTTGTTTTGTTTTAGTTTTTTTTAATGTTTATTTATTTTTAAGAAAGAAAGCGTGAGCTGGGGAGGAGCAGAGAAAGAGAGGGACAGAGAATCCGAAGCGGGCTCTACACTGACAGCAGAACGTGGGGCTAGAACTCATGAAATGAGAGATCATGACCTGAGCCGAAGTTGGATGCTTAACCATCTGAGCCACCCAAGTATCCCAGGTTTAAATCAAGGCCCAGGTCAACTGTAATTCTCTCTTGCATGTTCCCAGGATGTTGCCTGCAAATTACAGTCATCCAAAAGCTTTTAACCACTTGATAAAATCAAGCATATGTAAACCTATAGTTAGTTATGTACTAAAGAGATAAATAATGTTATCCACAGACAAGATCCTGAAGATACTTAGATCCCATTTTAGGAAAATGGCAAAGCTGAAAAGAAATATGAGAATAGACTTAAGTTAACAAGAAGTTATGCCTTTATCACAGGTAACACACATACAATACAAATAGACGCCAACCACCTCCTCCCCCAGCCACCTTCAACCAATGTAAATGATAAAGCAAGCATTGAACAGTTTGTATGCTATTCTCTGAAATGAATGAATCATATGAACCCATTGTGATTTCCATAACAATATCTATCAAACTATTTTAAACTATTTCAACCTGAAGAAGTACCATGCATACTGTGATGCAGGGATGTCTGGACCAGAGTCACGGCTCAAAATGTGACAATACCACTTACTCATTGTGTGAGGTTCCTTGGGCACATTACTTACACTCACTGTGCTATAATTTCCTCATCTTCACAATGCAAATAATAATAATGCCTACCCTTTGAGGTTATTATGAGGATTATATGAGTTAAAATACATAAAAGCACTAGAACAGTAGTTGGAGCAGATCAACCACTATAAGAGTGTTTACTGTTATTAGTTACTTTGTACGTATCTTTTTCTAAATGCACAATACATTAAAAAAAAATATGTTCTCCCAGGTGGACAGACTCAGGTTATAGTAGATGCAGGAGCACTTGAGGTCTTTCCCAGCCCGCTAACAAACCCCAAAACTAACATTCAGAAGGAAGCTACATGGACAACATCAAACATCACAGCTGGTCACCAGGACCAGATACAGCAAGTTGTGAATCATAGATTAGTTCCATTCCTCATTGGTGTTCTCTCTAAGGCAGACTTCAAGACACAAAAGGAAGCTATATGGGCTGTGAACAAGTATACATGTGGTGGAACGGTTGAACAGATTGTGTACCTTGTTCATTATGGCATAATAGAACCATTGATGAACCTCTTAACTGCAAAAAATACCAATACTATTCTGGTTATTCTGGATGTCATTTCAAAGATCTTTCAGGCTGCTGAGAAACTAGGTGAAACTGAAAAATTCTGTATAATGATTGAAGAAAGTGGAGGTTTGACAAAATTGAAGCCCTACAAAACCATGAATGTGTCTGTGTGCAAAGCTTCATTAAACTTGATTGAGAAGTATTCCTCTGTAGAGGAAGAAGAAGATCAAAATGTGCCAGAAACTACCTCTAAAGGCTATTACATTCCAAGTTTGGGATGGTACTCCCGGGACCTTTAACTTTTAGATTGTATAGCTGAGGAATAAAGTTGTTTGTTGTGTACTACGTTTGGTATAAGTTTGTCTTTCTGTTTCTCTATGAAGAACTCTTTTTAAATGTGTTTTGTTATTGTAGCACTTTCTACAAGGGAAACTATACTTGAACAGTTCCAAACTGTACAAACTGTATGAAGCTTCTCCTCTCAGTGGGTTTCTTATTTCTATGTGGAATCTCGTATCTTGCAGTGTCCTGTAAATAATGATTAAATTCCACCCTTTTCCTTAAAAAAATATGTTCCCAAAAATCTGGCTTCATATAAAATTAATGGCATGTAAAAGTAAGCATATTTAGAAACAAGAGTCTACAAACACAAGAGGTAGATAGTAACAAGGCAATAATATCAATTGCAATATCTCCACGTTTTACCATTCTAGTTCTGTCAATTTCATGTGCTTGACCAAATTATAGAATTCTTATGAGGCTCATTTCTTCCTGTATTAAGAATTGAGGATAGGAACCTAAAGATAGAGTGCTGACAAGTGAAACTAATGTCTAAGATTGATGAATAAAGAAATTATAATAGAAACCTGAAATTTTCTCATTAAACTCAAGTCTCCAGGGAGGGATAGATTTAGTCAGAACACTAAGAGAATGTGCAAAGTAGATCATCATATGTATAAAAAAATAATATTTAGGCATTCTTATTGAGGAACAATAATAATGAAAAAAAGATATGTGCCAGAAGACTGGAGAGTGGAAAATATCAACCAATATTTTTCAACCTATATCTTTAATGGGGTTAAAAAAAGTGTATTCTGTGAAACATAAACCATTGAACTTAACAATTTACCAATGGGCAAGATTCTGAATTCAGTGTTTGCAGCTAAATTTGTCAAAAGTATTCTGCAGAAAACTCATTGTCAGTACATAAATTAAAAGGAGATAGAATATCCAAATTCCTCATGTGATCCAAATACAAATGGTCTTCAGATAACATTTTTTGAAGTTTGGAAGAACTCAGATATTTCAACTTTTGAAGCCCCAAATAACGTGGATTTAAGTAAACTGTCTAGATCTCAGCAGTTAAGGTACAATGTTTCTTTTTCTTTAGGTGAACAACCAAGAGCCGTATGAACTTTAAACTAATGAAGTTTAATAAATCAGCAAATAGTTGGAGAAGCATAGTCAAAGAATATTTTTAACGAATAAATGTCTGCCTAAAAAGAAAATTTTAGTGGCTCACTCCTCAGTTTTGTCCAAGAAAATTTGCATAAAAATATTCAGATGAAGTTATAAATCAAAGATCCCAACTTCACAGTCTTTGAAGATACCAGCAAATAGGTTTTATTTTATTTTATTTTATTTTATTTTATTTGTTTTGTTTTGTTTTGTTTTAGATGGGGCACATACTTTTAAGTTCCCTAGGATGCACAGCCAACTATTTTCCTATTCCCAGCCATCTAGATTCTGAAGTTTATCGTTAAGATAACCAGATATGGGATAAAATTGGAAGAGATATAAACCTCAGCAAGCAGTGTTGTGATCTTGATTCAGCATGAATCCTAGTCTTAGGAACCAAGAACCCAACTCATCAAGACATGTGGTTTTAGTTAAGATTTCTCAAACTAATGTGCTATAATAGTGAAATTGTGGAAGCTTAATAAACCAATACAATATAACTTTATTTTGCACTTACATAAAACCCAATCAGTGGGGAGGGAGAATGGGTAGAATGGGTAGGGGAGGAAATTTTGTTCCATGTTGTCTTTCAGAAATCTAGTCTGTTCTAAATTTGACATCTTTAAACACAAATATGACTTCCCTTGTCACTATAGACTTTGGACATCTTGGCTGCAAAACAGAGGAAGTGAAATTCAAAATCATTTAGAATTAGAGATTCAGAATAATATATAACATTCTAGTACATATCAAAGTGGCCACAATTTAGTCACAATCCCAAATTTTACTGAAGGGAGTTTGGGAAATGTTGAGGTATATGCCAAGAGGAGAGGGAAATAGGTTTTTTAAATAGAATAGACATTCTTTGTTGTAGTCCACCCTTCCAGTCACCAAATATCCATCACATTCTTACTCTTACACATTGGAAGACATTCACCCGTCCTCAAGTGAGGGTAAACACAAAGTCCTATTTGGTCACTTCATTCAGCTCAATGTGGAGAATCTCTGAGCTTTCTGTCAGCCTCTTCAACAGGTCCAGACATGGCTCTCATGGTCTGACAATCTGTGTGTATAAGTCATCTTCTTTCATCACAGACAGAAATACAATGATGGGCCTTGGGCGTACAAACCACAATAAACAATCCCATTTGAAAATGGGAAGAATAGGAGACATATGGCTGTCAATATATGGCAATCATTTTGCATTTCTGCTTGGAAGACAGGGATGCCTGGAAGTGGGAATTTTTTTTTTCTTGATTAAAGCCTAATGTTTCCCACTCACAGGATCAGTCTAAACCATTTTTTTCCACCCTGATGGCTCCCATCCCCTTTTTTTTCTCAAAAATTTGGACTCATGATTTCTTTGCCAATATACTTCCCTCAAAACTTAGTAGGTATCTAACCTAGTTATTTTCTTTCGACTCAGTTCCATGTTGCCAGTGATTGTCACCAAAATTCTTTCCTAGAACTAGTACTCAAATCTGCTTTATTCCCTCATTTTCTTGCCCCAATTATCTCTCATTCTCTCTACTCCTATCTTAGTCTGTCTCTCTCTCTCTCTCTCTCTCTCTCTCTCTCTGTCTCTCTCTCACTCTTCCTCCATCCCTCCCTTCCTCCCTCAATTATGGCAGCTCTCATAGAGCAATTAGGCTTAAGTGGAAAGGTAATATTCAGTCTCACTTTTATCAAGGGGCTGACTGCAATGGGTCTTTGTAACTGGAAATCTTCAGTTACAAATCTTTCAATCTTCCTCATAGTCTCAGGTTTAGGAGAATTTGGATTTTTCAAACTTTTGAGGATTCAAATATCCGCAGTCCATTTCATTTTATGTTTGCCTACAAACCAACTAATTCTTGACTGAGTTCATCTCTTCTTTCTAATATTTTCTATTACAAATGAAAAGCATTCTATTTCAAAATTTCTCCAGGTAACAATATAGTCTTGGAAGCATCTGATCTGTCTTTCAAGTTATCATGCATGACAGTTCTACCAAATATTTTGCCACTCTTATCCAATATCTTATAACTGTTTTCTCCTTAACATCTACCCACACTGCTGGACAACATCACAAATTTTTGTTTATCTTTATAATAACTTCACTTCTTGAATTACCAATATTAAAGTTAATTAAGGTGCTACTAGCTACTGTAATAGGTTAACACCCAATTCTTAGTAGTATCATAAAATAAAAATTCATTTTTTGCTCATAAACACTTTAAATAGTGGCGGGGGGGGGGAGTGTTGTCTTTCACACAGAAAATCTGTCTTCTTGACTGTAAAACCAAAAATTGTTTTTTGTCAATTTTCAGAACACAGCAAGGGTAAGACAAAGTGGGGACTTTTTAAAAAAGTTAGTTAGTTTATTTATTTATTTATTTATTTATTTATTTAGAGAATGAGTGGGGGAGGACCAAAGACAAAGGAAGAGAAAATACCAAGCAGGCTCCGCATTGTCAGTGAGGGGCTTGAACCCAAGAACTACGAGATCATGATTGAGCCAAAACCAAATGCTTAACCAACTGAGTCACCCAGGCACCCAAGAGTGGACACTTTCTAAGTGAGAGATTTTTTGAAAGCCAAGCTTAGAAGGTATATTCATCATATCTGTCTATATTCCATTGGCCAGAACTCAGTCATATGACCAGTCTTCACTACCAGATAGGCTGGGAACTGTAGTTGACTGGTTTGCAAAGAAAAATCGGAGACATATTTGGTAAACAATGATCTAGCACCCGCCACACAGATTGGGGATGAAAGGGACACCAGGACTTAATTTAATGGTAAACTCAATATGAAACATAGTGAACATCTACAAATGGTGATGTAATATTTGTGCCCATTAAAAATAGTATATTTTGGGGTGCCCGAGTGACTCACTTGGTTAAGCATCTGACTGTTGGTTTCAGCTCAGGTCATAATTTTGGGGTTCATGAGATTGAACCCTGCATCAGGCTCTGCGCTGACAACACAGAGCCTGCTTGGGATTCTGTCTTTCATTTTTTCTGCCCCTCCCCCACTCGTGCGTGCTCTCTCTCAAAATAAATAAGTAAAACTTTTAAAAATGTTGTATTTAGAACATGTGAGTGAAAAAATAGTAAATCTAGATTATGAAAGTTGACTGTTTTGATTTATTTTGTGCTAAACAGATCATACCCGAGACATGGAAATTCTCAAGTGAACTTCGTACTATGAGAGGGTGATGTGTGAAGATATGATAG
Organism: Lynx canadensis; assembly: GCF_007474595.2. Lineage (NCBI taxonomy): Eukaryota > Metazoa > Chordata > Mammalia > Carnivora > Felidae > Lynx > Lynx canadensis. The sequence goes on from NC_044306.2 coordinate 109,306,945, forward strand.
CCAAGTGGACTGTTTTCCCATTATAAGAAAAATAGACTACCCATTTACAGAAAGGGAAATTTCATTTGCTCAGTGTAAAAACTGTAGTCAACTATGACTCCCTTCTTTGTTCTCACAACCTTCATGTATCAATACCTCTTGTCAGTTTTATCTTCAAAACTATTCCGGTTCTGAGAACATTTTATCACATCCAACCCTAGCGCCCTAATTTGAGCCCCCATTATCTTTTACAGAGGGACTAATAGCATTTCCTACTATGGATTTGAGCTCCTACAGCTATTTTCCATACCAGTCAGAGCAATTCTTCAACCAACTTTACTATCACTTCTCCCTCTTCAGGCCACATAAGCTTCCTAACTGACCTGTGAACATGCCAGACTACAGAAGAGCCTTCACACTCTCTGTTCCCTGAACATCTGCATTCCTCACACTCCCTTTCATTCAACTCTTTGCTTAAATATCACCTTATCAGACAAGTCTTTCCAGACCCCCACACCATCATTTTCCCGTCTACTTTCCTTTCTTGATTCTTCCCTGCCATTTATTACCAACTGATACCTGAATGATTTGTCTGTTCATTTGTCTGCTTTCCCTATATTGTAGGGAAATTATAGACAATATTATAAGCTCCATGAGAAAAGCGTTCTCTTTTGTTCCCTGTGGTATTCCCTATACCTGGAGTTCCTGAGACTTTGTATTAAGCCCTCAGTAAATATTAGTAAAAAAATGAAAAGAAAAAAAAGATGATAAAGAAACATAAGCCCATAACATCAAGAGCACATGGAGAAATAGAATGTTTTGATGGAAGTTTGGGTGTGAACAAGGAAAATGAGGAGTTAGCTAGAGTACAAATAGGTTTCACGAACTTATTACAAAAAAAGAAGTTATAAAAAGGTAAATTTATTTTTAATAGAAAAAGTATGTTTCTAATAAATAGGGCATGTGGAATGAGCTGCCTGGAAGATGTAATATGTAACTTGCACATATTTCTAAAAGTTCAAGAATAGACTGAATTAGAATTTTAAAGGGAAGTTATAAATTAAATCTGAAATTCTAGCCTTATGTTCCTTTCTAATTCTGAAGAGGATAATATTTAATAGTAAAAGAAAAGAGAGGGAGGATATAACATTTGATGAGGAATGACAGTTAACATTTGGTTAATTGGTTGCCTATCTGTGTAGGAAGTTTTGTATTTATTTACTTATTTAATTTGTTATTTTATGTATTTTATTATTTTATTGTTTTGTTTTGCTTTTTTAATATGAAACTTATTGTCAAATTGGTTTCCATACAACACCCAGTGCTCATCCCAACAGGTGCCCTCCTCAATGCCCATCACCCACTTTCCCCACCCTCCCCCCCCATAAACCCTCAGTTTATTATCAGTTTTTAAGAGTCTTTTATGGTTTGAATAATGCAGCTAAACAGGTCTTAATCTTATCTATAGATGAATAAAGAAGCATGTGAGCAGGAGACTTCTATCTATTCCCAATTTCTGTAAAAGGGGAACAATTGTTCTCATTTCCAAATCAAGCCATCTACCCTAGCCAAGAGAACACACATAAATAAATACATTATGGCATGTTTGCCAATGAACAGCATACAAATTTTATATAATATTTATATAGTATGTGTATATGTGTAGAAAATATATACACATATATACACACAACCATATACAAATGCATACATATATATTATGTGTGTATTTGTGTGTGTATGTTGTGCGTGTCTGTTTACGTGCATTACAGTAATACACATAGAGTAATCATGTCTTCAATACAGTAAGCATTTGACTGTGCCATACCATTGTGAAGTTTGCAAAACTTAAATTTATCATCACTAGGAATGCAGTATTATCTTTTTCAAGCTGTTTCACTTCTAAAAGCAGTAAATAAATACTTTTATTTTGTCTGTAGCATTTTATTCTTCAGATTATGACACTTACACCACTTATCGCCAAATCTTTTCTTTCTGGTTGACTTTATGATTCAACTTCTCCAATAAAAAGTTTTATAGCAGGAGTCTAATGAATTAGACCCTACAGAAAGGAAAGTAAATTGGTCTTTTTAAAGCTCAAAGCTGGAGCAATAAGTTCTGTGGATTTATTGCAGACCTCTCCACTGCTTCAGAGAGGGTGTTGAATGCATTGTTTTCCAGCCTCCTTTACAACTAAGATCTATGCCATCAGAATCACAGAAATCCAGGGATTCACAGAGACATCAAACAAGAAAAGCTGTATTGAATTCACTAGCATGAGCACCACGAGAAATGGTGGTTTTGTGGGGCACACTAAAAAAGACTACATTAAGGTACCGATCTTAGAAAGCCTGTATCATGACTAACCCAAGGAAAACAAGGAAAGCCACACAAATGAACCTAATTCTTCAGAATAACATCAGAGCAATAGTCCCAGTGGTAAGACTCGCGAGGCTGTGGCAGAGGCTTCTTCCTTCTTATGGATCAGGAAGCCTGGAGGAGAAGAGCACCCAGGAACTCAAAGGGTGTAATTTGTATTTCAAAGAGTCCAAGGCAAGAAACCCAGAAGGCGGCTACAAAATAAATGCTTTACTTTTTTTCAGTTGTTAAATTCTAGTAAAGAATTGTTTTTGTTGTTGCTGCTATTTATTTACCATGCTAATAGGAAACCAAAGAAAGTTGGAAATGTGACCCTTTGCTTACCATCAGGTACACTGATACTAATTAATTTTCCCAAAGGCTGTAGTTCTGCTATATATGTCTTGGTATCCGATTTATAGAAGGAAAGGAAAAGAATTCAAATCATTGAATTCATTGGTAAAACAACTTTAAAAATAGAAAAAACTAAACATAGCCTTTGCCTGATTAAGCAGATGACATTCATTTTAGTTGATATGTGTGATAGTTATTACCTAGACATAAATATCGACTCATCATTTAACAATTGATCATTTAATTTAAAAGGATTTTGAATGTAAATGAAACAAGTTAAACATACAAATGGAAAGCTGCTAAAAATTTCCTGTTTCCCTTCTTAATATGTTTAAAGTTTTTTTAAAAAAACAAGTAAGTGAAGCTAAAGTTAGTTTGGGCAATTGGTATTGTATTTTTGATCAAAATGATCATTGCAGAGCTCCATAAAGGAACAAGAAACTTGGGTCTAGTAAAAAGAAGGCAAACTTTAACACATTCTATTGGTAACAGTATGCAAAGCACCACTTTTATTGTTTTTTAATGTTTATTTATTTTTGAGAGAGAGAGAGAGAGAGAGACAGAGAGAGACAGAGAGAGGGCAGAGCCCAATGGGGCTCAAACTCAGGAACAGTGAGATCATAACCCAAGCCCAAGTCAGACGCTTAACTGACTGAGCCACCCACACGCCCCCACAAAGTACCACTTTTATGAAAACCTATAAACCGAAATATATAACAAAAAATGTTGTCTATGACACTCAAACATATAACAAAAAGTGGTGGTCTTTCTTTCTTTCTTTCTTTTTTTTTTTTTTTGTCCATGTGTTATGTATTACTGGAGGAGCCATATACAATTAGAAATACATCTTTAAGGACTCCTGGGTGGCTCCTTCTATAAATCGGTTAAACATCTGACTCTTGATTTCAGCTCAGGTCATAATCTCCAGGTTCTTGAGATCAAGCCCTATGTTGGGCTAGGTGCTGACAACTCGGAGCCAGCTTGGAGTTCTCTCTCTCTCTCTCTCTCTCTCCCCCCCCCCCAAAATAAATAAATAAATAACAACAAAAAGAAACACGTCTTTAATTTTGGATACATTTATGTATATGGACCCTATTTTGCAGCTGTATGGTTACAGAAAATACCAATTTCATTAAACCAATTAGTTTCTATTCATAGTTTAAAAATAGTTGCAAGCACATTATACTATATGTATTAGAGTTATTTTATTTCACAAAGAGGCTATACCAAATATTAACATGACTTACACTAATTTTTTCTGCTAGAGGAATGATGGTGCCTCTTTATCCCATAATAAGCCACTGCCCACATGTCAAGTGATACTAATTGTCTAAATGTCTCTCCTTCGCTCCCCCTGTAGTGCTATTCACTTCTGTAGAAATATTACTGTGCTACTATCAAACTTTTTTTTGATCCCTCTTTACTTTATATTATTGGAATTATTCTTGATTTTCAAAAGTGCTACGTCTCTTTTTGCTTGTTTACTGTCCAACACAATTTTAATACAATCTTGTCAAGCATATAAACATGTTAATCTTATTATGTTATATTTTATATATTAATCTTATATATATAATATAATATTATATATAATCTTACATATATTAATCTTATTATGCCAAGCATATAAACATGTTAATCTTTGAATGGAATTGAATTAGACATAAATATAATTTAAAATATCATTAAATTACTTAGTTTTTCCATAAAAAATATTGTGTATACAAAAAATAAAACTTAAATACATAATACATAATTAGAAATACATCTTTAGGGGTTCCTGGATGGCTCAGTTATATGTATAAAGTAAAATTTTGGAGATGTCTTAATATCAATCCTCAGCTATCTCCAGATTTGATAATCTAGCTCGTATTGTGCATAGGGCAACATTTTCCCCATTATCATTTCTAAAGTGTTAGTTTTCATTGTGGGAAAACTATTGTTTCCATAGAACAGCTATGGGGATCCTTTAATTATTTTGCATTGGTACAATAGGATGGTTTTCCAAAAATTTTAATTGATTTGTGGTTGATTTTTTTGAGTTTCTTATATAAAAATTTTTTTAATAGAAAAATCATGATAATTTTATTTCTTCTCCTCATAGATCCATATATCATTTTTATTACAATGTTAAGAACTTCAAAGAAAGGTTGAACACAGTCTTTTAAATTAATAAAAATTCACACAATTTAGGTAATTTAGGTTCATATGGATTCATTTCTTTACATCCTCCTGGGGGACATAATGAGCTTCTCATACACTTCCAGGGGTAGGCTCATTTAATCTTAGATTTTTTAAATTTAATGTAGTTCAAATTTGTTAAATATCTCATTACATTATACGTAGCAAACTTTCATCAAGGTTTAGTGACTGAGGAAAAAACTTAGGGTATTGAAACTGCAGTATGAAGTATGAATAAAAAAGGAACATATCTGGAAGATTTATAGAGTATGAGTGAATTTGTGTATAGAGTATGAGTGAAAGACCCATTTCTGGAAGAACTCATTCATTTGATCAATTTCCATCACCAATCTGCAGCAACCTGTGAGATAATCTCACATTCTATAAAGCTTACAGCCATTCCATATTGTCTCATTACAAATACTAAGTGGTATATCTGTAAGTAAACATATTTTCTTTTAACTATAGAAATAAAATTATTGTCAAGATATTGTAGACATCTCCCAGTGATAGGAAGAAAGTTTAGAAATTGTTTATGTGTGGTCAGCCTGGACTGAGAGCCAGAACAATATTAAGTTCTCAACGAAAATTTGCTAAACTAAATTATTTTAAAACCAACTTGAATTGAATTTGAGGACCACGTAAGTGGCATTTTCAGATTTGCTTTCTATAGTATCTTTTTCTTTAACAGGAGACATTGTTATGCATAAGATTAAATATAATCTAGTTAAAGAATAGTTTAAAAAAGTATTTCACTTCATAAACCATGATTTTAAATAATGAGATAACAGGCAATAAAAATGTATATGGCTATGGTGCTTTATTAGAACTATATCTAATTGCTTTATGACCATTACCATATTAACTTAATAATTTATTCTGTAAGCCTATTTTTATATTGATTTGTCATCCAGAATATAAAAGTGAACAAACTAAAATTAATTGGGCAGCTCTTAAAATATATCATTAAGCTTGCCTAATCAGAAAAAAATAAATGTAAGTGATAAAACTGTACTTATGAACTTCTTTCAAAAAAATCCCTATGGACTTGGGCCAAAATCACAAAAATTAAAATTCTTTATGTTAATCTACCAATGTCCAAGACTATATATATATATGATCTGATTGTTCCCAGATGATTAATTTAAGTATGTATTATAGTGCCAAATATTCTAAAATATCCCCTTTTTTTGAATCAATTGAAGTGTTTTTTATACATCAGACCCTCCCAGAGTCAAAGTCAGAAGTGCTTGAAATTTGTTCAGATGGATTGAACCTCAGTCTAACTTCACATACACCAGTAACATTCCTTCACTCAATAGCTATTTACAGATCCCTTAAAAGAGTTCAGGATTAGGTGTTAATGAGAAAGACAGAGTTTCTGCCTTCAAGATGTTTAGGGTCCAGTGGGAGAAGAGACAAACTACTAGTCAGTTTCAATACAGAATATTAATATTCTGATAAAATGACACAGGTTTCTATGGGAGAAGTGACAAGGGACCCGATTCAGTCCAAAGGTTTGGGAACATTCCTACAGCAGAGATACCTCTGAATCAAATTTTGAATTGTTGAATTGAGTGAAATGGGTATGCACGTGAGGGGCGAACACAGGAATTAGGGCAGGAGTGAAGAAAATTCACAGAAGAAATTCAATGGCATGAAATAGATGATTATTATATATGTTCAGTGGATTTCTTTCCAACAGGAACATGTGTGTTTATACACATAAGATAGGGAGGAATTTGATGGCCTATCAGTATCATTTTGAGTCCAAAAATTTCTCTAACATGATATAGCAGGGGGTCAGTGTAAAAACAATTTTTTCTAGGCTAAGATGACACAGAAAACATGTTTTAGCATTGCAGTACCTTTTAAAAAGCTTTATTGCATCTGCAGTAACTGGTACCATTTGTAAGTTCTGGTCTACATCCTCCACCTGCCCCCCGCCCACTGTTCCGATATCTAACACACAGAAATATGATCCAATTTACCAGGTACAGTTGTCACATTAAACGAACTGGTTTTGCACAATTTAATTGAGGAAATTGAGTGTTCTATGTAATTCTTACCTATGTAAGTATCAAATGTTTTAAACTCTGATACCACAACACCTAATATTTTAAGCAATCAAATTTAACCAGAAATAGGATTCATGTAATAATATAATGGCATATAAAAAGAGCCACCTGGAAGTTAGTCACAAGATAAAAAATACGTTACCTCAATTTGTGATTTTAAGAAATATCAAATTATTAGAATGGATACTTCACTCTAAGTTTTCTCAAAATGCAATTTTACAATTTATATGTAAAAAGCCCTTTAGCCAAGATGCCTGTCAGCTTTAATTTTTGCAATTGATACAGCAACAGCAATGATACTTTTAATAAAATGCACACTAAATAAGGCACCCCAGCAATAAAGTGAAATGGTTATTATACTTCAGTACGGACATAGATAAATATAAAAATTAAGACCCTGGTAGCATACAAGTGATGTAAAATCTTAAAGGGGGTATTTGTATATTCACTGAATGCCCTATATCTGCTTATTACTTGAAAAAAATCTATTTTTTAAAAGTAACTTTAGGCAAACAAGTTACCTTGAAGAGATGTCAAGGAATATGAGCACATTGTCAAAACAGCATTTGGAAAAATGCCCTTGTTAACGGTCATCTACAGCTCATTGAGTGTGGTTTCTCTCTAAAATTAAGGGTACTTTTAAAATTTAGTTTCACAATTGATTCATTTAAGTAACAATAAGTGCATGTTAGATTGATAAATTTGTAATAAGTCTAGACAATAAAAATCTACTGCAGTTTTTACAAACTCAGTCACCTTCCAGATGCTTATATGCTGAGGGATGACATTATATTTTTAAGGCTTCTTTGTTGCATCAGAAGAATGAAACGCTTCTCCAAAGGGGAGATTAAACTGTGCTCATATTTACTGAGTTCCAGGTGTATATTTTAAAGGAATATACTGAAATGACTAAAACTTGGGCCTCCAGATGAGAAGTGCTAAAAAAAATAAATAAAAGTTTATTACGTATTGTAGAATATTCATAAACTAAGCATGCATCATTCTAAATGTTTCAATCACTATAAATATATTATAGGCACTCCTACATTTATTGAGAAGAACTCAATTACCAAGTCTAAACACTGAGTTGGGTAAATTAGTCATAGCAATATGTTCTTTATTTACCTGATTTGATGAAATAATAAAATTGTGGTTTAGATTACTAGTTTTTGTGTTCTGAAAATTCAAAATGTTACTGAGCCTTTAAAACTTGTCCTAAATATAACAAAGGTCTTTTTCTGTGGTAGAAGACTAGATTTAAATAAATATCATAAATATATATGATATTTAGCAAGGACTTAAGCTTTAATTCTGCAACTAAGGTGGAGTTGCCACCAAAAATTACATATTTTTATAAATATTACATATTATTTTTGTGTACTTACTTTGAAATAAGTTAATAGATAATTAACAAAACTTGGTTTCGTGTGGTATATATGCAAAGTAACAAATGTTTGATTGTTATTTTAAGTACATGATATCCTAAATCTCTTAGTATCAATGCATTAGACCAAGGAGGAGAAACAAACTCCTTCACATCAGTATTCAAGCCGGGCAGGATGACAAAATGTAAACAGCAAGGACAATGAATGACAAAATGTAATATTACTTTATAATGTTTTCTTCTTACAATGTATGTAAGAAAGTCATTAAATTAAAATAAAGTGCATTCTGTAATTGCTTCCATTGAACAATTGAAAACAAAACTGTAGAGCGCACATGCATTTTACGTTGCATTAATTTCCTATTTTCAAGAAATTGACAAGACTTCATAATTACTTGTTACATTTCACATTCACTTAAATAAATATCTGTATAAATGATATTGTATATAATAGGGTAACAAGACATATGACTTCAAATGTTGTGTTTGGGTTTGTCAGTTGATCCTACTTCCAGGCTTTTCCTCTTTTTCTGACTAGCTGAAGAAGTCTTTTATTCATCCTACTATGAAACCCACAATTATTTTCCTTTCTTTTCATTAAAAATAACAATAATAATTATATGTTTGCATATATGTGTATATATGTATGTATAGATAGAAATAGATCTAGATGAAGATGTATGTAGATAAGGATGTATAGATACAGATATAAGTATAGAAGAAAATATATACCTCACCAGAGAAGATGGAATCCACATAATATATTATTACAGTGTGTCTGTTACCCTCATTCTCTCCTCCCCTCAGTCAGGCCACACCTAGAAAAGGAGAAAGGTAAACATGCAAGCAGCATAACAAAATACTGCAACTTGGAACTCAGACTGGATTGATTGGGCAAATAAAAATTTGATAAGAGAAAAGAATAGGCATACCACAAAAAATAAAATGTTAATGGCTAATAAATCCATAAAAAGATGCTCAAATTTATGGATTATCCTGCCTAATACCCAAATCCATGGTATGGGTCCTGTTATTTACACCCTTTTATTGGATGGGAAAGCCAGCACTCAGAGAGAGTAAGTATATTAATTGTCAAGGTCACATAGGTAGTAAGTTACAGAGTTGAGATTGAAATGCAGGCACAATACAAGGGGAAACGTGATTAACTGGCCCAATTATTTTCATAGGAATGACAGCCTTCACCTAGGCACTGGGTTCCAGGCACTAAGAAAGCAAGAAAGGTTTTCATTCACAAATGCATTCCCAGAACAGAGCAGAGTTACTGCCCTATGCGAGTTCTCAGTTCTCGTAGAGTTGAATGAGCAAATGAATGCATTCATTCAGGAAGAGCATAGCAAACAGTATTCAGTGTAATGAATTTTCCATTAACATTCCAACTACAAGGCTATCTGTGTTGTGATGATAGCACATACATTCCAAGGTATTCTTCACTTCTGTGGTTTCCTTCTATTCCATCTTCTCACCCTTCTTCTATTACAAAAGGAATTCTCTTCCTAACTATAGTAGTAGCTTTACCACTTTTTTCCTCCCAATTCCCAAATCAATGGCCAGTTTCTGTTTCCTTCTAGGGTCAATATTTGTCTCAAGAGTATAGAATGTTTTCTTCCCATTTTTTTATCTTCTTCATTTCTTCCTGTGTATTGTCTGTGGTTTTTCAACTTTAACTGAGACTTCGAGATTTCCAAGTCACCAACATCAAGAAAAAGAATGCCAATGAGAAGCAAGAGAGACTAAAATACTAAGCTTTGCTTCCAATAATAGAGGTACTCTGCTTCCAACCAGCTTTCATTCTGCCCCTGGTTTCTAACTCAAAACAGCTAGAAATTTGGGGTTCTAGTTTACTCTCAAGATATGGTGTCTAAGCTGTTCTAAAGTTTATGATGGGATGCAATTATAAGATTTTAGGTATATATATTTCTTTAGTCATCATAGCAAGAAAGAGAGCTCAACAAATAATAGCAAAGAAGACAGGTATTACCTATGTAATATCCTGGAGATTATGACAGGTGGTAAATCTCTTAACTTGAGCATCATACTGAGAATGCCACAGAGAGACAAAACCCTGTTAGTCCCCCCAGTTTTAATAATTTTGTGTTATTGCCATAAAGGACATTGAATACATTCCTATGATGCCAGAAACTGTATTAATTTGTCCTCTCCTGTTGTGTGGACCTAGTATTTCCTGAGGGTCTGCTGCATGAAAGGTGTGGAGCCCATCCTGGGTGACCAATCTCCAGGTGAAGTGATTTTCATAGGCATTTAACAAGCATAAGACAAAATGATTCCTATCCTGTTTCTCAGAGTTCTTTCCAAACTGTCACCTATTTTTGTCCAGGCAAAATTTGTATATTATTATCAACCTTTACTACTTTTTTTTATGTCCATGCCTCTCCTCTCTCAGAATGAAGGGGATCTAAGGTCAAGGAAAATAGGACAGAATGAAAGGATATTGAGATGTGAAGAAACACAGCCATCTAGGCAGCAATAATCTAATTTCCCTGAAAGTAGCTTGCAAAATAATGAATGCATATGCAGACAGCAGTCAACTAACGCAGAAAATTAAATGAATATGTTTATGTTATCAGTAAAATTCTTTATGGACTTGATGGGATTCACAGAAAAGCCTAGATTAAAAAAAATAAACATTCTAGAATGCATTTTGCCTGCTAAATGTAATAGCTGTATCATATTTGCCTTTTTGAAAATAATCTTACATTCAAGGACCAAAATCTCACCTGCAAGTCAGTACACATTTGCGCTTTGTTCAGACCTGTGTATCTACTCCTTCCCTGGGAGTTGCTTTGAGTTACCATGCAGGATCCCCTTTAGTTACACTCCTTAGGCATTGATATGTACCGATGGTCTTGCTCCTCTGTCCTTTTTCTTGGAAAGATAGCTTTCTGGTTTACCTCAGAAAATACATTACTAACTGTGTCTTAACCTAATGAATATATTTGTGACAGAAAGCAAATACCTTTCCTTGTTTCTTGGTCTTTCAGGGTGTCCACTGTTTCACAGTTTCATCTTAGAATAGGTCAACTGGCCACTTAGTTGGAATATTTCATAAATCCAAAAAAAAATTGCCATTCCTTACGTACAACCTTAACCAATTTTGTTAGGAAACTGTTATCCCACTTGGCATTTAGGAAAGAGCAACTTATAAATGAGGTGGACACTGTTACATGTACCCCAGATACCCTTTCAGTTCACTGTTATGAAGTAAAGACTTTCTGCCTTGGCTTCTTTGAGCACCATCAGCTGTCAGCCCCCTCTGGGACAACCCTGCCACTAAGAACCACCTCACTCAATGTCATGCCTCTTTCTTCTGTGGTGCACAGTCAGTGGCTGATGTGGGAGTCTGAAGCGGGGCCTTCTCGGCTCAACTTGGAATGACACTACGGAGCCATCCCAGCTCCATCACTCTTTGTGGGATTGGCCAATCCTATTCTTGGGCTGGTGCCACAGCTTGACCTCTGTGCCCACGCCTGCTTCATCATCTCACTTCCACAGGTGTTGATCTTAAAAACACTAATAAGCATTTTCCACGCCAAGTTCCATCTTGGAATCTCCTTTTCAGGGAACCCAAGGACACATTCATCCTTCAAGCCTTTCTTGCTCATTCACAGGCACTGCAGTTTAATGGGGAGAAGTATTGCCCAGAGTCAAACAGAATGACATCTGTATCCCACTCACATAACTCACTATCTACCAAAACTACTTAAAACACTCTGATTCTCAGTTTTTTCATCAGTAAAATGGGAATAATAATATCAACTCACAGCTTTTTCTGTGGGGGTTAAATAGGTAACCTATATGAAAGGTACAGCACACTTCAATAAAAATGTAAGCACTCCATAAATATTATCTTACCCATCCTTTTCCTCCACTATCCATTACTTGATTTACATTCTGTGTGTGTGCTGATAATGATGCCATTAGAATTTTTTTTCTGCAAAGCTTTGCACTTAGTCTTATGAAAAATAGGTTAGACAAAAAAAATTAAAATAACCTCAGTCCAGTTATAGTTCCAGGTTCTTCATTAATTGCAGTACTACTCAGCTTTTTTAGATAATATGCTGTGTGGCAGTGACCCAGTTCACAATAATGCTTAGTACGATTACTTCCTTGTTTCTATATTAGAAAGTAGATGCCATGTTTTATTAGTCATACAACTGTGAAGAAGTTCCAGCTGCCTGTGGAAAAATGGAGAAAGCAAGCAATGCTGCTCTTCATTAAGTTTTAGGGGCAATATTACAATACCTTCTATGTTTTGGATATTAAAATCTTATAGTTAAGATCTTCAAAAAAAGGATCTTCAAAAACATTACGATTATATTTCATTAAGGGTAATATCAGCAGAAACAAGTTACAAACTACTTTCCCAAGCAAAAATAAGTATATGATAACAGACCAATCTCCAGTCAGAGGCCTCAAAATCTTAGAAGACATCAAAATAATAGTATTTCATAGTTACATTTTGACATTATATACACATCAAACATTATAAGAAGTCTACTAAAAGAATGATTATACATATTTCTTTTGGTTCATTTATAACTTATAGCTATTTACTTGTAAGGAATTTTTCTTATTTTTTCTGGCAAAGATCTTAAGAATCTACATTTACCGAAAGTGTCAAAACTTCATCATCATTACTAAATTCATTTTGGAGATAGCTCCCTGACTTTACTGTACATTTATAAATGGAAAATTCAATTATAAACTTTAAAGTGTAATGGCAAGGTGCTTGTTAAGTGATATTCATATTGTATCATAGAGTTATCCTGTATTTAACAGTATTAACATTAACCACTTCATAGTTTAAATAGCAAACCTCTTGAGAGCATAGAGACTCTAAACTTCCCCCCTCCAGCTCAGGAGCCATGTCAGGTGCATTTCAAATATTGGCCCTTTGTTAGCACATGGCCTGGGCATAGCTTAGTTACTTACTTCTTAAGGTCTCAATTTTCCCATTTATCTAATGGATGTAATAATCAAGTATGAAAAGATAGGTAAAGCATCTGAATAGGGTTGGTTTCCAAAAAATTCAGGTACTCCCTCCTCTTATCCCTACTTTTCGGTGTAAATAACTGGAAAAATCAGAAGTAAATGTTATTTTGAGAGGCTCAATAATGCTCAGACTAGAGCAGGGATATTAGAAAAGGGAGAACATTTTTTTGCACCCATATGCAGTAAAATATAAACACATGCATGAGAAATATACATACTACCTGTTACCTTGGCCTTCAGATGTATTTGCAATATTTAATTTTGTTAAAACATTTAAATCACTATAGCAAATTACAATATTTTTAATCTTGATGATTATGACTTTCAGCAGGTTTGAAATATATCAGAATTGGGGAATTAAAATTCCTTGCATAATTATCTTAAATGTTATATGCACTGTGAGCTGGGAAAAGTCTTGACATATTATGGTGCCATCTGGAAAATATTTCTTCTCTTCAATATGAACGTAGGCTCCGTCTCTGAGAAGGCCACATGCATTGTTGATGTTTATATCTCTGAGACTGTATTACTTTCTAAGATTTTACAATGAGACAAAAGCTTGGGGAAAAATGTGGAGAATTTAAAGAGGCCCAGATCTGAAATGACTAGGGTCATTCCTCACTGTTCTGCTGAAGTCCCTCTGCCCCACAGCTTTGTTCTAGCCAGAAAATAGACTACAGGTTATTTTAATCATTGATTTTTTTTTGATAAGAGGATGGAAGAGTGGAGGGTGGAGACAGAACTAATTATAGGGTGAAAAAAATCCTATACTCACACTGAAGAAATAAATAAGTGGCTTATTCTGAGAAACGGGATATAACTCAGCTCAGCAAGACTAGGAATAAGAATGTACTCATTAAGGAAATCTTACAAAGGATATACATTATATTTCTCTTCCATGGTATAGAAACAGATACATTTAACATGTAAATTAATTATTTTTCCTGTAATATACTCATTCTGATTATTCTCAAGTCTTCCAAGTCAGATATGCATAATTGCCATGAGTTCCATGGAATATGGGAAGGATTGAAGTGTTGAGGCTGAGATCTATCTATGTGTTTAGAACTGACCTGGGTTGGGAGAGAGTTTAGTCCTGGGGTTCTCTGGTTCCAGGGGGAAAAAAGATATTCAGTGATTGGCTGAAAACAGTAGACAGGAGTCAGATGAGATCAGAGAACAGATTCTAACAGAGACTAACAGTAGTGGATGGGAGAGAGCTCCTTACCTGTCCTACCGAGAACCCCCAAGAGCAGAAGCTTAAGGGGAAAGGGAGGGTATAGATAGAACTGCAGATTTCTCATCTATTTCTACAGTTTTTCAAAGTGTGTAGAGTAAGTAACAAGGTGCCTCCATGAATCATGGGATCATGGCTGAGAATGATTAGCTAGCTGCAAATGCAATAATCTTCTTCATCACAGCTTTCATTGACTTCCATCTAAGAAGTCGTTTGTTAAAAGAGTCCTGTGACACAGAAAAGGAGTGAATAACAGATTAGTTTTTATGAAATGAGAATATTTATATAATATACATAAAAATAAATAAAATGCATTTTTATGAAATGGCATAATACAAAGGTAAAGTAGTCAAGGTATTTGTTATGGCAGACTGGCGTTTTAAAGATTTCTATAATACTATAGAAGAGGTTACTTTTTTCTTTTACATTAAGTTTTCTGTCTTTGTGAGATTAAGATAATCAATTTCTTAATGCCTATAAGCAGAGGTTTTACAAGAATGAAAGGAAGAATGTAGTTTTGTGTTGTACAGAATTTAAATGTACATAAATTAATCCCACATTGAAGAATCCATTAAGATAGAGATTCTTTCAGTTCTTTCAAACACCTGCCTAACAAGTAATTAATAATAGGTCAATTGGTCATAATAAAAAGTAGGAGAGCTGAGCCCCTGAGTCTTCTCCATGTCTTTTGGTGAATGCCTGATGTTATTCCACTGTTATGAAATTTAATGCTTTCATCCTTCCTCCTTGACAATCTAGGCATCCCAATAGTCCCCTCTGGAAAGACTTCCATATGTCATAACTTCTCAGGTCCTCTTACTAATTACAAATATATGAATATCTATGTCATCTGTAGCCCATTTTTTAGTACTCCCGCTCACTCTCTGAGATGTGTGTGGTAAGGAGCAAGAGAAATGAACTAAGAACATGACCTATTTCTACTCCTGACACCATCACTAACTATATCATCATTAATAAACCTCTTTGAGATTGTGTTTCCTCACGTGTACGATGAGAATGTTTACTCTTTGTAATGGTATTTTCTTTTTTTAATATGAAATTTATTGTCAAATTGGTTTTCAAATAAAAACCACACTAAGATATCACCTCATGCCAGAGTGGCTAAAATGAACAAATCAGGAGACTATAGATGCTGGAGAGGATTTGGAGAAACAGAACCCTCTTGCACTGTTGGTGGGAATGCAAACTGGTACAGCCACTCTGGAACACAGTGTGGAGGTCCCTCAAAAAATTAAAAATAGATATACCCTATGACCCAGCAATAGCACTGCTAGGAATTTACCCAAGAGATACAGGAGCGCTGATGCATAGGGGCACTTGTACCCCAATGTTTATAGCAGCACTCTCAACAATAGCCAAACTATGGAAAGAGCCTAAATGTCCATCAACTGACGAATGGATAAAGAAGTTGTGGTTTATATAATGGTATTTTCTTTAGATGTTAATAACCTTTAATAAAAATGATAACCAACATAAAGCAGTGTTATTTATGGAGTGACTTTTCAGGACTTTTCCTGTGCAAATGCTTACTGTATATCTTCAAAATGGGGGCATGGCGTGCAACATTTTTCACCTTTATTTGATCATGAAACCCTGTGTTACCAGAACATCTTGTAGAAGTAGTTTTATAGGCAGCAAATTTAGGAAACATGGGTCTTGACATCCCTCTGTTCTCAGATTCTACCTTACATCTTTCAGAATGTAAGAGAAGTAAAAATATAAATGTCCATTAATAACAAGGTAGTATTAGTGGGTTTTCTTAGACATACTTAATCAGAATATCTATATCAAGGGGGGTGGGAAGTTAAAAAGTACAACTAGTAAGAAAACCCCAGTGAATAGGTGAACTTCAGTGAAAGTAAAAAAAAATATTCTAAAGCTTAAACAATGAATAATTGAGATGCTAGGGGTGGTTTAGTGATGGAGCTGGCTTTTGCCCTGAAACCTTTGCCTAGGTTAAGAAGCCATAGAATTTAAATGTTTGAAGTAGACCAGAGGAGGAAGCAGGTTGAATACTCTCTGTGAGTGAGCCTGAAAAAATCTACCCAGAGAGGGAAATGTGAAGATAGTCATCAGTCTTCACCTTTATAATTCTTTTTAAGATTTCTAAGAAAAATTTTTATGTAATCTCTGCTCCTAAGGGGGCTCGAACCCACAACCCTGAGACCAAGAGCTGAACACTCCATTGACTGAGCCAGCCAGGCACACCTTCACCTTTATAATTTTTAACCACAAACCCATATGGGTTTGGGGCTAGAATTCACTCTATATCTGTGGCCCAAAAATCCCAAGAAAAAATGTAATCTCAAGAGGTCTTAGCTATGATGGCCTCATGTGCCTATATGAAGTTCAAACAAACTTTCTCTGAAGGATGGCCTGGGTCCAGACTCTGGTGGGAACTGGCTATGGAGGTAACACTGACTTCATGAAGGTTACACACGAATACACTCAGTTATCCACCAGCAGTGAATGAAAAAAGGCAAGGAAAGATACCACATTTTGCCTTTGTGTGTTAACCTTAAATTTTAATGTGAAATGGTTTACCTCCAGAAAATCAATTAATGGAATTCACCATGTTAACAGACCGAAAGGAAATAGACTTATGATTATATTAATAGAGGCAGAAACAAAAGCACTTGATGAAAGTCAACATCTACTCATGACAGAACTTATACTAGACTAGAATTTATCACTGGTAAATTCTTAACCTGATAACAAATCTATCATATATAGAGATTTATATATACATTTATATATAAATTTATATATTTTTATAGATATATATAAATAAATTTATATATACATTTATAAGATATACATGTATATTATACATTTATAAGATATACATGTATATTTATACACTTATATATAAATTATATATATAAATTTATTTATAATTTATATATAAGTATATATATATACTCTTATAAATGTATATATAAAATAGTCCTGATAAAAATGTTTAAATATTAGTGATTATAATTCATAGTCATATCTAGTAATCACTACCCTAAATGGCTTATTCTGTCAGGAATAAATGTAAATATATTGAGTAAAATTAATATAATATTTTTCTGTATAAATTCTAAGATTTTAAATGGGCCTATATAAAAGCATAACATCTCTCACTATCAGTGATAGCTAATCTTAAAATATCATATCAATAACGCACCCAAGTATAAGGTCTTACTGTTTCCACTTGAATTTTTTCTGCACATTTTTTAATAAGAGCTTCATTGAGATCATCCCATTCCACAAAATTCACCTTTTAAAAGTGTACAACTCAATGTTTATTATATTCAAAGATGTGCAACTATCACCATTATCTAATTTTAGAATATTTCCTTCACCCCCAAAATAAATTCTGTACCCAACAGCATTTAATCCCCATTGCCCCTCCCTCCCAGCCCTTAGCATCCACTGATCCACTTTCTCTCTATGGATTTGCCTCTTCTAGACATAGCATATAAAAGTAATTATTCAATACATGAACTTTATGTCTGGAATCCTTCACTTAGTATAACGTTTTCAAGAGTCATCCATATCATACCAAGTATCAGTACTTCATTCCTTTTAATGGCAGAATAATATTCAGTTATATGGATACACATGTTTTGTTTATCCATTCAGCAGCTAATGAGCATTTGGGTGGTTTCCACATTTTTATTGTTATAATGTTTGTATGAATATTAGTGTACAAATGTTTATGTGCACATATGTTTTCAATTTTCTTCAGTATATACATACCTAGGAGTGGAATTTCTGGATCATATGGTAACTCTATGTGTCACATTTGGAGGACATTCCAAACTGTGTTCCTAAGTGACTACAATGTTTTACAATCCTAATAGCTACTTAGGAGGGTCTAATTTCTCCACATCCTCACTAATACGAGTTATTGTCTGTCTTTATTATTTTAGGCATCTATGAGTTTGAAGTAATATTTCATTGTACTTCTAATTTGCATTTCTCAAATGACTTAAGGACATTGAGCATCTTTTCATTTGCTTATTGGGCCATTGTATATGTCCTCTGGAGAAATCTCTATTCAAATCCATTACCCATTTTTAATTGGATAATTTGCCTTTTTATTGTTGGATTGTGAGAGTAGTTAGTATATTCTGAATACAAGTCCGTTACCAGATATAAGATTTGCAAATATTTTCTCCTATTGTATGCGTTATCTTTTAACTGTCTTATGGTGTCTTAGGAAGCACAAATTTTTAAATTTTTACGAAGTCCAGTTTACCTATTTTTGTTTATCACTTGTGTTTTTATGTGCAAGAAACTATGAAGATTTATTCCTCTGTTTTCTTTTAAGAGTCTTATAGTTTTAGCTCTTACACACAGGTCTATGATCCATTTTGAGTTAATTTTATATATGATAGGTATGTGATCCAACTTCATTTTTTGCATGTAGATATCCAGCTATCTCAGTCCCTTTGTTCAAGTGTTCTTTAAGTTTCTTTTTTTTTTTTAATTTTTTTTTAGCGTTTATTTTTGAGACAGAGAGAGACAGAGCATGAACGGGGGAGGGTCAGAGAGAGGGAGACACAGAATCTGAAACAGACTCCAGGCTCTGAGCTGTCAGCATAGAGCCTGACGCGGGGCTCGAACTCACGTACCACGAGATCACGACCCGAGCTGAAGTCCGCCGCTTAACCGACTGAGCCACCCAGGCGCCCCAAGTCTTCTTTAAGTTTCAATAAACGAGATTGTGCAAATGAAATCCAAACAGAACTGCCTGAGCCTCTTTCACAAATTGCCCCTTCAGATGAAACTAGAACTTGCAGATAATGTGGGGACTTGCCTAGACCTTGTAATTCTGAAAAACTGGTGCTCATCTATTCCCACCACCATGAAGTTTTGGGCAAATTGAATCCTTTCATATGTTGGTCTCCCATAAAACCAATCAATTTTCCACTGCCCCAGTAAAATTGTTAACATTTTAGAACTTTAAATATAGTAGCTAAGAACCACATTTACCTTCTAACATAAGAACATGTGTCCTTTTAACCACAAACATATCTCACAAGCCTGAGTATCCAATAACAGCCAAGTATGGAAGATTCAGCAGTGCCTCCCTCACTTCAAGGCTTGTTTTTTTTTTCAACGTTTATTTATTTCTTTAGAGAGAGAGAGAGAGAGAGAGAGAGAGAGAGAGAATGAGTGGGGGAGGGGCAGAGATAGAGGGAGACACAGAATCAGAAACAGGCTCCAGGCTCTGAGCTGTCAGCACAGAGCCCTATGTGGGGCTTGAACTCACAAACTGTGAGATTATAACCTAAGCAGAAGTCAGACGCTTAACTGACTGAGCCACCCAGGCGCCCCTCATGGCTCGCTTTTGAGGGGGTCTAACCAGCATTCCTCACACAGCAATGTGCAGTGTGTTCTTCCCCTCTGAAATGATTCTCTATTTCATTTCTTTTCCTACATTTATTTATTCAGTAATTCATTAAAACTAAGTGCCTACTATGGGTCAGGCATGAGCTGGGGAAGAATATAATACAAATGTATGTAAAAACAGATACTGCTCAGGTCACACAGGACTTAAACTTAGTGATGAAGATCTACATTAACCAAATAAACAATTTTAGCTGAGCATCACGATATGTGAAAGTCTTAACAGAAGGATGGATTGAACCTGGTCAGACATCAGGGAAATGTTCTCAAGGAAGTATCCCTTTTTCTAAGATCTGAAGGTAGAATGGTATTGAAGATTTAGAATGCACTGAGAAGGGGATACTGATTTTCCAGACAACAAAGCATCATCCACAAGATGGAGAGAGAGAGCGCACAAGTGGGTGAGAGGCGCAGAGGGAGAGAGAGACAGAGAGACAGAGATATTGAATCCTAAGCAGGCTCCGTGCTCAGTGTGGAGCCCAACATAGGGCTGGACCAATGACCTTGGGATCATGACCTGAGCCTAAATCGAGACTCAGACCCTTAACCAATTGAGCTACCCAGGCACCCCTGTTTACTTTTAAGTCAGTGAAATATGCTTAGATGTTTCTGCCTAAACTTGGAGAGTGATGCTCCATTCTTTTGTTTTCATTATCACCTTTGCTATCACCCCCGAAATACTTCTGGCTATTTGTCTCATCTGCACAATTATATGCTTCTCCTTTAGTAACCTGCCATTTACAGTCAGTTTAACTACTAGACAGTATTAGGACATTATAGCCAAGACTTCCCAGCCAAATCCAACCCATATACCTTCACAGGACTTCTAAAGCCCTCAGAGGTCTGCCCTGTGAAGATCACTGGCAGAAAGCCAGGATTTCTGTCTTCTTGTCCCAACTCTGACACAAGCAAGTTATAAGAGCTTGAACAAACCTCTTTACATTACATGATCTCAGTTTTTTCATTAGCTAGTTTTTAGTGATCCTTCTAGCTATAAAATTAGAAAATTCTATTTCCAGCAACTTTCTACATACCCGCTGCATTTGAATCTAGCCACCCTTCTTCCCATTCACGAAGGTACTTCAGTTAAGCCTAACTGAATCTTTTCCCATAAAGTAGTCCATGCAAAGGAGATCTATTCCATTCAAAGGAGACACTGTGCTGTCATTCAAGGCATAGTTCCAAGTCTGCCCTTTTCGGGAATTTCTAAAATGCCAAAAACAGGGTTGGCTTGAGAAGGCAGAAAAGAACAATGCATAAGTGAATTACAAAAGTTGACTCTCCTCACTCGGTATAAGTTGTAAGTCACTTCCCGTGAGTGGGCAAATGACTATTTACAAAGCTATTACAGATCTCATTAATTGTCATTATTATTCACAGATATCACTGCAATTACCAGAGTGCCTCTGTGTGCTTTACCTTGGAGTTCTCTTTTTAATTAGTCATATTGAGTGTAACTAGCTGACCTCCTTGCATAATGGATAAGGGAAAGGAAGTACACAGCAAGGTGATTAAAAACAGGATCTTTGTTGAAGAGAAGGGAAAGGAGTGAATCTATGAGGATCAATCAGCAGCACTTCATCACCAAGCATTGACTGCAATTTCACCTGCACAGAAACCAAGAGAAATGCCATTGTTACACATGCAAAAATAATGACATTTTGATGGACTTCCCCTCCTCCAGGGAAGGAGAGGAGAGACTGTCTTCCAAAGACTGGAAATAAAGAATTAAGTTGCCAGCAAAACTCTTACCCTTTTATTTAAACATTTAACACAATACCCAAGTGAAGCATGATTAATAAGAAATCTACCCATGATATCAATTTATGTTGATGGAACTCAGTGTCAAGTGACACAATCACATTGCAGATCTTTAATTATTATTTAGTCTGTTTTTCCTGTGGTTCACTTGAATATAAGGATCGGTAAGTTTATCTATATCTAGTAATTTCTAATCTATAAAGCAATAACTTTTGCTTTCTAATATAATGCAACTGGTTCATCAGTTCTTACAGTTCATACAGTTCTCTAATACTGTATCTTGAGGATGTATATATAAGAGAATGATTAGCCACACAAAGAAAAACACCAAACAAAAATATAGAGATAGGAAGACTTTTATTATATTTTTAGGTCTGTGAAAACCTTCCCTAAAAGGTTCATTTTGAGAAGCAGTGAAGAAATGTAGAATAGAAAATGTAGAAAAATTGTGTATAGTGTTTCAAAAGGAAAGAAGGAGTATAGACTTATTATGTGATAATAATAACTTAGAATCTTGACAGATCTTGCAAGCATTTTCAGAGTGATTACCTGCAGTGGGCAAGCCACACATTGTCATCAGCTTCATTCAGTACATGAGGAAACAGTCTTGTTATAACTCAGGGACTAGTTAAGTGGTATCTACAGCTTGTCGAGGTGGTCTGACTTAGGCAGAGATCCTACTATTCCATCTGCTTCATAGAGCAGAAACAAGATGAATGTGTCATTCAAGGAAAATTAGTCTTACCGCCAGTTCAGGATGGACTGGAAAGATGAGAAGAGTTGACGGCAGCTAGAGTCAGGCATGGGCTTCAGTGTCTTCCTTGATTCAGACAGTGAAAATGGATACGCACTAGTCTAAAGAAGTGTGATGAGCCAAAGAAGATTAGTTTAGCGGGGGGATAATGATGAAGCTAATAAAGATTCTAATTTTGGTTAAGAAGATACACATTGATTAGTAAGGATTGAGTTAATAATATTTGAATATTTGAATCTAATACCTAAAAGGAAATAGACATTCTGTGTGAGAAGGTAAGCTTAAAGACAAAGTTAGGGTGGAGGCAGTTGGTGAAGTAAGGAAATTAAGAGGTCCTTCAAAAGGAATGTGAGAAGCATGGAAGACTTCTCACTGCACTGTCCACTCTACCCCTTACTCTTTCTTCAAGTCTTGGCTTATGAAATACATATAGTGGAATTCCGGACTCACCTGTGTGATTAGAGTTCTATTCTGTTAGTACCCTAAACCCAACCACACCTCTGTAATAGCACTTATCAAGCCTTGTGGAACTTACTGACATACTTTTATTTCTCCCTTTCTCAACCCAGCATCTAGATACTTGATGCATAGCAAAGAATTGCTAAACATTATAAAAGAAGAGAAACAGGTAAAGGTGGTTGAAGACACAGTAGTTCCTTTCCCCCCACCAACTCCCGAGTTAAGATCATTCATCTACTAAGTCTTTGAATTCCTTCAAAGTGAAGCCAGACAAGAGAGTTTTGAGGAAAAGTGGAGCATGTTTGCGAAAGTCATCATGGAAAATGGGGAAGCAAGGTGACAAGGAAAACATGGCAGTTTTGTTAGGTGATGTTAGAAGACCAACTGAAGTCACAACTATGCATTTAGAATGCTTAATAAAATCTCTTAAGCTTTATTGAGACTTGTTGGAATGAAACTAAATGCAGAGCAATAAAAGTACATGTCCCCAGTGTTAAAAAAAAAAAAAAAAAAAAACTGTTTAGAGAAGAAAGCAGTATCTCAAGAAGATAGTTACCTTCATGAGAATCTGTGAATCTTTGGGGCTGATACATGTTGACTTGTAAACACAAGAGAAATGGAAAGAGAAGCAGAGACAATATTATTGTGGAAGTGTTTTAGATCATCTGATCCATTCTTGGCACAAAAGTAAGAAGCCATTGGCAACTTCCAGACACTGGGAAATCCTAAGAGTTTGTTTAGCTAATAAACGTAGTTCCTAACAAGTTCTTGTCTTAGTGAAAAATTCATTTTGGAAAGAAAAAAATTCACTATTCCAAGACAATAAGGATGAATTTGTGTTGAAGTAAAATTAGCAGGAATCAATAAGCGTCTTCCATCAGCTACAGAGAATTTGAAAACAGAAAAACAAGATTATTTTTGGGGAGCTAAACTACTAACACATAAGAACTTAAGATAGAAATAAACAAATTCGCCTTGGGGAGCGTGGGCCTGCAAGGAAATGATTTTATGTTTCTTCACACTAGGGCTCTCTGAGCAAAGCTTACTGAAACTTAGAACTTGAATTAAAAACAAGCCATTGCAGGTAATTTATGACGGATTGTCTAGTGAAAGAAAAAAGTTTTTAGTTTTTGATAGGGAGATAAATGGCTTATGGACAAGTCTGTAACCTGAATCAATGAGCTAGGATATCTAATGAAAACTGTAGTGTATCTGATTAGCAATGGAAGGAAAGAATTGGGAGTAATCATACTTTCTTTTTATATATATATATATATATATATATATATATGAAATTATTTACAAATTGGTTTCCATACAACACCCAGTGCTCATCCCAAAAGGTGCCCTCCTCAATACCCATCACCCACCCTCCCCTCCCTCCCACCCCCCACCAACCCTCAGTTTGTTCTCAGTTTTTAACAGTCTCTTATGCTTTGGCTCTCTCCCACTCTAACCTCTTTTTTTTTTTTCCTTCCCCTCCCCCATGGGTTCCTGTTAAGTTTCTCAGGATCCACATAAGAGTGAAACCATATGGTATCTGTCTTTCTCTGTATGGCTGGGAGTAATCATACTTTCAAAGTTAGTAGTGTCTTTGCTATTTTCCAAGGTTAAAGATCTTAATCAACTATAGCAGTTTCTCAGAATTGAGTGGGCAATGGAGCTTATTTTAAGGGAAAAAATACTCAGAGACCATTGAAAATCTTGCACTCAAACCTCCAGGAATCTACTCACATCCATTTTAGAACATCTACTTAAGAATTAAAAATTCTTTTCAACTATGAATAATTTCGATTAAAAATGCAACTTGGTTCTATAACTCATTTTTATAATTCTTAAAATAAAAATCAGAAGTAAAATATAATCATAGAAATAATAAATCTCCAAAACACATTGAACGACTTTAGGAGTTTCTGAACAACAGTGGGAAGAACACTTTATATATAGATATTTTCCTCTTACTAAGGTGGATGGATAGTCTTTCACAGAATGATGTCCTAATGATTAAAATCATCCAACTTATTTTAATTTTCTCTTATTTTATGATTTTCAATTACAATTTGACATTTTGTGTACACTTGACTACAGAAAAAGAATAAGCTCATGAGTTAATGCAAATGTCCACATATCCCAGTTGATATAGGTCTGTTAGTATAAATTCACAAATTGTCATCCTGTTTTTTAAATTTTATTTCACTGTGCTCTTGACCAGTTCTACAGCTAGGGTAGTGACTCTGCATACATTAACAATTATATTTCCAAAGTAGCAAATCTGAGAACAAACTCCTGAAATGTGATCATCAATCACTTCTTTTAAATGATGACCAGCCTTCCTCAGGTGGTGCTATTCCTTCTCATTGCAAAGATGAGACAAGGACAAAGAAACTATGTGACTTTTGAGTTTATAATAACTGAGAAGATGAAGACATGTGTGCTTGAAGGCAGAAACCCAAATATCTAGGAAAGACATAGTATTGATCTCATGATATGAGATTCTGTCATGGAAGGTGCTTAGGGGTTCTTAGAAATATTATCTTTATTTTCTCAATCATAAGTGATCCAGTTGAGAAATGTAGAAGGTACCAAAATGATGCCAGAAAAAGTCTATACAGTGTGTTCTGATAAGCTCACACTTTAAAATTCAAATACAAATGGTGGGGAAAACACATATTAAGATCAATAAGAAGATGAGACATATCAACAAGTTTAATGCCCTTGCATCTAAAGCCACTAATGAGTTTAGGCTTTAAAAAAATTTGCTATGAACAACAATGTCCACTCTTGTCATTAAGTTCAAATCAAAAAAGATGATAAAATAAAAAGCTTGCTTTCAGCAGCCTATGATATGTTATTGATGGACACCATGAGGCATATTTTGTCTGTCATCGTGTTTCTACCTACCCTGTGAAGGAGAATGATCTTCAACACAGTAAGAAGGAAGTAAAACCTAATATGAATGAGGAGATTGTAAAATAATACCCTGACTGTTGTAAATGAATTAAATTCTCATGGTGGGAGGATAATTATATCTCAGGATATGGAGAAATGTGTAAATGAGATCAGTGAACTACTGTTAGAAACCTTTGAAGAGTTTGAAGAGTATAAGTGATGCCAGAGGCCTATGGAGAAATAAATACCACTGCTAATTTAAAAAGGGGAAAGAAATAGAATATTTCATCTATTTATTATTTATACATTTATTTATATTTGCCCCACTTTCATATAGGTTTTGAGGGTTTTTACACAAAAGCACCGTAGAAATAAGAACAGCAATAGTTGCAATATAATAGAAAAAAATTAAATGGGGTAGGGAGGAGAGAATCCTAGCTGCAGGCCTGGGAGGTGCACTGAAGAGACTCTTCATGTCTTCTCCATGCTGGACTCTCTTCCACTGGCCACAGGTGATGAACTGATCCAGTGTGGGGCAGCTGATCAACTTTGGATCATTCAGAATCTTATTTCCAGTTATCAGAAGTTCAAAATGAGGTAATGTGGAAGCTGGTAGTTATTGTAGCTCAAGTTACATGTAATTCTCTAAATATAAAATTAGTAAAGTGCCTGCTAGAATTTTCACATCTGATCTGAATCCTTCTCTTCCTGAGACCTGATTATTGAACTTGGCTTCTAATACTCTCCTCTATAGGCTAACTCCTGTAAATAAGAATCCCCCAAATTTCAGTTGGCTTACCATGGTAAAAATTAATCTTCTGCTCACACCGTACTCAGGTTGAGCAAGTGAATAAAGACGTTATTTTTGTGGTTCAGACCTGAGAGTGCCAGAAATCAATTCTATACCATTTATTGACTGGGACTCAGGCCTATGGTCACACACTATACATCTGTACATCATCTAGCTGTGTGCCCAGGAGAGAGAGGAACAGCTTGATGAACAGCTAGTCAGTCTATGTAACCCTTCTGGTCACCGGATGTTTTTGACTCTTTTTCCCACACAGAGAATATACTGACCCTGTGGTCAGGGGATAACATTAAAAAATCATGCAGTCACGACATCCAGCTCATATTCCTAAAAAAGGTCAAGAGTTTGGTGCCAAGCCACTTTCACACCCAAATTCTTTGTCTAAGCTAGTAAGAATAGATTTATGATGCTTGTAACCAAAAATATTACATAACAAGCAACAACTGAAAATAGACTTTTAGGAAAGTACTTTCTAAAACAAGGTGGTTCTTGGAATTACTTAGAAAGCTTGTTTTGTTGTTGTTGTTGTTGTTGTGGTTGTTGTTTTAATACAAATGGGCTCTGCCTTCAAAGATTCTGATTTATCTGGACTGGGGTCCTGACATAAGTCTTTTTTAAACACCCCTCAGGTGAGTGTAATGTGCATTCAGACCTAAGAACCATCTCTCCAGGAGAAAAGACAACTGTGTGTATTAGTAACCATGTTTATGAAATCAGAAGAACCAACAGATTGTGAAGAAAACTATCCACATAGGAGAAATCTAATTTTTTGACCTTTGTTAATAATCATCTGACTAGTGAGCTTTCTTTATATCTAACACATAGGTACCAATCCTCTGTTGACAAGGTTACATATCAGAATGAAGATTTTTAAGATGCCATCTGAAAGAACTTGTATTCTGATTGAATAAAAGTCATCACAGGACCTAGAGATTACAACCACCTGAGCTAGAGAGAAAAAAATCTGGCTCAAGAATGCTTTTAAGTATTTGCATAAGAATCAAATCTATGTCTTGTAGGGAATGTACTCTCAAAATGCCTCTGTGGCTTTTCCTCCTTTTAAAAAAATTCTTATTTGTGACTTCTTTTTTTTTTTTTTAATCACGGTTTCAGATGAAAGAAAATATTTGATGAAAATTCACCAAACAGGTTGTTGGATAATTATAGATCCTGGTTGTCAAGTCCCCTCCCTACATGTGAGCCCTTTATCTTGCTAGACTGTTCTCTTCTTCCCCTCCCCACATCTGATCCTGTGCAGGTGAGCCTGAAATCCTACCTGAGTGAGTGGGAGGGGCCTTCCACAAAAAAGCCGGGTAGGCCACTTGGGTTGTGGACTTAACACTAAGTGGGGGAACTCAGACTACTAAGCCATCTGACCTGAAGTTTTTCCCCAAATGTCACCATAGGATGCGAACAGAATTTATAATCATACCTTTAAAAACGATCTTAAGATTTAAGCAGACTTTCAGAGATTACTGAACCAAGACTTTCAGAAATGAAAAGGATGGAAGTGGACAAACAGGAAAAATACATTCTCTTAAATGATGACTCGGACTTGGAAGAGTTTGACAAAAGTAAAGTTTCTTTAATGCATCAAACTCAAAAAGGGTAAGTTTTATGATATGTGGATAGACTAATTTTATTCAAAGGAGACTGCCCAATTTACAGCAATGTGTGTATATGTGGACATAGTAAAAATGAACACTCGGAAATTCTATCTATAGACATGCAAGGTATTAGATACATGACGGTAAAATATTTCATCTAAGCATTGGAATATGAGACAATGGGTATTTTATTATTGCATGTAGTTGCTAATTGATTTTAATAATTTTGAAGAGAGCACTTTAATGCACAGATATTTACCAAATCACCTATCTCTTATCAAAAAGGTATCCGTGTAACAAAGGTGCATCTCTTACTGAACTGCCAACTCATATTCACTTTATGGCCACTTTGTAGCTGTACATTTAGAGCCAGGCATAACAGAAAAAAAATCCATGTGGTTTTTGTCCAATATTGATTAACTATAAATAAGGTCATTTTGGAATGTTTGTCTCCAGGTGTCTTCTATTTATTTTTTTCTAAATCATAGGCATGTGGATGGATTAAAATTGAACCACTTTTGATACACATATAGATTTGGCATTTATAAAAGCATGGGTTTAGAGCTTGTTTCAGACTAATTGGCCAAATGTGATAAGACAATTTTTCAAGCTACTTTATATATTTCTATTTTACAATCATTTACTGTTAATTTTCTGCCCGTCACTCTCTTCCAAACATCACTTATCCTTTAAAAGCAAACTGATTACAATCCTCTGGGGGAAACAGCTCCAAATTGCAAATAATAACAACAGACAGGTTCAAAATCTTCAGCTTAACTCCCCCAAAGGCTGATCTTACACAGGGCAAAGATATTTAGATTAAAAACTTGCAGACAACTAATGAAAATGAGATACTGATTGGCATAGAATATAACACCTTCACCAAATTTTTTGCTTTGCTTTTAGTAATTTTATGTACTGTTAAGGCTGCAAATGCTTTGCATGTCTGTGTTTATGGAAAATAGTTACAGCACTTTTGGTAGAGTGTTTAACTCTATCATGTCATGATGTTACCTTGCAATGTCTATGTACATGAAGTTTCCAGCATCAAAAGCGGCTGGAGGTAAGCATGATCGAATCCTAAAGATTTTTCAGATGTGCTTGGGTAATCCACTCTGAATGAATCTTGTTGTTGACTAAAAAACTATATTTTATTTGGAAATGATAACATGCTTTACATATCCTCAGTAAAGATAAGCTTGGCATGCAGAAATCAAATTCTTTGTTGTTATGACATGTAAGCATCAAAGCAACAAGCATATGAAATGTTAGGACTGTCAGTGATTTTTGCAGACATCACAATTAACTTAGGCTGAAAACTGTGGAAAAAAATAGTCTTATGCTGTGAAAAATAAAGACAGGGTTTGTTTGTTTTTTCACCCTATGAGATATGTGGAAAGGTTAAAAGAAGTATTTTCCTGTTTTGTGTCCCAGTTGAAGAAGTATACTTTTCACATGATATAAAATGACACTTTCTTGTAAAATAGATTAAAATTGAACCCACTAAATTCAATGTCTCTAAATCACACAGAACTCTAACAATTGAAAATGTCATTTAGTAATCTCCCTTCTCCTGGCGACATACCCCAAATCCCTTCTTATTGGGCACAGAAAATTGAGAAAGGATTTACAGGTGAAAGATTTCTTTTAAGACCCATGAAGTACTACACTGTTTATTTGTCTAATGATACCATAAAAGAGAAGAAAAGTGGGAAGAACAGGAAACAAGTGAAATCAGATATTCTTCCTCCTAAGAAAAAAAAATGGTCTTATTTAATTGAAAGTACAGTAATTTTTGAAAAGGAATTGCTCATATTACTGACATTTTAAGCCCCTTTTGCTAAAAGTTAACATATTCATTCCTTAAACAAACATGTTAACTGAAAACTGAATCAGAAGGATAATCATTTATGTGGAAATAATTTAAATATACATATTTGAGGTTAAAAACCTTGCTTATTCAGCTGTGACTATGGCTTGGTGTAACTTAATAAGAGCACACAAAAAAATCTGCACCAGGGTTTTGTCTGGTTTTCTCTAGCTTTAGTTTATCCATTTGTTTTGTTTTGTTTTGTTTTGTTTGATCGTATCTCTGCTCATTCATTGACTCCCTAAATGCCCTGACTACTAGTAAAGTTAGTATTTGGCATACTTACAGTTAAATTTCCTCAGATTCCAGAATAGATAAGCACAAAGTAGGTTTTTTTTTTTTAATTGAACCTGAAAATTCCTTTTCCTCCCTCTGTCCTTCCTTCCTATTTCCACTCCCCCCAAGAAAGGCCGGAGATAATAATTCCCTCAACAGAGACAAATAAAATGTACCCCAAGTGCTGAAAGAGGGGAAAGAAAGAGAAGGGAAGTAGGGAGAGAAGGAGAATGGGGAAGAGGAAAGATAGGAGGGTGGGAAGCAGGGCGGGGATGCCAGGAGAGACCACCCTGCCTCCAGACTGTTCCCAAGCTTTCTATGCATGACTATTACAGATTTTTCCAAGCAGGTTAGAAGCATTTCCAAACTGAATTTAAGTTGGAAAAAACTTAAACTACAGTCCGTTTAAAAATTTTACATTTTTCCTTTAATCTTCTATTATTGGAAAGTTCATATTCAGGATCTTCCTAAAACCAGTAGCTACCATTTATTGAGCACCGTGCACAAAGCACTATATTGAACGTACCAGTTGGGTTTTCACAACCATACAAAGGTAGATTTTCTTAGTTTGCAGATCAGAAAATTAAGGCTCAGGAAATGCTGTTTACTCGGTTTCTAAGTATTAAAACTAAGAAACTGACTCTGTCTTTTCCTAACTCTGTAGGTACCGAAACCTTTGTGTGTTTTACTGACTGCAGGAGGCAGATTAGGAGGGTAAAGACTTACACCTGTTTTGATGAGGTCTGGGCAAATGGTCTCCACCTGATATGGCCCCTCTTGGCTGTGACCTTGGGTAGGTCCCTCCAAGGAGCCTTCATTTATTCTCTCAATGTTTACTTAATAGCAGTCATCCCACTGGTATTAATTTGTTGGATGCCCATGCTGCCCTCTTGTTACAATATTCACTGCCTAGCTTCCACAGACCGCTAGAGTACTGGGCATGTAGCTGACGTACAGGAAATGCTTGTTGAAATAATTGGTTATAAATCATATCTATAAATACATAAATATGATTCCAGTGTACTTGGGGGAAAGAGAGAATTCTTTGCAAATGATAAACTTCCAACAAGGGCTGTATAAATGATCAACTGTAGACATGCCGTCTCGTGGTCAGCTATTTGCCTCTCTGGGTGGAGATGTGAGAGGCAGTGAATTCAACTTGGAGGAAATTGTGTGGCTATCTCCTATGCTAATGCTTGACTCAAATTCCATTGCCTAGTAAGGCCCTTTCTCTCCATTGTTAGGAGGTACAAAGTGGGTTTCCTCTCTATTTCTATGAAGATGAGAACATCATTCAGAGAAACTGATTTCACTAAAGTTGCAGGAATAAGGCTGAATATGTTATTTAAAAAGGGAGAGTAAAGAAAAATGGTTCCTTTCATCATTTCTGCCTGGTAGTGTATAAAATTTATTCTCTTCAAATTGCAAAAAAAAAAAAAGACAATCACCTCAGTTATGTGTGCCAAATAAACCCTCCATTTGCATCCATTATCCCCTTGGCTAACTATCTCAGGTCATTTGATTGTTCTGGCACAATAACTTGCCATCTGAGAAATATAATTGTTATAGCAGAGAAAACTGTTGAATCTTATAGTGGGCCTGGTCTAAGCAAAAACATAGCAAGTTTATAATTAAAGTGATTTAAACAATTTTGCTAGAATGGATACAGGCAATTGATATCTGCAGATATATATATTTAGACAAACATAAGAAGCAAATTGAGCGTGTCATTATTTCAAATTGGAAATTAAAAAAATAATAGATTACTCATAAAGCTATCCAGGAACACAGAGAAATTGGTCATGGTGGAAATTTTAACTGTGAAAAGTGATGCAATTAAATATAATTGGACATTCACTCTGAACAGCAAGATGATACTCAGGGCAATCAAGAATAGATTCAGAATTGGAAAGAAAAAATTGAAGAAAGAACCATCAACAGTCATATTTTTAAAAATGTAGTCAGGCAGTATGCATTAAGGCTTTCAAGTAAAATTACTTTAACAGTTTTCATTTGGCCCTTAAATGAAATCTTTTGTTCACCAAACCTCTACAGCACCTCAGAACTTCCGAAAGTCATTTGTGCTCCTTAGAACAAAGGGCTGTGAAACTCAGGCTGGAAATGCTTACAATGGTATTCTGATATACGCCTATTTTTCATTTATTCATCAGCTCAACAATCTCTAATATATCCAACTATGTATCAGATAATAGGAAATATAAGAATGTATGATCCTTGCCCTCAAGATATGATTGTGTAAAGTGATGTGTTACGTACAAATTGCTAGATAATCCCAGAAAGGGAGCTACTAACTCCCTGGAATTATTAAGGAATCCATTTGACCTCAGTCTTGTGGAATGAGTAGAAATTTGCTATGTAGAGAAGGAATAAAGCAATCCTGGTCTGAAAAGATCAAGTGAGGAGGGGAAATGGTAGGGGGGAAGGAGGACCTCTTT
This sequence comes from Lynx canadensis, assembly GCF_007474595.2. Classification (NCBI taxonomy): domain Eukaryota; kingdom Metazoa; phylum Chordata; class Mammalia; order Carnivora; family Felidae; genus Lynx; species Lynx canadensis. The sequence goes on from NC_044306.2 coordinate 109,339,851, forward strand.
AGCTATTTGTTCTAAATCACCTCCCTAGAAACATTATTACATCTAGGAATGAATTATCTCAAGAGAAATACTGTTTCATTAAATGCATCCTTGGCAACTTTGAGGCATCCACATTATATGCTCTTGAATACTTCTCCTCAGAAATCCAGACTATTCTCTCTACACTGATGAAAGAAATCATGATATGCTCCTATTTTAAATATGTTTCTATAAGTGTTCCACTCTCCACATGATGTGGAAAAAAGTAGGAGATGAAAGTAAATCCATGGTTTTGAATTTTTACAAGAATTTACGTACTGTTTTGAAAACCAACATAAGGTTTGTGATTAAAGTACATTTGTTAAGAACTGAGATTCTGGAATCAGACTGCTTGAATTCAAATCCTTCCTCTGCCATTTACCAGCTTTGGGAAGTTGAACAAGTTGTTTTTATTTTCCTGAGTCTCAGCGTCCTCATCCGTAAAATGAAAATAATAGTGCTATCACCTTTAAAGGGTGATGTGAAGAGCAAATGTGGTAATGCTTATTAGTGCTGCACAAAGTTGCTGTCACTGAATAAACGTTCAGTAGTTTAGTTGCGATTGTAATAACTGTTCTCAAAGCATAATCAAGAGTCACATGCATACACATATATACATGCAAAAGGAGAAGAGAATCTTTTTTTTTTTTAATTTTTTTTCAACGTTTATTTATTTTTTTTGGGACAGAGAGAGACAGAGCATGAACGGGGGAGGGGCAGAGAGAGAGGGAGACACAGAATCGGAAACAGGCTCCAGGCTCTGAGCCATCAGCCCAGAGCCCGACGCGGGGCTCGAACTCACGGACTGCGAGATCGTGACCTGGCTGAAGTCGGACGCTCAACCGACTGCGCCACCCAGGCGCCCCGAGAATCTTTTTTTTTCATCCTGAAAAAGACATTAACCAAAATTGGCTGGCACAAGGTACCTCCTCATACCAAGTTTTTACCTTCACCTTCACCATCTTTTACCATATCTTACGACTTTTGAAAAAAAATTTTAATGTTTATTTATTTTTGAAAGAGACAGAGAGACACAGACAGAGTGTGAGTGGGGAAGGGGCAGAGAGAGAGGGAGACACAGAATCTGAAGTGGGCTCCATGCTCTGAGCTGTCAGCACAGAGCCTGATGAGGGGCTCGAACTCATGAATCCGAGATCATGACCTGAGCCAAAGTCCCACACTTAACCAACTGAGCCACCCAAGCACCCGTATCATATTTTAAGAGTTTTTACTAAAACTAACCACAATGGCTGGGACAGTGTACTTCCCTAATCTTGACAATTTGGTTTCCCTGTCATTAAGACTGCTTGTTATGAGAACAGCCAAGAGACATAATAAGACTGGCTCTTCAATGTGCAAAGTAGATTGTACTGTCTAGATGGCATGTCTTTTTATAATGTATTATTTTTCTCCCAAATTATATCCACTAACACTTTCTCTGTACAATATCTTACTCTCTTTCTTTTCTATTATATATATTCCTGTCATTTAGTCTTCATCATAGGGACACCTGAATCTTCAGCGACAGCTGTGTTTCTCACTCTTCAAATAGCTAACTGGGGGCGCCTGGGTGGCGCAGTCGGTTGAGCGTCCGACTTCAGCCAGGTCACGATCTCGCGGTCCGTGAGTTCGAGCCCCGCGTCGGGCTCTGGGCTGATGGCTCAGAGCCTGGAGCCTGTTTCCCATTCTGTGTCTCCCTCTCTCTCTGCCCCTCCCCCGTTCATGCTCTGTCTCTCTCTGTCCCAAAAATAAATAAACGTTTAAAAAAAAAAAAAAAAAATTAAAAAAAAAAAAATAGCTAACTGCAAGTCCCTCTGATTCCTCCTTTTCCAAACTATCTCTTCTTCCCTTTCCATTGCTGCCAACCTAGGCCAAGCTCCAATCTCTCATGTCTCATGTGTGACCTATTATAATAGCCTCCTGTCCCCCAGACCATAATCCAACCAATATATCCTACAGTTTATGGCCACAACACACCTTTGCTCTGTAACCTCCACTGATACCATTAGCTGTAGGATAATGTTAAAATTGCCTAGTAAAGTGTTCAAAATGGAAAATTGAAGGAAGAAAAAAATATGTACTGAGATGTTTTTTCTAAATAGGCAATAGTTTTAAATATGAGCACGTGGAAGGAAACAAAAAGGAAGACAGGAAGGAAGGAAGGAAGGAAGGAAGGAAGGAAGGAAGGAAGGAAGAAGGGAGGGAGAGAGGAAGGAAAGAGCTCTTGGATTTTATAGATCAAGGTCAAGCTTACATTTAATGTGATAAGACTGCAACAGCCCTGCTTTGCTCCTCACATACAAAAGGAGTGAAGCTGACTGATGACCATTGCAAGATCTCCTTTCAGATATATTAACTTAAAATGCTAAATATTTTTTTAAATTTCCATTATTAATCAAATGCATAAAAACAAAATAATTTCACTGTCTCAAGGATATACTATAATTTCAAATTGCAGCTCTGATTTAGTGAAGATATCCAGGCTATTGTGCAAGTTTTCCTGTTACATTTCATATACTTTTTGTAATTTCCCTGATCACTAAAGAGAAATATAGCTCTCCTGTTGCTAACTGTAAGAATACAATATACTTTAATTAAAACAACTTATTGTCTATATTTTGGCAGGAAGCTCCTCTCAAGAAGACAGAAAACTAAGAGGTTTTCATCCTGCGATCAACCTCAAAGTCTCTGTCATGCTTTTTTTATGCTGCTGATACTAATATCCCAGATGTTTTTAAGTGCCTTTGTCCTAAAAATTCATCAAGATTTGAGCACACTTAAGAAAAAGGGGGCATCGACACCAGTGAAAGGTAAATGAACAACAAATTTCTTGTTTGTGTTATAACCACATTTTTGGTTTTAAGTTAGATAAGCCTCAAGTAAAAATCTACACTTATGTGACTCAATTGATTCAGTTTCTATTTTTTAGAGGTTATAAGTTTTTCTAGTTCTTTTCTCTAACAGGAAAACAGAAAAGCTTCCCACAATTTTCAAAAGTGGCTTGGAAAACACTGTCATTCTTGTCCCCTCACACAAATTCTATCTGAATAAATTTAATCTGAAATCTGTTGAAATGTAGACTTTTCTGCCATACATATGTATATAGCACACATAAAATGCAACCTTTTTGAATGTATTCATGACTATCTTCAAATTTTCTGTGAACTGTGAAAGCCACCCCTTCCCAGAAACTAGAACAAATTTTATGGATCTCCTTATAATCTTTTAAATGGTGCACATGTACCAGAGTTAAATAATAATAATAAAAAGAAGCTAGCCAGCACTCTCAACAATAGCCAAATTATGGAACGAGCCAAAATGTCCATCAACTGATGAATGGATAAAGAAATTGTGGTTTATATACACAATGGAGTACTACATGGCAATGAGAAAGAATGAAATATGGCCCTTTGTAGCAACGTGGATGGAACTGGAGAGTGTGATGCTAAGTGAAATAAGCCATACAGAGAAAGACAGATACCATATGGTTTCACTCTTATGTGGATCCTGAGAAACTTAACAGAAACCCATGGGGGAGGGGAAGGAAAAAAAAAAAAGAGGTTAGAGTGGAAGACAGCCAAAGCATAAGAGACTCTTAAAAACTGAGAACAAACTGAGGGTTGATGGGGGGTGGGAGGGAGGGGAGGGTGGGTGATGGGTATTGAGGAGGGCACCTTTTGGGATGAGCACGGGGTGTTGTATGGAAACCAATTTGACAATAAATTTCATATAATGAAAAAATAAATAAATAAACAAACAAACAAATAAATAAATAAATAAATAGAAGCCAGCCACCTTTATGTAGCTATTTTGGGAAAATGCCTGTAAAAAAAGATAAAAATATGGGCATTGTGGAGGGCACTTGATGGGATGAGCACTGGGTGGTGTATGTAATTGATGAATCACGGGAATCTACTCCGCAAATCAAGAGCACACTATATACACTGTATGTTAGCCAACTGACAACAAATTATATTTTTAAAAAAAGAAACAAAAAAGTATATGTTTTTCTTATCACAAAACTGCCTCAGGCCTGGCTGCTTCTTCTGCTGGTAACCAGGCCCACTTGCTTTCAATATTATTAAGGTATTTTTCTGGAAAAAATTTTCAGCCTCTTGAAGCTGTATTTGCTCTTTAAAATGAAAATATTTATTGAAGCACCCGGGTGGCTCAGTCAGTTAAGCATCTGACTCTTGATCTTGGCTCAAGTCATGATCTCATGGTTCATGAGATAGAGCCCCATGTCCGGCTCTGCACTGACAGCACAGAACCTACTTGGGGTTCTCTCTCTCCCCCTCTCTCTGCCCTTCCCCTGTGCATGCATGTGCTTTCTCCCTCAAAATAAACCAATAAACTTTAAAATATCTGAATAGATAGATAGATTGATAGATAGATACACTCTTTCCCTCTCTCTGCCCCTCCCTCTCTCTCAAAATAAATAAACTTTAAACAAAAGTAAAAAATAATATATAAAAAAGAAAATATTTATTAATTACTTTGAGTGAGTGTTATCATACCAAAAATATATACATGTGCAAAGCATTATAAGACGTCATCACTATTTCAGTTTTAGATGATTTGGCAAAAGCAATAGCCGATTTGTCATTTGTGAACTGATGAAAAATTTGTGGGCAAACAAAACTCCAGCAAGAGAGTCCCTTTTATATTTACGCTGATTTATAATGTGATTATAAATATTATAACAACAAAACTAAAAACAAAAAATTTGGGGCCACAGAAATTGCTGTAAAAATGTATACTTAGGATAGTAAGCAATCATGACTACAAAGTTTTACCTGAACGTCAATTTCCAATTTCTCTTCTTGGATACAATTGATTTATGTGTTGAGGATACAACCCTTGACAACTTTAGAATCCAAGGAATCCACAGAAGCTGGCTCATAACTTCTACCATAAGGTTATGTCTAACTAATCTCCCTGCCACCACTCCAAAATCCAACACCCTTCCCTCCCATACCCAGGCATCATAAAACTTCCCTGCTCAAAGCTAGCAATGGCTCCAATTGGCTTCAGAGTATAAACCAAATTTTCTTGCAAAGACCCTTATGATGTAGTTCTGCTTACTTGAGCTTAACTCACCATTCTATTCATGTGTTCTCCACTAATACTGAAAGTAAAAGCTGTAGTTCACCCAAGCAGATCATGGATTTTACACGATACTCCTTTCTGATTTCTCTCTTCTTTTTTGCCACCACTACTCATTTGAAATAGCTCAAATAAAGCTTCTAAGAACCCTTCCTTAACCATTCACCCCTTCCTGCCCAACACTCTGCCCCCATGAAACCCTAGGAAAAGTATTCCTCATCTTTAGTTGTACGTGTTTATCTGTATATCTTCTTCATCAGACAATAAGCTTTTAGAAGATCAGAACACTATATATTTTTTAAGTTCATTTTCTTTTGGGGAGAGAGAGAGGAAGAGAGAGAGAGAGAGAACAAGTTGGGGAAGGGCAGAGAGAGAGAGGGAGTGAGTGCATCACAAGCAGACTCCTCAGCGCTGTCAGTGCCTGACATGGGTCTCAATCTCAGGAACCATGAGATCATGACCTGAGCTGAAATCAAGAATTGGATGCTCAACCGACTGAGCCACCAGGCACCCCAGAACACTATCTTTCTCATGATTGTGTCCTAAGACATTACCTACTACCTATCAAAATAAGTATTGGTCAGATTCTGCATTCTTCAGGAGTATATGGAACAATCAGGAAGGACTGGCCTAAAGGGCAATTATAAGCACAAAAAAGCTTTCTTAACTAATCCAAAAGATTAATACAGAGAGGTGACATCTAACCTATTTGAATGCATGTAGTCTTTTAATATAAAATCTTCCGAGGACAGGGAATGCATTTTAGAAGAAACTTGCAAACCTTCAAGTCTAAAACATACACGGACAGTTGCCTGCTGCTAGTCACTAAGTTCAAACTGCTAGTTGACAGACTTGATCTGTGTAAGTGACCATTCACTTCCTTTTAGTCCATCTGCCATGAATACCATCCCATACTCGACCAACCTTTTTACTGCAGATTTGAGCTTTTCAAAGTTTTGGATTGTCCCCCCACTAATGAAGAGTTAACCCATTCAGAGAACTTGTTTTATATATGTATATGTGTGTGTATAAAATTTATTTATCATATTTACATCTAAAAATCAATGGAGGTAATAATGAAGTTGTCAAAAATGACAAAGGGATTGTCTAGCACTGACAATTTTCCAGGTGTTGTCTGAAATGCTTTACAAAGTTGGATCCCCACAACCTCCTGTGCTCAGTTAGAATACTATCACTGTCATGTTACAGACGAAGAACTTGAGGCCAAGAGGTGAAATATCTCACCTAAGGACATGCAGCTAGTAAACATTAAAAAGCTGGGATGTGAACTCAGAGAGTCAGACAAAAGTACGTGTGTGATGAGCCACTCTAGGAGAGCCTACATTCTGATTCAATGCCATGTCATTACGGGGCACACTACCAAGATTTACCGATAATGATAATAAGTTATGTATCAGCTTTCATCTTCTGAAATCATCTTCAGGGCTAGAATTCAACATACAGTTTTGATCAAGGTATTGATCAAGGTAGGTAATTTGGAATGTACATGACTTTGTAATAAACATGACCGAATTTTGAGTCGCCGAGGTGCCTTTAATAGCTTCGGGAAGACACGGAGTTCGCAACATTCACTTTGTTCAACCACTGCTGGTTAGTCCTCCAGTTATATAGCCTTTCCTCATAATGCAAGCTGTTATAAAAAAACATTACATTACATTGTGAAGCCTGAAATACCGGCCAGTTGAAAAGAGAATATCCAGCAGGGCTCTTTTTATATATGTTTGAGAGTTTAATCATGTGCTGCTGGGTAGATGTTTGGCCTGTGAAGGTTACACAGTGGTCTCTTAAAGTGTACTATAAAAGTGCTTGTGCAGGGGAAAGAGCTGACAGGCTGATGGAGCTTCCAACCTCGGCAATTATTTCAGCAAATCTCCGTACCATGGACTTCGTAAACCACATGACCCTTTTCATGTCCCTGTTCTATTAATTGGAAACAATGTCACTTAGGAAAAATAACTCCTTCAAAATTTCCTTTCTTTCCTGATCTTAGCTGAAGGGAAAGCTGTTATATGCTCCTAGCCTATCAAAAAACCTAAAATTCAAGCAGCTTTCTGGATTACACACACACACACACACACACACACACACACACAGCATTTGATTATATAAAGTTGAGGAGGAATAAAATTTTATTGTGTTCAACTGCCTTGAAACCATCTGTTTTTCTCTCTAATTTTTGGTATTTGCCAAACACTCAATATCCAGAAAACTCTTTTGATCTCCTAGCAAGACATGTGAATTGTAACATTGATTTCTCCCTGCAATATGTTCCCCATGGGAGTGTTACTGAGTTACATGATCCTGGTGCACAAGGGATGCACTGATAATACCCTTGGAAAACCAACATTGCCAAGATGGGCAGCCGGTATTAAAGATCATTCTGAGATTGTCACGTTCATTTATGGTCTGCCTGTGACTAAGCAGAAATTCAAGACGGACCCTGAGAATAAAGTCGGCTTTGTGGCATTTGTCAACAAAGCTATATTACTGTTTTGAGCCAGATGACTCTCTAGATAAAGGAGAGATGCCTGTAAATCATACAATGGATGTAATTTAAGAAGTGGTAAGCACAAATGAGCCGGAGCAGCAAAGAATACTAATTCTTTTTGTCGTTGCTGTTCCCTGGATTATTAGTGTCACATCCTTCAACAATCTGCCCCATTAATTCTATCAGCTGGGAAAACACCCATAACTGAGAAGGGAAAGGGAAATCATGTTTAGTGGCACCAGGGTCTTGCTTAAAAGGGGAGTGGCAATCACTGCAGGAGTTTCTCTCTGTGAGACCTCATACAATCTTCCAGTGGAATCTCTAAGATAAAATTACCAGACCTTATTTGTTAATGATAAAATGAATTTACATTGAGAATTTTAATCTTAAACAGTTTAGAACATTTCCTTTTTAACCAGAAATAGGCTTTATTACCATGCTAGGTCCTACCAGTCTTATTTTCCCCCTGTATTGTATATTTATGACTTTTTATTAACCTTAACACTGCCCTGAGAATCTGTTCTATTATTCTGTTCTTTCCTCAATACAGAACTTAAGTTGACGTCAACAAGGAATGTGTACTGAAAGGTGTAGGCGGATTAGATTCAAATGAATTCAAGCACATGTGACTATTAAAACGAGAATAAGGAGACACTTCTGGTATTTTAGATATTGTTATCTGATTATTTCTACCCTCGTTAATATATTTAGAGATTAGACATTGGCTTGCAAATGTGTTTCCTGTTTGTGCACACATACTTTGTTTTTCCTACTGCAACTAGTATAATTCCAAATACATATGAACTTCTGGTATTAAGTTTGCACACTTTTTTCCAAGTAAAATATCGTCTCACCTTGTAGCCTTTGTATATAAGATCAGACAATGCTCATGAAGTAATAGGTGGAGGGTTTTTTTTGCTATTTAACCTCTCCTCTGTTGATACATGTTTTACTAACAATATATAAAATTTAATTTTCTAAAAGAGCATACAACACATTTAAAAATTTATTTAATAAAAAGAAGGTTTTATAGCCTTTTATTATTTCTTAAGCAAAGTATTTTTCTTCTCATTTCCAGAGATTAAAATCTGTTAGCAGTGAATCAGGACTGTATAAACAATATTTGTATATTGCAGGGTCAGAGCATACAGTAGTAAAAATTACTGCTTTGGATTCAGTCAAACTTAAGCTCACATCTGCTATGTGACCTGAAGATGTATCTTCCTTTCAGATCCATTTTCCTCATGTCCTGATAAAGAAACTAATACCACCTTGTAAAATGATTAAGAAATTCAAAATACTGAACGGAAAGTGTCTATTGTCTGGTCCATTAAACTCAAAGTAAAAAGAGGATTACTATTTTAACAGTATTAAAATTATGGGTTTTTTTATTTCAATGAGTTCTTTTTAATTTCTCTCAGTGTCTTAACAGCACTTCTATCTTTGTTTTATCCCTGGTTGGATCATTAATAAATCTTCTAACAGCCCCTTCTTAAAGTTATTATACACATCTTCCTGATTACTACCACTTATTAATTCAGAGCTATAGAACTATTCTCTCAGTTTTCTCTTTTGTTCCCCGAGTCTAATCATATTTCCCTTGGTGACTTCAATGTAAAAAATAAATTCATTCTTTCTTGATTGTTTTCTTTCTGTCTTTAAATAAATATCTATTAGATTTTAAACACTGTGCTAGGCAACTTAAATATTACAGTGAATGAAAGATACACTTTTTCTGCCTTCATAAACCTTACACCCAATTGTGGAGGTGTTAGTCAAGTAATACTAGTATAGAAAAAAATAATAATAATAAATTACAACTATGTTAAATACCACATAGGAAAGAAACATAGTCTTTGTGACTATAGAAAGGAGGAATCCAGGGGGTCAAAAAAGTCTTTATTGAATAATAATTAAAGGTGATATGAAATTTGAAAGATGGGTAAGGGCCAAACAAGTGAAAGGCCTTGTCGGGGTAAGAACAGAAGTGAGCAAGATAGAAGAAACAGCAGGAGCCAAGGCCCTGTGGTGGGAAGAAGCAAGGTGTATTCACATACTTGAGACAACGCTAGAGTGGCTGAAAGGGACCCAGGTGGGAAAAGAGGTTGGAGAAGTGGGGACAAATTACACTAAACCGGTGCCCTCTCAGATATATTTATGAGTTTAGTCTTTATTCCAAGAGCAATGGAAGCCACCAGAATGTTTAAGAGAAGGGTAGGTGATATGATCATATTTGTATTTTGAAAGATCTCTCTGGATGCTATCAGAACACTCCTTTGCAAACTCTAACATGCCTACAAATCACCTGGGGATATCATTAAATGCGGATTCTGATCCAGTATTTCTGGGGGTGGGGCTCTCATGCCTGCATTTCTAACAAATTCCCAGGTGAAGCAGATATTACTACACTTTGAGTAGCAAGGGTTTATCCAGCTCTGCACTGGCAGTGTGGAGGCTGCTTGAGAGTCTCTTGTCCCTCTCTCTCTGTCACTCCCCTACTCGTGCTGTGTCTGTTTCTCTCAAAATAAATGAGTGAACTTAAAAAGAAAAAAGAAAAAGCATGGATAGAGTAAGATGGGAGGCGAGGAAATCAGTTAGGAAGCTATTCTTTGGTTCATTCAATCAATATACATTTAGTATTTGCTAACTCCCAACCCAGCCCTGCTTCCAGACTATGGGAATAGCATGGTTGACAAAATAGACCGTCTCAGTCTGTTATGCAGCTTACATGCTAGCGGCTACTGCATTGTAGACAATGCAGTGCAATACCTATAGGTAGGAGAAGACAGAAGCTTTGGCTGGAACGGCAACAATGAGACAGAGCACAGTTAACTGACTATGGACAGATGTACGTGGCAAAACAGACAGGATAAGGGAGGCACTGGATCATGAAGGATGAGAGAGAAGATTTGACAAAAAAGATGTCTATATTTCAGGCTGTCTTTAAGATACCCACATGAAGTACTTATTTCAATCTATGGATTTATAACTCAAAATACAGGTTAAGGCTGGCAGCGAGAAGTTAGGGTGTCCATAGGTTGAATGTGTGATACTTTGAATATATTCAAGTGGTGACGCCAGGTGCAACTCCCCTGCCCCAGTCCCCAGTGCTATTGCCCAGCCCATATACCTGTCTCTTACTTTTCTGAGAAAAATCAGATGTCATCAGGTATTTCCTGTTCTTACATACACATTTAGCTATATCTGACCTCATCTCATCACTCTAAAGCAGGGATATCTCTTCTTTAAAATTAATCTCAGTTATACTCCTTAAAGCAATAGTTTTGCTGAGGGCGTCCATTCTCTCACCTGGTGTTCTTGTTCTACTCACTGTAAAATAAGATCTACCCTAGCAAATCAGTTCAATCTACAGTGTTTCAGTCTTCAACTTGTTTTGACTCTTCTGCCACAATATTTCAGACTCCTTTCTTCTGGAAACTCTTATTCCTTAGCATCTACTATCCACCCCACATGTATCTTCCTTTGATCTCTCCACGCATTCCTTCTAACTTCAGCTGACTCTTGGTCTTCCAGGAACCTGTTTATACCTTACATATTTTATGCGTTCCTCATTCTCATTACACACAAACACTTCTCATTATACCCTTAACTCAGTGACTCTGCTGCTATTGATATGCTTGAATATGTATCACTAATCCATTCTTCTCTGAGCTCCAGACCTACACAGCCAACTGCCAATGGGACATTGCCACTTGAATGACTGCAGGTACCGTAAAGTCAACACATATGAAACTGAACTCATCTTTATTTACTAAAATGAATCTTCTACCCTGTGTTACTGTTCTTGGTAAAAGTTCTTGGTGGGAAGCCAAGATTTCCCCCTCCCCATCCCACCTGGAAACCAGGTGAAAAACTTCTATTAACTCTTCTTCCCCTTCCATCACTGCCTCCACTTCTGCTTTCCTTCAGGATCTCATAAGCCCTTACCATTGAACCAGCCTCAAAAAGTTTCTCTGCATTTGCTCTTTCTTTCTTCTACTCCATCTTCCAACTTTGGCCTGTGTGATGTTTCACTTTGTAGCTTAAAATGCTTCACTGGTTCCCTACTCTACAAGAAAATGGCAGAAAATACTAGCATCGTGTTAAGGTTCTCTATAATCTAGGACCTATACATTTTTATAACTTTGGTTTCTCACAATAATCTCTCGTATAGCCTAATAGTTATGAATTATTGCCATTTTGAACTTGTCAGACTATGTTATAACAATATGCTTTCTTTTTGATAATTTTTTAACATTTATTCATTTTTTGAGAGAGAGAGAGAGAGAGAAAGAGAGAGAGAGTGAACAAGGAAAGGGCAGAGAGAAAGGAAGACACAGAATTCAAAGAAGGCTCCAGGCTCCAAGCTGTCAGCACAGATCCTGATATGGGGCTTGAACTCATGAACCATGAGATCATGATCTGAGTCAAAATCAGACACTCAACTGACTCAGCCACCCAGGTGCCCCAATATAGCAATATGCTTTCTAGGTAGTGTGGAACATCATGAGATCCTCCTGAAAGTTCCCTCCCTAGTCATTTTCAAAGAAATATATTCATCTTTCCAGACTGAGTTTAAGTATCTCCTTTTTGGGGAAATCTGCTGTGATGCACCCCACCCCTTTGTGCTTATACTGTACATGGGCACATGTTTCATAGAATAGTAATTTATTTGTGTAATTTTTGATACCCCTACATTCACTAAACTATAAATTACTTAAGGCAAGATTTTACCTCTGTGAGTCTGAATCTCCCAATCCAACCCATTGCATAATAATATAAAGTCAACACAAAATCTAATATAGTAGTATTCCTCTCTTATCCATAGGGGATATGTTCCAAGACCTCCCAGCAGATGCCTGAAATCAGAGATAATACTGAACCCTACATATACTACGTTTCTCCTATGATAAAGGTTATGATAAAGGTTAATTTATAAATTAGGCACAGTAAGAGATTAACAGCAACAGCTAATAATAAAATAGAACAATTACAACCACTATAATAAAAGTTATGTAATGTAGTCTCTCTCTCTCTCTCTCAAAATGTCTTACTATATGTACTCACCTTCTTTTTCTTGTGATGATGTGAGATGATAAATTCCTACATGATGAGATGACGTAAGCACTGTAATGTAGCATTAGGCTACTGTTGACCTTCTGACGCTACGTCAGAAAGAGAATCATCTGTGTCTGGACTTCACTTGACCATAGATAACTGAAACTGCAGAAGACAAAACCATGAATAAGGGGGACTATTGTATGTATGACAATCGTTCAGTTTTTAACCCACACCTGCATAGTGCCACATCTTGTCCCGTGACACTATATCCTAGTCAGCTCCTAATTTTACATGGAGTTAGCTCTTCGTAACTTCTTTTCCCTTACACATTTAGGCAATATTCCCAAATAATCTCCATCCATAGCCACCTACAATGGGAAACCTAATCCTTTAGGCTCTTCTGTAACAAGCTCGGATACCTAATCATCTGGCTTAAATCGCTCCTTCTTCACTATAAAACTTGGATTGCCATCCTCTCCTAGAGGCCATGCCATTGTCCCCTTCCCCTCACTTACTTTATATACATCAATGGTACATTTTAGTCCTTTGGGGGGAGGGTGTTAATACCCCTATACCTGGTGCAAGAATTATACTCATCATTTTGGACAGTTTCTTTTGGGTACACCCTAGTTTATCAATTTTAAACTGACTGTAACTTTCCGTGTGTGGCCTAGACACGAAGCAAAAACATAGGACTTGTAGTTGTAAAAACTCTCATCTATTGAACATTTACAAAGTGCCAATTATGCTCCAAAGTGCTGTGCTTATGAAACATGGATGGTTGGAATGAAACAGTATCAAGTCATCTAAGTTAAAAAAGAGCAACAGTGAGAGTGACAGAGAGAGAGAAAGAAAAAAGAATTCCTGTACATTTAGCAAGACTAAGTTTCCCTATGAGGTTCTCGCCCTGTTTGGCACTGACTAATCTTGCTACTTACAGACATAGTAGATATAAATCGGAATATATTCACATTCAGGTGAATACTTAATGTAATTAAGGACATCTCAGCGAATGCTTACAACTCCCTCTCTGATCTTCCTCTAATTCTCAAAGGCCTTTCCCTCTCAGTCCACCTGTTCCCATTTTCAAATTTCCCCCATCGCACTTGTGCCAGGAGCTGGGAGCAGCAAGGACAGAACGGAAGGACTGCTCCGCTCATGGTTGAGTGCACATCGGCATAACTGTCGGTAGTGCGTCATTTCTTCACTCTCATCTGCTCCTCCAGCTGGTGCAGGTACCTTACAGTCTCTCTTGGCATGGATGGCTTCTGAGGTTGGCTTTTGTTGTGTGGCCATGAGAATGACCTTCATGTGCCCATATGGGCCCTCTCGCAGCTTACTGATGGGTAATTCTCTAGAAGCTTGGCTGAAACTTCCCTTTTCCTTCCCCAGTAGGTGACCTGCCCCGTGTTCTCTGCTGGGGTGGTCATTGGGCATGCTGGGCTGACATATATGGTTATATCCCCATTCCAGCCTGCTGAAACACTTTAAAATAATCTAAAAATAAATGTGTTATTTCTCACAGCTTCGTGTAATGTGCCAATTTGACCAACAGGCTGTACTAATTGAAATAAAGTTATTAACTGAAAATGTTGCGTATTACTGTGAAGAAAATAGGGCTCTGAGACTTCATTTGAGGTATCCTTCTATGTTAACAGCTCATTAAATTTTCAAATTTTGCATCCAATTAATCAACTACTTACAATTTTACCTAATTGTGCTACCATCATCACTCATTCTCAACCACAAAGATGTTATTAAAAGTTACTGTCAATGTCTTGCAGAAAGTCAGGTTCTACATGTCTAGAAGATTGTCTGGTAATCTTAATAAGCATGGAAGGGAGGAATGAGGAAAGAAGATAAGGAAGAAAGAAACGAAGGAAGGAGGAAGGGAAGAAGAGAGAAAGGAGAAAGATGTGGAGGAAGGAATAGAATAAGCATTTTTTTAAGAAAGGAAAACTCTTGGGGCGCCTGGGTGGCGCAGTCGGTTAAGCGTCCGACTTCAGCCAGGTCACGATCTTGCAGTCTGTGAGTTCGAGCCCCGCGTCGGGCTCTGGGCTGATGGCTCAGAGCCTGGAGCCTGTTTCCGATTCTGTGTCTCCCTCTCTCTCTGCCCCTCCCCTGTTCATGCTCTGTCTCTCTCTGTCCCAAAAATAAATAAACGTTGAAAAAAAAAAAAAAAAGTTTAAAAAAAAAAAAAAAAAAAAAAAGGAAACTCCTACTATCGAGCCTCACTCAACTCACTGTGGGTGGTGGTGCTTACTGCAGTGTTCTGGAAGTATTCACAGATCGAGCGTTTATTAGTCCATTGGGTAACTGTGAGGTTTTTAGTGATTTTCTTTTAAATCATAGAACTCGTGGGGCGCCTGGGTGGCTCAGTCGGTTAAGTGTCCGGCTCTTGGTTTCAGCTCAGGTCATGATCTCCCGGTTTGCGACTTCGAGCCCCCCAGTGAGGCTCTGTGCTGACAGCATTGAGCCGGCTTGGCATTCTCTCTCTCTCCCTCTGTCTCTGCCCTTCCCCTGCTCACACTCTCTCTCTCAAAATAAATAAATAAACTTAAAAAAAAAAAAAAAAAAAAAAACAAAACCTAGAACTCTTTCCCCTAACAAAATCTTATCTGAGAAAAGGAAAGCATAGATGTTTGGTCGGGATCTCAGTCCACCATACTCAGCCTCTCCCTGTACTTCTTCCTCACCACAGCCCCTTCTTCTTGCACTGCTGTTCTTAGGATTTCTGTTAAGAACCCTAGGGCATGGAAAACCGTAAGGTATGGAAAACCAAAATTTAAAAACCTGCAGTTCTGTAGATCTTTTTTCTGGAATCACTTCAAGCTCAACAATCTGCAGTACAGATAGACTACTTTGTCTTCCATTTATTAGAAACCAGAACGTTGTTTTCTACCTCCAGTTCTGTAACATTCCTTCCATTTCCCCAAGTCCTCTAAATGTATTAGCAACAGACACGTAGACATCGCTTTGGCTGCTTCCCTCAGAACCTAGGATGCAATTTGTCTGGATCATTTGGCACACCAGGTCCACTCTATAAATTATCTCACTTCTCTTGCAGATCAATTCCCACCTGACAATATATGCTCTACCCTCTTTGGTTGAAGGATCATTTCCTCTGACAAAGTAGCTAAAACTTTGTGAAGGGAAGGAGTTCTGTTTTTCCCCTGTCATCTGTTAACATTATACCATCTGCCCAAGCAGCAGGCTTACACTTACTTTTGTCTTTTCCTTGCTTTCATCATGTCTGAAAAAGCCCTTTGGTACTGTTGACATTTTTCTGAAGCCACATTTTATTCAGGGTTACATTTTCTGATATAATTTATATGTTTATAGGGCTTTTAATATTAGTTCTTGGTCATATCATCTAATTTCTATGTTTTGTACATGACAAGTTCCACTCTAAATCAACAGAACCTAAGTGTTAGTTGATGCTCTATATTATAAACCTGAGTTCCTCAAAATGTTCTTTCTAGAAAGAGCAATGATTCTATAAATCACCCCACCCCCACAAACTTTTATTTCCCCATGTTGGGATCCTTCATTACTGGGAAGTTTTTGTTTTAGAACAATCAAACCCTGCCTCAATACTTTTCCTTTTAAAGTCCCTGTATGAAATTCTATAAATACATTTATTCTTACCTATTACAAGATATTTCCCTGAATTTTCAACTGCACATATGACATTATATACATGGTGTTCCCTTCCTTAGTAACACCTATCTGCATCCAACATCTCAAGGTATCCAATCACCATTATTTGATGGTTGCCATTAAGTCCAGAGAACTGGTCCCAATTATTGTTTGTTCTGTGTTCTGAAAAATGAAACTACCTTTCAAGAATTTTCTTATGGGTTGAATTGTATCCCTGCAAAAACTTATATATTGAAGTTCTAACCCACACAATGTGACCTTATTGAAAAATAGTGTCATTGCAGATGTAATTAGTTGAAATTAAGTCATACAGAGTAGAGTTGGTCTCTTATCCAATACAATTGGAGTCCTTATAAAAAAGGAAAATTTGAGCACACTGGGAGAGCCCCATGTGAACATGAAGGTGGGGATCAGGGTGATTCATCTACAAACCAAAGAATGTCAGAGATTGCCAGCAATCCACAAGAAGCTAGGAAAGAGGCAAGGAACAGATTTCCCCTCACAGCTGTTAGAACCAATCCCACAAACACCTTGGACTTCTACCCCCAGAACTGTGAGAAAATAAATTTCTGTGGTTTAAGCCATCCAGTTTGGACTACTTTGTTATTCCACTGTAGCAAGCTAATGCAACCAGTTATCAACACATCAAATAGTATGCTTCTAGAAGAATTTGTCTCCCACATGGGTCCACATAATCAGAAAATCCCATCATTATAGAAACTTGTATATTTCCCTTGTCAGTTGTTTTTGGGTTTTTGTTTTGGTTTTTGGTTTTTGTTTGTTTGTTTTTCCTAGAGCCCACCATCCATTTTCTCCATCTGGCTGCAAAGACTTACTTCCATGTAAATTTGACTTTGATTTTGTTTATTATATGGTCACCTTAGATGGAGGATAAATACGGAGTTTCCTGACACTCATTTTTTAAATTTTTATAGACTTTCTTGGCACTTTGTCTGTTATTGACCCTCTTATTGTGACATATTTATGTCAAGGAGACAGAGAGAAGAGTATTCAAGTACCTGGGCACAAGAGCTGGACTGCTGATGTCAAATCTTTGTTGACAATATGAACTTGACCAAGTCTCTTAATTTCTTCAGGCCCCGCTTTCCTCATCTGACGATTTTAAAATAAATAAATAAATAAATAAATAAGAAAAACACTGTCTAATAAATTAGTGGAGATGATTAAACAAGCTAACACATGGGAGAATCTTAGTTTTCATAATCTATATATACTCTAGCTTTTCCATCTTTAAATCTAATCAAAGGATTTTTCTCTTTATTCCCTCTCTCCACTTTTAGATTAAAATCCTACTGATTCTATTGGCAAGTGTCAAACAATTCAATAAAGATCAGTAACACATTCTCATAGATGAAATCATGTCAAGGAAAAGAAGTCATGTTTCTCTACACAGCAACCATTACTTCACTCCCAATTTTCTTTCTTCTCTAAGGTGATAATCTTCCGTGGCAAGAAGAGATAAAAGAACTTCAAGCCTTTTAATTTTTTACCTGAAAATCCACAGCACCGTAGAGATACCTTGCCAGTTAACTCTGGCAATGGCATTTGTCCCAATACAGACCAACAGGAAGAAGGTCACTTCAAAAATTCTGTCAGATTCTCTGCCACATAAATGATATTTAATATGGGAAAACTAATAATTAATAAAATCCTCCCCCTCACAACAGCCTGTCCACAAAACCCTCATTGTACACTACAGTCAGCAGCCATTAACTGCCTTGGGCTTTCTTCTTGGCAGCTGCTAACAGATTTCCCCAACCCTGCTAATGACCGAAAGTCTTCTTTACTTCTCAGGGAAACAAAGGCTGAGTTTTCTCTTAAGTATCTCCATTCTGCCCCTGTGTCACATGGCACTGTTGGTTCACAACTTCTCTCTTTTCTCATCAGTTTTTCTGGTCGCCAGCAAAATTTCACCAGTTTTGCTTGCCTTCAACTTCTCACAGTGTTGTTTCCCCGCCTTGTTTTTATTCAGATTATTTCTTATGTGTGTCTAGGAATATTTCAGCCCCAGTGAAGAAGTCTTCCTCGAAAACTCATACCTTCTTTCTAATCTTTCACCTTCTCTTTTGCTGGAAAATTCATAAGTTCATAATAATTTTCCCAGTGATTAGCACCTGTCCCCTAGCTATTTTTCAATTACAAAATGCAAACAAACATGAAATCAGCCATATCACAGACAGTATTGCTAACCTTTTTTGGAACAAATTTCTTTTTTCTCAAACTTTTAATTTTCATCTGCTTCTCTCCCCTCTTTGGCAGACCTTTAGCTATTTCTAGATTTTTTTGAATAAATTAGGTACTGATAGCAATGAATTAAATCAAGAAAAGGCTTCCCTAAATTTCTCATGCAGCATTGTCAGTCAAAGATAGTCCTGACCTGAAACCCGTTTCCCCCTTTTCTTTCGTAAAAGACTGCCAAATGTATGAGGATTTAATAACTTCACTCCTGGCTCAGGGAGGTGTACAAATGGACATTTAAATGAGACTGGCAAACTCATTTCTCATGTTGACCCAACATGTGATCCTTGAATTCTAGTGGTGAAGGGTTAATGGTATAATTCACTAGGCTCCTTTGAATTTTAATTAAAATTACAAAAAAATTTTTGAATTTCAATATGAACTAGGGCTTTCTATTTTGAATATCAGGTATACCATCAAAGCTAAATCTCCTATATGCAGTAAATGAAAGTCTCTGACAATACTTCTCATTTTTATTTATGAATTTCATTCTTTGAACACTTTTGGCAATGCATATCAAATTATATTTGTACTTCCTTAGTGGGCAACACCACCTACTATTTGTCAATGAACTACATACACCACATTCCAAGGACCAGACCCTGAATAATTTTAATAGGTATTTTCAAAATATATAGTGTGGGTCAAACTTGTAAGTTCAAGTTCAACCCATAGGACATTCTTTTTATGTGTTTATTTATTGCATGCTCTCTTTTTACAGTGCCATGCTTAATTTCTTTAGATCTTGAAGAGGTGATATTCAACATTATCTACAGTACACCCTTTTAAAAGCTAAATTAGCTCTTGTTTCCTTTTGCTGTTAAATACCAAAAGAACTTATCTCTTTGGGAATCCCATTACGTAGTACCATACTAATAACATTGATAATAGAAAATTTGTTGGTCATAGTACCTAGCTATACACACCGAGTCTATCTCAGGCACTATTCTAAGTGTTTTCCATATATAAACTCAATTGATTCTCACAATAATATCATAAATAGGTACTACTATTATCCCAATCTTACAGGTAACGAACCTAAGGCACATTGAGGCTAAGTAAGTGGTCACCCCAGAATTCAAAGCTGAGCATCTGGAACAAGAAATCACAATTTAAGTTAAATCAGTTATTGTCTCCAGGTCTACATATATAATAAAGCCTCATATTTAAAACATGAAGACTTTTCTGCTTAAATAAAACCTTATGCTAAATATGGTATATGGAGTATTATTAGATACCCTGCTGTGATGTTAAACACTGCAATTTTGTTTTCAGATTATTACATACAAAAAGGGACAAAGGAAGCAGAATTTGAAAAACCGAAAGTGATTTATTAGGTGCTCTGGAATACAAGCAGTACAGCAGAAGGGGCAGCCTAGAGCAGCCGGAAGGTATCAATGGTGGAGAGCGTTGTATCTTTCACCACATGTATTATTGGTTGTATTCTCCAATATGCTGTCTGTACTGGGACTAAATGCCCTTGCATGACTAGAGTTTTCAGAAAGATCAGTGTGTCACTGTGTGCATCATTGTGTATTCACATGGTGCACATTCGTATTACTTTACACGGGATACATACAAATTCATCCTGATTGTTTTTTCCTTAAAGATAGTAATAATTAATGTTTTTTTTACAATAATTTTCTCATAATCAACTTTGTTAGAAAACATTAATCTTGGGGCGCCTGGGTGGCGCAGTCGGTTAAGCGTCCGACTTCAGCCAGGTCACGATCTCGCGGTCCGTGAGTTCGAGCCCCGCGTCGGGCTCTGGGCTGATGGCTCGGAGCCTGGAGCCTGTTTCCGATTCTGTGTCTCCCTCTCTCTCTGCCCCTCCCCCGTTCATGCTCTGTCTCTCTCTGTCCCAAAAATAAATAAAAATGTTGAAAAAAAAAAAAAAAAAAAAAAAAAAAAAAAAAAAAAAAAAAAAAAAAAAAAAAAAAAAAAAGAAAACATTAATCTTATTTGATTAGGTATGCTTGTATTCATAAATATAAACTCAAAATTCTCAGTATAAGTCTGAATTATCAAGCCTCATTACATTGTTTGCATTAAAGATTTAACCGACTTATACGATAGGTATGTTATTTAAAGTATATATTCCATATACTCTAGCGAGGAAAAATCATGTTCTGAAAAGCATTTCAAATGCGATCTCGCTGTATTTTTCTTTTAACAGCATCTTTGAACATTGCCAGTGGGCAGACGGATGTAGAAACAATTAACAGCAGAAAAGAACAGACGGAATCTGAATTCAAAGACTTAAACCAGCAGGTAAGGACAGATTCATGGTTTACCAATCCTAGCTCTGTAGTCTGGAACAGCAGGTGGAAAAGAGACATGATTCAGGAGAAGTACATATTTTTATTTTAAAGAAATGGTCAATTAAACAAAGTAATATTTTTGAATTGCTAATGGATGTATACGAAATTGACTTATTTAGGAGAATCAGTTGGCATGTTTTAGTCTCCATTTTGCTTCTCTTTTCCCCCTTCTTAGAAGCACAAAAATCCAATTCATTTTTACCCTGCTGATTTTTTGACATTTTCCATTTGGCAAAAAGGAATTTTTCT
Source organism: Lynx canadensis (assembly GCF_007474595.2). Taxonomy (NCBI): domain Eukaryota; kingdom Metazoa; phylum Chordata; class Mammalia; order Carnivora; family Felidae; genus Lynx; species Lynx canadensis. The sequence goes on from NC_044306.2 coordinate 109,361,034, forward strand.
CCCTCTCTGGTGTTTCTAATGGACCTGAAACCCGTGTGATTAACATGGCTTCCTTCCTCACGCTAGGTTTGGCATCAATAACACTTTCAGAAATAATGTGTATATCTCCCAAGATCAAGTGCTAATTTCCGTGAGTTCTGGCTAAAAAGCTATGATATGTGGCATCCCTTATTCGGTGAAATTTTGGGGGGTGCTTGGGTCTTTGTCTTTAAATTATTCAGAAAGAATTAAATCAATATCAAGATCAAATATGAATATCAAGTCAAATTATGAACTTCCTCCTTTTGGGGGGCACTATTCCCCCTGACTTAATACAAGCAGGCAGTGTTTCAGAGTTCCTAACCCTGCTGCATATTAGAATCACCCAGACAACTTTTAAACTAAAAATATCAGTATCCAGATACCACGTTCAGAGTCTCAGCCAATTGTTCTGGAGCAGCACCTGGTATCTGATACTTTTCTAAAGTTTTCCAAGTGACACTAATGTACAACCAGAATTTAAATCATAGGCTTACTCTACCTAACCTCGTATGTTAAATGTATAAAACATCTTGAATTTTTTTTTTAAAGCTTTGGTTAAGTCCATGATTTCGGATTAAGTCACATGAAATAGTTCCATTTAAATAAAAATTCTTAACCAAGGTGAGTAGTCATGCTGGTTTAATATTTCATGCTTACCAAAATTCAACCTTATGACTGGAGTTTCAAGTCAGTTCTTGAAGGGATTTTTCTTATTGTTAATTCCCCAAACCAATTTATCAATAAATCAAAATATGCCCAGAATCTGGTCACTTCTCACCACATGCTCTGCAACCACCTTTGTCCAAGCCACCATCCCTTCCTACCTGGAAATCTCCATGTCCTAACAGGTCTCCTTTTTCCACTAGTGCACCCCTACAGAGCAATCCTTTAAAACCATAGGTCAGTTCGTGCATCACTGTGCAAGACCTTCAAACATCTCCTGATTCCACTCTCAATAAAAGCCAAGGCCTTAGAGCTTCGTGAGACCCTTCGTGGTCTGGATCTGCCCCCACGCCCACCTACCAGTGCCCTCTGCCTCCTGCTACATATCACAACTGCAGGCATGCTCTTGCCTCAAGATCTTGGTACTTGCACCCACTGCTAGAATGTTCTTCACAGATATCTGCATGTCTAACTTCCAACTGTCTTTGTTTTTCTTACAATGTCACTTCTCAAGAGACCTATCCTGCGCTCTCTCCCATCACCCTATCTGAAATGCACTGCCCCCTTCTCAATAATCCTTACCCTTCTCTCCTTTTTCTTTGTTCTACAAACACTTGTCAAATTCTGAATTCTATGTAATTTGATTGTTTATTATTTTTATTATGTATCGTCTCCCTCTTTTAGAATGTGTGCTCTCTAAGGGCAGAGTCCATTGTCTTATTTTGTTTAGTGATCTGTTTCAAGGACCTGAATCTGTGTGGCACATGCAATAAACAAACAAACAAACAAATAAATATTTGTTGAATGAATAAGTGAGTGAATAAAAACAAACAGCAATCTTGTATCATCATGCTTTCTAATGGTAATTGATCATTTCTTTTAAATATGGTAATATCTTGTTTTTATAGGAATATTGTTACATTTCTAACTAGTTTTACTTATAGTAAATATACTGTTTGAAGCGCTTCAACACTCCTGGCAGCCTCTGCACACCTTCCAATATTTTATGCTGAGAAAGAGGTATAAAAAATAATCTATTTCAGTATTAAGAGAGTATTCTCAGAAAACTATCCCTTTATCCCTAAAATTATTGTCATTTCATCTATGTAGATACAACCTTCCACTTCATCTCCAAATTTATTTACCTTATAAAATAAACCCACTCCACTATATACCAAACAACTCATCTGTCCTCCCATTAAGGAATCCTTAATCAGAATATTGGCAAATGAGAATTCTTTATCAGGGCTTTAAATAATTTCTAAATTGGTGGGGCGCCTGGGTGGCTCAGTTGGTTGAGCATCCAACTTCAGCTCAGGTCATGATCTTGTGGTCCATGAGTTTGAGCCCCGCATCAGGCTCTGTGCTGACAGGGCAGAGCCTGGAACTGGCTTCAGATTCTGTGTCTCTGGCTCTCTCTGTCCCTCTTCTGCTCTCTCCCTCTCTCTCTCAAAATAAACATTAAAAACTTTTTTAAATAATAAATAATTTCTAAATTGGCAATTTCACCAATGAAAGTGTTCTGATAATATACCTTTGTTCAAAAGAATTTGAGAGAAGTTAACTTTAATTAGAAATAAACACAGCATCTATTCTCCTCCCCATTAATAAATGTGATTCTTTTGTTTGGGGCTAATTTTTCTCATTTGTCATTGTTTAATTCAACAAATATAAACATAATTTTAGTGCCAGGCACTGTTGTAGGCACTTGGGTTTATCAATGTATAAATCAGATAAAGATCTTTTTTCTGGCTCACATTCTCAACTTCAATGCAGTGACAAACTCAACCATTGATTTCATCCGAGTGCCTCAAAACCTCTATTCCATTCAAATCTTGATTAGATGCATTATAAAATGTGTGTAGATACATTTTATTTATTTATTTATTTATTTATTTATTTATTTATGTTTATTTTTTTAATGAAATTTATTGTCAAATTGGTTTCCATACAACGCCCAGTGCTCATCCCAACAGGTGCCCTCCTCAATGCCCATTACCCACTTTCCCCTCCCCCCTCCCCATAAACCCTCAGTTTATTCTCAGTTTTTAAGAGTCTCTTATGGTTTGCCTCCCTCCCTCTCTAACTTTTTTGTTCTCCCTTCCCCTCCCTAACAGTCTTCTGTTAAGTTTCTCAGGATCCACATAGAGTGAAAACATGGTATCTGTCTTTCTCTGTGTGACTTATTTCACTTAGCATTACACTCTCCAGTTCCATCCACGTTGCTACAAAAGGCCATATTTCATTCCATATTTCATCTTTCTCATTGCCAAGTAGTATTCCATTGTGTATATAAACCACAATTTCCTTATCCATTCATCAGTTGATGGACATTTAAGCTCTTTCCGTAATTTAGTTATTGTTGAAAGTGCTGCACTCACCAAACTCCACACCCAAAAAACAAATAATCCAGTGAAGAAATGGGCAGAAGACATGAATAGACATTTCTCTAAAGAAGACATCCAGATGGCCAACAGGCATATGAAAAGGTATTCAACGTTACTCCTCATCAGGGAAATATAAATCAAAGCCACACTGAGATACCACCTCATGCCAGTCAGAGTGGCCAAAATGAACAAATCAGGAGACTATAGATGCTGGAGAGGATGTGGAGAAACGGGAACCCTCTTGCACTGTTGGTGGGAATGCAAACTGGTGCAGCCACTCTGGAAAACAGTGTGGAGGTTCCTCAAAAAATTAATAATCTACATTTTAAATAATAAAAAATGCTATTGTACAACCAGAATTTAAATCATAGGCTTACTCTACCAAACCTCATATAATTGAAATTTTTTTTAGAAAAGCATTGGTTAAGTCCATGATTTGGGATTAAGTCACATGAAATAGTTCCATTTAAATAAAAATTATTTACCAAGGTAAGGTAGTGATGCTGTAAGTTGCTAGTGACAAACACACTTGCCCTGACTAGGGGATATATCGTCCTGAGAATTTCAAAGCTTGTCCGTGTTAGAAACATCAAGCCTGTGCACGCATCTCAGCTCCCTCACTTTCTGCCTGCGTGACATCAGAAATGTTACTTCAATTCTGTGCCTCTCAAAGTTTCTGTATCTACCAAATGGGACTAATGCTTCATAAAGTCATATTAAGATCCTTTAAAGCCCCTACAACAATAATGGCCAATAACATGTATTCACTAAATCACAGTTATTATTATGTTTAGCAAAGGAAAAAAAAAAGAACTCAATACTTTATAAAGTATTGATACATTGGAAAAAAAAATAACCCAGATGTAAAGACCCAGCAAAAATATGTTACTAGTAAAGGAAACTACCTATCTCTGATGTCATTGATCTCTTTATTAAGGTTGAAATCCTATATTGTCTACTCTAGAGAATTTATGACCAAGCTGGATCACAGTATATTCCTTTATTCTGTTCCCATATTACCTAGCCTTTCCTCTTCTCTACACTTGGCACATTCCAATTGCATGATTCACATCTGACTCCACCAGTACACTGTAAGCTGCAGGACAGCGAGAGGTGGGCCTTCGCATCCTAGAACATACTTTTTTTCCTGCTGAATGCCCAACACACAGCACAGGGCCTGAGACACAGTAGATACTCCACAGATATTTTTTTTTTTATTGTAAAACAATCAATAAGAAATGTATAATTTGCCTCAGGGAAGGCCTGTTTATATTTTTGAGTACAGATAGCCTAAATCATCTCTTTAGGGAATTTGGGTGCAAATATCCTAGAAAACAAAACAGACCAGTCGTAACAGCTTTTACTTTTCCATAAATTTTTGTACCTGTTGTGACTTTTGTTGGTTTGCTTACTTTCATTCTGTTCTTCAGAGAACTGCCTCCATAGAAACTCTTACTTCCAGGAACACCAAAGAGCAGTCCACGTCAGTTGAGAAGAATGAAGCTGGCGTCCCTAAGGCTGACAGCCAGGGACTGTCACGTGGGTACTAGGAATAGGCTGAGAGCAAAAGGATGCAGCTTCCGGGGCTGCTGGCCAGTCCTTTCTTGTGCCACTGGCGGCTGGGGCCGGGGGGTGGGTTTCTAGGCCAAGTCCTTCCATAAATTACCATTGAACCCTCATGACAACCCTGTGGTGGGCCTTCTATTATTGCCTCCATTTTGTCAATGTAAGAGCGTGTCTTAGAAAGATGAAGTTAAGTTCTCAGAAGCAGGGGCACCTGGGTGTCTCCGTGGGTTAAGTGTCTGACTTTTGCTCAGGTCATGGTCTCTCTGTTCCCAAGTTCAAGCCCCGTGTTGGGCTCTGTGCTGAGAGCTCAGAGCGTGGAGCCTGCTTCGGATTCTGTGTCTCCTTCTCTCTCTACCCCTCCCCCACTCACAGTGTTTCCCTCTCTCTCAAAAATAAAATGTTAAAAATTTTATTAAAAACAATAAGAATTCTCAAAAGCATATCCTGATAAGAAGGCGAGCAGGACTTCCAAACCAGGATACTCTGCCCCAAGTCATGAGCTCCTGACAGTCACTTGCTCTCATGGAGTCCTTTGTGATCCAGATTCCAACTGAGTTCAAATAAAAAGTTTCCCTCTATTTTTCACAGAAAGTAGACTGGTGAGAGTCTGCATAAGCAAAATCCAAACAATGGATGTTTTATTTTTGTAATTTAGTTGTCTACAAAGATACCTTAAAGAATTGTTTCCTAATTGTAACTTAGTTTCAGAGAGCAATTTCTTTCTCCAAAACAATCTTGTTGGGAAGCTGCTATCTTTATAGTTACAAGGGGAAAAAAAAAAATACCCTGTAATGTTACAAAGTAACATTCACCAGTGAGCATTACTTAGGACTTCCACAGACACAGAGGAAAATAAAATGACATTAACAAAAATGACTATTAGCAGTAAACATCTGGGAAATGTTTTCATTTTGTTTGCAATATCCTGTCATCTACAGTAAGAATTGGTACATATAAACTAAAATAAGTAAATTCATATACTCAGTGACATAAGTGATACTAATAATAATGCTAGATTAAGTTTAAGCAGTGGAAAGCCTCTAGCTACATATCATTTACTGGGTGGTGTGAAAGTATTAGAAAAAGTGTAATATTCAATCATATAAAATTTCTAGTTTTAGGAAACTTACAACAATCTGCAAATTGCAAGTTTGGATATTATCAGTTCTTAAGACTATAATAGAGGGATATTACATTAGATTAACCACCCTTCTTTTGGGAAGTAAATTGAAACACAAGCAGGTGACTTTTACTCCATTGCCAGCACAGCCAGGTATTTTCGTGAAAGAGGTTCTTTTCTGCAAAATGTCCTCTTAACCTCTACCCATCATATGCACACACCAAAAACTTTGTTTCTCGCCGTTAAACTACACCAGGAGATGCTTGCTGTTAAAAATGGAGTTAAAAGGTTCAAAGAAAGAGCTCAAAATTTTGATGAAAGTGTTTTGGTGATAGCAAATACATGAAAAAAAAAATCTAAGAAAATGGTAAAAGAAGGGAGATGTGAGGAGAGACAAGATTATTCTTTTGAAAACAGGGCGGCTGCCTTCTTCAGGTAAACAATTTTCATTTCCTTAAAACCCTTGGACTGTTTTCCAGTTCTTTAAGGAGTCATAACCCTCAGCATGAGGATTACTAACCCATACATATTGCTATAACTAAATGCTAAAAATTAATTTTATGTGGATGTTAGTAGCAAGCACAATAAAGGCAAAGAATTTTCAAAGTATGCTTTTGTTCAGTTTTTAAACAGTACTGCTGATTTGAATCTTCCGTCCTCATATAACATCATTTTGTAAATCAATTGGGTCCATTCAAGAGTGAGTGAGTCTGTGTGTGTGTGTGTGTGTGTGTGTGTGTGTATCTTCCAGGGCCGCCCAGTGCTAACCTTGGGTGTCCTAATGTTCTTTCATTTGGATGCACTTTGGATTAAAACAATTGCAAAGCACAAATGTAGATTGCCAGCAAAGGTGACCCTTCTTTAATATTAGATTACAACCTTGTTTCTATAAAAATGAAAGGTACCTTTGAGCATTGCTGTCTCTAACTTTGGTGAAAAGAACCCGACGCTTCCCCAGCTTATTGCTGGTCAAGATTTAACATGTAATTAGGCATCTACAAGGATGGATTTGAGCCTATATTGGTTCAAATGTTCTTATGCTGCTACTGCTTGTAGTTTCCACTGAAGAAAACAAAGCAGCAACAAAATAACCAGTAATGGGTACTCATGGAGAAGGTCATTCTACACAGACAGGGCAAGTTCTGTTTTGCCAGTTCATGTGGCTGGCTGACTATTTTTAGAATTGGATGGGTGGGAGCCTTGATTTCTCAGAGAAGGCTAAGCAGGGTGGATGCCTGGTTTGAATTGCTGACCGTGGCTCCAGCCAGGGTACCGCTGCACAGCCTCCCCTGCCAGATGCATGACCGTCTTCCTGCCAGCCACACGCTCACTGCAGCTGCCTCCTGGTGCTCCCAGCTGCCGCAAGACAGCCCCTGCCAGTCACACGCTGGGACCTCTGCCAGCTCCACAGCAGTCCCCACCTGCCACACGGCAGCCCTACACCCCTTGGATCAGCCTGGCTGTCACGTGCAGAAAAATCATTCAGTAGATGCCTAAAATTAACTTTCCCACAGAGTCTTTCCCCTGAGCTTTGTGTTCGTGTGACGTGTGGTTGAATTTTCTTCTTTTAGTTTGCATATTTTTTGCAAAGGGATTCATTTGCCCGTACACTGGCTGAGATGCTCTCACAAACACAATTTGGTTTCTGACACCTTTGACCAATATTTCCTTGAACTTAATAAGATCACTGAATAAAAACAACTAAATGTGAAGTTTGGAATCCAGATTCTAACAAAGTAGAGGAACTTTAAAGAATCGTCTCCTAAAGCATACAAAAGGCATAAGTTAGCAAGAAAAACATCAGAATTCATACCTTTCACACTTCTCAAATCCCCAGAATTCTCTCAGTCTTTAACATACAAGTGCTACCAAGAAAAAAATCTACAAAAAAAATTTTTTTAAGTAGTAATCAAAAACCAACAGAGCTCTAAGATACTAGAATAGATGGAAAAGGTAAAAAAAGTTCTTAAGACATGTGTCCTGTTGGTAAGCAGATTTCAATTTGCTTTGGGTTGGAATAACACTTTACGAATCACTACAACATCAAAGACTCAACCCACGTTTAATTACACATTATACACTACAGCCTATGTACATAACAGTGCTAGGTGGTAGGGGAAGGGCAGACACTTGGTCGCTACATTGAGCTGTGAAGTCTTCTAAAGAACGTGAGTCTTGAATTGGCCGACTTGATTTGGAGGAGGGAACCTGTGGTAGAAAATATGGTGCCCAGAGTGTGAAACCACTTGAACGTCCAACTTACGGGGCCAGAACGTCACATCGTCAGCAACGAGAAGTGGTTGAAAGTGTCTTGGTAGAGAGGAGTCATATGATGAAGTTTGGACTGGGCTGAACCCTATGAGTTTGACTATTTTGTAAGTCAAAAGCATTCCGTTTTGGCACTTTTTCAAGGTTCAACCTAATACAAAAGAAACGATGAGGAGAAAAGAACCAGAAAAGTTTTCTTTTCTCGTGAACCTCTTGTTCTATCACCTAATTTGCCAAATTACTCACTTTTTCAGAGTCTACTTTCTTAAGCACAGAGATAAAAAGAATAAGAAAAAGATGAGAAGACAGAACAAAAGGAAAAGGGAACAGAAAGGCAAGAAAGCAGAAAGACTCCTGGAGCCCCCTAAAACTTCTTTAACAAAGGAAGAGTAACTATGTCTTCTCGAGAGCTCTCAAGTAAATCTGTACTAACACTTTAGCTAGGTCACAAGGAATAGAGCAATTTTGAAAAATTTACACAGGGGCCTATTTTGAGTTTAACAAAATAGAACTTGACTTATCTATTTTCCCTTTCCTCCCCAATTAGCCGTTATTTACATTTTCTAAAAGAAAATGAATTCCTGATTCCAGGCTCTGAACAAATTCTGGCAACTTGTGTCTTAATCCATTACTTGAAATTACAATTTAGAGATACCAGAGGATATCCATTTACTTGCACTGCATGCGAGGGAAGAGTTGGATTTTCTGCTAACCTTCAAATGATACAATTGAAATGCCAAACATTTGGCTTTGCAAAATATAAGAACAACGTCCTGCTGCTCTATAATCTCCACAGCTGGGATCATTTAACTCTCAGCCCACACTCTGGGACCTCTCTACCTACACAGAAGGGAGTATAAGGAGCTCTGCTAAGGCCTGGAGTCAGCAAAATATCATTCTTATTGTTGACCATGTATAATGCCCTGCAGAGCCTCCTACCATGGTTAAAAACCTCATGTTGACCCTTCCCTCCCCCTTTATTTAGCCCACATTTTCCTGCTTCCTTCTCTGCAACCATTCGTCTCCCAGCTGGACACTTCCTCTAGGTCCATTATGGAAAGGAATGCTATTTCCTTGTCCCTTCCTTATCCTCCTTGTTCTGAGATAACTGCAAGAAAACAGGAACAAAGTAATAGACAATGGTAAAATTACAAAGATAGTCCTGGCTATGAGAACTACAAACTTCATTCAAGTGAACCTAGGTCTAGACATGTTCTTGCTAACTTTCTATATTGATCTTTCACTAGCACAATGTTTTCCTCTTTCCATAAATTTGGGGTCCTATAAAACTTTTTTCTCTCTTTCCTTCCTAGGATACTAGTGAGTTTCCTTTGTTCTTGGGCAAGAAGCTTCAATCTTGGTGTCTCTCCTATAGTGATAGGGACTGTAATGATCTAGAAAGCTTGTGCCCCATCTTAAGGGACCACAGCAAATAAGCACTAGTCAATGATTGCCTCATAAAAATGGGGCTAGTGTTTCTGGATTCTTTAATATTTTTTCATATATTTTAAGTTTGAAAAACTAATTCAAAGTTATTTTAAATATTATATCAAGCAAATGACAAGTCTTTACAAATGTACCTTAAAAACATTCGTTCTAATGACAAGTAGAGTTATGGTCATCCATATCAAGTGTTGGTAAATATTTCCATGAAAAGCTAAATAGTAAACATTTTCTGTTTTGCAGGTAATATGGCCACTAAGCTCTGCCACTGTCTTGAGAAAGCAGCCATAACCAGATGTTCCATGGTTATGTTCCAATAAAACTTTCTTTACCAAAAAGGGGTAGGGAGACAGATTTGGCCCATAGCCACAGTTTGCTGAGCCCAGTCTATACATACCTTTATATGGCTACTCCTTGAGAGTTTTACTGAGTATATGTCTAATAGTCCATAAATTCTGCATTTCTCAACTTAAGCGATGCTTGCTTCCTTGGGTTCTGTATCAGATCAGACCCCTTGCTTGGTGTTTCCAGTGTGTCTGTGCCTGCCCTTCTACCATATTCATCAAAACATCACAGTGTTTGGTAACTGTTAATTGGCTCTGTTTTTAGTAGACTATAATCTTTGGGAGAACAAAGACTTTGCCATGTTGTTTAGCATCTACTGTTCATGGCATATAGTAATCATTCAATAAATATTTTCTGTGTATTTTCTGGTACTCTTCCCTAATTAATCTAAATTGGAAATGTTTTACTATTTTACTTTCAAAAGGAGAAGGCATGACGCTGTGAGATGTTAAATGTTTGTTAGTGCCTTCATCTAAAGTAGAATGTATCAGGGGTGCCTGGGTGGCTTGGTCGGTTATGCGTCCAACTTCGGCTCAGGTCACGATCTCACGGTCCGTGAGTTCGAGCCCCACGCCGGGCTCTGTGCTGGCGGCTCGGAGCCTGGAGCCTGTTTCAGATTCTGTGTCTCCCTCTCTCTCTGTCCCTCCCCTGTTCATGCTCTTTCTCTGTCTCAAAAATAAATAAACATTAAAAAATTTTTTTAATAAACTAGAATGTATCATTTTCAAAATTTCTTATGAAAAGGCACATTTAATTGTTGTGGTCTTAGCATTAGGAAATTATGGAACTGATTGTTCTGATATCACATAAGGATTAAGAGCCATATTTCTGGATCCACACTTCTTGGGTTACAAATCCTGGCTCCACTATTTACTGTGTGTTATTATTCAAGTTACTTAGCTTTTCTGTTAACCCAAGTTTTCCTGTCTGTAAACTGTGGCTAATCTTCTTTATTTTCTCATAGAAAGTTAATGGATCTAAAGTCCGTAGAGAAATACTTAGATACATTAAGCACTCAATAAATCTGAGACCATCTTTACATGGTCCATGCTTGAAATCAACCCTAGGACCCTGCTGAATCCACTCAGTTAAGCTTTCTCCTTGCCACACCACTGCAACTGCCCTTGTCACACACCTCCATGTTGCCACATCTAATGGTCATTGCCACATCTAATAGCACTTTGATACAGGTGATCCGTTCTTCCTTCTTGAAAAATGTTCTTCATTTTGCCCCAGGATACCACTTTCTCTTGCTTCTTATGCCCAGTTCACTGGCCACTTCTTGTGAACCTCATTCCTGCTATATCCCTATCTGCTCATCCTCTTGATCTTAGAATGCTCCCAAGCATAGGGCTTAAATCTCTCCATCTATACTCATTCCAGGGTTATATCGTTCACATTCAGGGCTCTAAATTTCATCCAGTTGCTGACGACTCCCAAATTTATACTCTTGCGCTGAACTTTTGTGTGAACTGGAACCTAACATACCTTGTTCCTATTCAAAACTTGACTTGTCTGTTTAGAATCCCAAACTCAATATATCTGAAAGCATATACTTTTTTTCCCATTTTTATTAAGACATAATTGATACACATCACTATATAAGTTTAAGGTATACAGCATGATGGTTTCATTTACACATATTGTGAAATGATTATCATGCACACACACACATCTGCTTTTTCTGTAGTCCTTTCTATCCTAATAAGTGATAACTTCATTTGTATCAATTGTTCAGGCCCAAATACTTAAAACCAATCTTAATTTTCATTCTTATTACTCACAACCCCTACATCTGCAAAATCCTGTCAACTCTACCTTTAAAATACGTCCAGGATTCAAAGCCGCTCACCGTATTTATCATTTCCACCCAATCCAAGCCCTATCGTCTCTCACATTTTATATTCCAGTAGCTTCAGGACTAATATCCTGGACTTCAGCTTTGTTCTTCTTATGGCCTGTACCGGCGTAGGAGCCGGTATATTCTTTAAAATGGAAATCACACCATGTCCCTCATGTGCTGAAAACTCTCAATGACTCATATAACAAAGTGCAAAGTCCTCATCATGGCTCGCAAGGTCTTCCATGATTAGCCTCTACCAACCTCTCTAACCTTTATATTCTCCTTATTATTCATTGAACTCTAACCCCACTTGCTATTCTTTGATAACATCAAAAACACTCTTGACTTAGGGCCTTGGCAGTTGGAATTTTCTTTACTCAGAATCTCTTCTCCCATCTATCCTCAACTCCTCCATTTTCCTCATGAGTCTGCACAGGTAACACCTTGTCAGAATGATTTTTGTGTCTACCCTATAAAAAAAATAGTACCCCCAGTCATACTCTAGCCTCCCGGTTCTGCATTATTTTTCTACAAAATACTTTTCACAACTTGACATATTATATGATATATACAATACACTGTCCATTCTCCATACGTACATCAGAATATAAGCAGTATGAGAACAAGAACTTTATTGCTCTTTTGAGTTTTCTAGCCACAACATCTTCAATAATGCTGGATGCAATGTACATGTTCAATACATGTTTTTGAATGAATTTGTCATATTTATCCAGATTTTATGTATGTTTGCAAATATTTGTGACAAGTTTATTTTTGTGATATTCTATGGTTCTATGTAATATTGCTTTTCTAGAAATATCAGCCTCCTTCTCAACTGGATTCTAAGTAGATGCCAGAGGCACATATGGGGGCATATGAAGACCCAAACCAGTGGTCTTCAGATGGTATGTAATTCATGAAACTACTCTAGTTAGAGATGTGAGGACAAAGTTACAAAGTGACATGTGCCAAAGGTCCTAGCCTACAGTTGAGAAATAGAAGCCAAAGATCGGGACTTAGTAAAAGCAAGAAAAAATTATAAGAAAACAAGACTACAAATATAACCACTGAATTAGTCTATTTAACTCTGGCAACACAGACTGGGTCTTTCTCCTGTGAAGCTGTTCCTAATGCCTGGGCAATGTCCTATTATGCAGCATCAAAGCCATCACCAAATATCTTACAAGCAGAAATTCTGCTTTACAAACTTTTATAATGTTAGTGCTTAGTAAAGTATTCTGTACATAGAAGCACCTCATGGGCACGCAATAAAGCTAATAATAATTTTTTTTTAATTTTTTAAGGTTTATTCATTTTTTAGAGACAGAGACAGAGCATGAGTGGGGGAGGGGTAGAGAGAGGGGGAGACACAGAATCCAAAGCAGGCTTCAGGCTCTGAGCTGTCAGCACAGAGCCCGTTGCAGGGCTCGAACCCATCAGCTGTGAGATCATGACCTAAGCCGAACTGGGATGCTTAACCAACTGAGCCACCCAGGCGCCCCCAATAATTTTTTTAAATGTAGAACACAGTCCCAACTTATTAAAATGCATGTGATATTCTAGGCAGGTAAATACTCTCAGAAATGTGTTCCTTTAGCAGATAAAGCACTTTCCTTGCATTTGTATCCCTGTTGAAGTGCAGATTACTGATTACCAGCTAAGCAAACTGGGGAAACCATCTTCCTGTCGCGTTTATTGGAAAAAGCTGAGAAAGGCATAAGGAACTAGATGTCAAAGAGAAAAGAGGATTCTTCTTTAGGATATCCCCCGTGGTGATGACAACCTTTCAACACTATGCTTATTTAGTATTTTCATGCCCGTCATTTCACTTCTTTCAAAGAACACTCAGTAACACCTTTAACTTAACAGGTGTCTTCCTGTCATCATGCACATATTAAAGAAAATCCCCACATTTCTCTATTGTTTCAATTGCCCAAAGAAGCTTATTGGCAGCTGAGCCTATTGTAACTTACATATGGGCTACTTTGTCATTAACACATTTAAGAAATTATCCAAGCTACTCTTCTCCCTCATCAAAATTAAATTCTCAAGGAATTAATAAACTGCCAATTACCATTTTAATAGGTTTTGTTTACATATGTCACATATATCACAAAATCTAGCAAAGGAAAATATAGCTTTATCCAAAGGACAATGGCTGATTTTGGTGGGGTTTTTATGTTAAGTAGTAGATGATTTGATGCTCATATGGCATTTATATATTTGATGCTTGGTGTTAAATTTTCTACAATCCCAAACTGCTTTTCCCTCAGGGAAAGATCCACTGAAATAACTTTGTGGGGAGGTCACTTTGGGAGGAGACTATCCTTGTTTATTCCTCTAGTCTCAGCATGATTATCAATAATGCCTCTTTCATTCTGAAAAGTAATTAGATAATTAATTACATGGTCATCCTAACCATACAACTGTTTTATGATGTTGGTATTTCTCCAAGCACTTTTTAATTCATCTGTTGAAATCATTTTCAAGGTCAGTCACCCAAACTGGAATAATAGAAACTAACTTTATAATCAAATCACATCTTTTGACCAGAACAGTATTAAAAACTTGATCACTCATTTTATAAGAATTAAATTTAAAAAATCTTTCAGTTATTTCTAATAATCAAGCACATTTTCAGAGAAAAAAAAAGTGTCACTGAGAATTTCAAAAGGAGAATTTCAATTTTAGCAACGAAAGAAAAACAAAACCCACAACCCTGCCCTGGTAGGAATAGTAGTAATAGCAATAGATGCAGCAATGGTAAAGTAACTACTATTTATTGGGCATTTGCTATTTTCTAGTCATTGTGCTAAGCACTTTATATAAGTAAGTGGATATAATCTTCATGTCAACCATGAGAAATAGGTATTATTATTCCTATTTTATAGCTGAGAAACTGGGGCTCGGGCTTAGTAATTTTAGGTAACTTGCTAGGCCTCGTGGATAGTAAATTTCAGAGCAGAGACTCAAGACCTGTTTAAACTGATTCCAAAATCCATGGCTCTCAACACTGAACTACACAGCCTCTCTAATCTCTCATTCTAGGAAGGACAGCACCAAGGTGGTGCTCATAATGGATGAGGATGGTATGTCCTGGGGACAGTGGTGATCCTGTTCCAGGCTGGATCATAAGGTGATAGTAGCAAGTGGCATAAGAAAGGTAATGTGGGGCTACCTTATAAAGGATCTCATAACCCAAGTTAAGAAATGTTTAGTTATCACACATATAATAAGGATGAATAGAGTTTTTCGGTCAGAATAGAGACAAAATTAAATTTGTTTCAAAAACACACATTTGAGGGGAAAAAAGAGGTAAAAATTAGAAAAGAGAGAGACTAAGCATGGGAAGCCCCGTTTGGAAGCTACTTCCAGAAGAGAGATAACAAGATCCTGACATGATTTTTGACAGAATAGGATGGAGGGAGTCTGTGTGAGAGATATTTAGGAGATAGAGAAGGTTTTACGAGTGATTGGCTGAGCTAAAGAAGGATAAATAAGAACAGAGAGAGGACTCAGCTATGGCTCCAGTTCCTGAGCAAAAGGTGATGGTATACAGGGAACATGGGAAAGTTGCAGGTGAACGTCTTTGCAGGGGGGTAGGTGGAAATAGAGTTGAGTTTAAGAATTGTTAAGTTTCTAGTTCCTAATGTCCATTTCATAATGACAACAGAGTGGAGAAGGGGAAGCCTAGAATTATTGTGATAGAAAAGATCATGAGTAAAAATATTTTGAAAACTTGAGTACAATTATTAAGGTAAAAAAAACGTGAATTATACACTAAGAAATTTCATGCCAAACTTTACCTATCCAAATTCCTATCTTGTGTCAGAAAACTCATAAAGATTGTCTTTCCTCTTGTAAGTAGAAAAACAAACCAACTCTCTTCTATTTTATCTGGTGTAAGTATAGAGGATATTACTCAAAACCTAGATAGTGTATTGACCCCTTTACGCCAGAAATAGTGTGCTCTTATGTTCAATGAAAGCATTACTGTGATTTCTGTCCTATTAGGTTTTAAAGCCACTTACCATTGCAAATAATAATAATAATAACAACCTTATGGCTCTTCCATTGCTCTCTTTTGTCCTCTACATTTGTGCATCATGGTATAGATTGCCCATAGCAATAAGATTTTGTGTGGGAATAAACATGAAACAATCAAGGGTGGTCAGTTCTTTCTAACTGTTTGGTAATTTTTTAAAGGAAAAAGGGAAAATACAAAGAAAAGCCTTCTCACTCATGAACATCAGATGGCTTTAATGCCAAGTATTATGTTCTTTTTCACTTCAGTTCTTAAATTCTCTACATATTCAATCACTTACAGTAGAAAGTAGTATATGCTGGGAAATTGTAATTCTAAACGTTTGTCTTATTGTTTTATTCTAATAAGTATATGACTCAGCTAATCTCTCTTTAAGCTTATTTTTGCTTAAAATGGTGACATTTCAAAATACCATGTGAAACTCAATAGTTATATCTCATAAGAAGTTAATCACAGGTACAAAGAATAGAGGCAACTTAATGTAAATAGTGTTAGATATCTTCTTCATTTTCACAAATGCATAAAAAATCTGGGGCTGACAGAGACTGTTAAAAACTGAGAACAAACTGAGGGTTGATGGGGGGTGGGAGGGAGGGGAGGGTGGGTGATGGGTATTGAGGAGGGCACCTTTTGGGATGAGCACTGGGTGTTGTATGGAAACCAATTTGACAATAAATTTCATATATTAAAAAAAATAAAATAAAATAAAATAAAATTTCAAAAAATAAATAAATAAATAAAAGTAAAAAAAAAAGAAAAAAAATCTGGGGCTGTCACGTAAAAGTAGTCTAGAAGAGAATACTTAATTAAGAGCTTTATTCCGTGTTTTAAGGAAGTATGTATATACAGAAAAAGATGAGCACAGTAAAATAAGAGCACTAATTATCAGGCTTGTGGAATTTTAGTCCATCTTGATTGCTTTTTGGTGATCAATCTTTATCATATCCAGAAATAAATTCTTATATATAAACAGAATTGATCTGATGACAACATTTTCTCTGAGGTTATTTTCTATTTGGAGCAAATGTGCTATTTCTTTTAAATCTATGACCCTGTCACTACATTTATACAATGTGCTATAATGAAAACAAAACATTTTAAGAATTCTGTCACTGCAAGTACATCTGATTCATATCCTTGAGAGTCAATTTTTTTTAACTGTTAAGGTAAATTTCCAAGGAGGAAACTCTTAGAAATCATAAAAGTGGTCATACATGAACCAATCAAATGGAAATTGAGCTTTGCATATAAGTTGTTTTCCTTTGTTCATATCGAATCTGAAATGAAATATGATTACCTTTTTCCAAAATGGCTTTCCCTCACATTTGGAATTTATTTGCTGAAAAAAAGATTTCTATTCAGTCATAAAACACATTGAATAAAGAGATGATAAACTGCAAAAGTTTAGATTGACAGAACTTGAACAACCCATGCACGGCCTATGCCTCAGGACTTTCCAAAACTTTACTCTCCCTGAGTGCAGAAAGAACACTCAGACCATCAGCTTTGTGAATAATTAATAAATAGTGTAGGAATAATTAAAATCCCTTCTTAACCTGAGGTGAAGGGGAAGACAAATCTCTTAAAGCATTCTCTATTCTCTTCCATCAGGGTCATGGCATTATTAGGGTTTTAATATACTGAAACTGACATAGATAATCTGCTCTATTTGTTCCAAAGCCTACTCTGTTTCAGTGAGATTTACTTTTAAACTGTATTCCTTGGGGGCATCTGGGTGGCTCAGTTGGTTAAGTGTCCAACTTTGGCTCAGGTCATGATCTCGCAGTTTGTGGGTTCAAGCCATGCATTAGGCTCTGTGCTGAGCTCAGAGCCTGGAACCTGCTTCAGATTCTGTGTCTCCCTCTTTCTCTGCCCTTCCCCCACTTGCACTCTGTATCAAAAAATGAATAAACATTAAAAAAATTTTTTTAAATAAACTGTATTTCTTAGTTTGATACTATTTCAATATGTATTCAGTATTCATAAAGCATGTCAGTAACTTTCACTACCAAGATGACAAAATATCTCAAATAGAAATGATAATTTGTTCATTTGGAAACCATGCAGCCTGTACTTTATATGAGGCATGGTAGAAACAGAAAAATATGAGCTCTTCCCCTTTATGACTTAATTTTCAGGAAGGGAAGATTGATGTGCAAATCAATAATCATAATTGAATACTATAAGTACAATAACAGATATTTATATAAAATTCTTGATTTTCTTATAGAAGAGAATGAATAACTGCCCAGAAAATTAAGAAAAGTTTAGAGAAGAGTTGAGATTTGAAATGAGTTTTGAAGGCTGGATAGAAGTTTTCAAGTGAAGTCAGGGAAAGTCATCCCAAACTGACTAAAGTACAAGCAATGAAGATATAAAGAAATATGGCCCATTTATTACTTAGCATTTAAATCCTAAATGCTATTATAAGAAGATACCAGATGTATATAAGTAAACACAAAAGTTGCCTCTCATTCACACAAAATAGATGTTCCTGGCTGACGTGTGGCTTTTCTCCATGTGGTGATTCAGAAACCCAGGCTCCATCCTCCAAGGTCTCTGTTGCTTTCCCAAGGTGTGATTGCTCTGCCTCCCGCAAAGATAAGATGACAGATCTCAGAGGGTCATCTCTGTCAGTCCAGAAACGGCACACCACACAGCTATTCATATTCCATTTGCTAGAACTCATTCAGCCATATGACCACAATTAACTCTGTGGGAAGCTGGGAACTACACTCTGGTTCTATCTTCTGGAATTGAAGTCTGCTAGGTAGCGGAGGCTAACTTTTAAGGGGGAAAAATAAAACCAAACAAAAAACCTCAATGGCTTTCACAGTAAATGTCTGCTTCTTGCTTACGTCACCGTGCAATGAGGATTGTCAAGCATGCTTTGCTGCATGCCTTCATTCAAGGATCATTCAAGGATCAGCTTTCTTCTGCATCATACTCAGACCACATACAGGCAGACCTTAAGGTTTCTGCCTGAGCATCAGCAGTTACCAGAAGACAAAGGGAGAGAGAATCATGTGAGGGACCAGACCTGCAAATGGTGGACACCCCTTCCACCCACAATCCTGTGAGCAGAAATTAATCATACAGCCCCGCCTGTGAAAAGCCTGGGAAATAATGTCCAGCTGTCTGCCAAATAAAATAAGTATTTGTGAACAAGCATCCGGTCTTTGACACTCTTGTGTTCTGAATATATCTTTTGATCTCCATACATATAACGCCCTCGTCACCTCCCAAAAAGGACACAGCCAAAACTACATCCAGTCACTGTCTCAAGCTCAGAGTCTAGAATTTCCAAGAGATGTGCAGTCTACAAGTGCAAATGCTGATGCTGGTGATGCTGCACGTACTAAGAAGATACATTTGTTTGGATGTCATTTAATATACATATTTCTATATATACAGTATAGATCAGGGACAGAATAATTACAATAATTATGCCCATTTGAAGAGAGGAAGAATAAGAACAGTCATTTGCCTGCAGAAATCCTGAAACCCTGTTGGACCAACATGGTGAATAAAGGTTCTTTGCCTGGTATTTGGTAGAGGTTCCTAAATCCAGCCCTATTTCTACCTTCTTGAAGGAACCCTTCATTTTCCATTGTTCTTCATGTGGTCTGACTCACACTATTAAAAGGTTCTTCATTTTCCATCATTTTCCACTGGAAAAAAAGGCCATCATTTGGGGGTGCCCAGCTTTCACAGTTCATTTCCTGTTGTAGTTGGCTTGGTGGCCTGAAATTTGTTTAATAGTTTGAACATTCAAAGGTTTTTTTTATTAGCAATGCCAGTCCTTCAAGAACTTAATGGTAGACTTCTGATTGATTTGCATCTAGTTACTTTCCTATGCCAGTAACCACACTCAGAGTACTTTTCTACACCTCGTTTTATTTCTGTGTTTGCTCACTCTTAAACCCTACCTCTCAACTTAAGGAGGTAACTTGATACCAGGTGGAAAAATAGGCCTGAGTGGGAAGATACCTTTAATTTATTTGTCTATAGGACTGAGTACTCACTTCAACTGAAAAGTCTCACTGGGTTTTCAGCACTCAAAGCCTTTTTTCAATCTCATCTTTTATGTCTATTACCATTTGGAGTTCAGAATCAATTGGCCTTTCCACCTTAGGCCTCCAAATTCCTCCTCTTGCTTTTTTGCTAACAAACAGGCCTACAATTTTCTGAGTTCTTTTTCTTGAAATGCCTTACCAACCTCATCCAACAGCAACCAATACTCATATGTAATGCTTTGTTGATCAACCTCTTTTCACAGAGATAGTATTGGTAGACTTGAAGTCTGCCTTTCTAGTTATCATAAGTCACATTCTTACCAAAAGTTTTGCCATAATAAAGGATGAATGTCAACTGTCATCCTGTTACATCTGCTCCTCTGTGGCTCATTTCCCAACCGCTGAACCACTGACCCGTACTTTAGGTTTTATTATAGCAGCATGCCCTCCCCCACCCATTCAAAATTTGTGTTGGTCTGGTAGACTAACAGTTATTAGAATCAACAATAAAACATCAATGGATTATCACATCCCCAAAAGCTTCTTTTTTTTGTTTATACTACATCCAGTGTAGGCTGAGGGAGAACACTGCTTCACGTAATCATTCCTGGATCCAAACTTCGGCCTTCTCAATTCTCTGCCATACTTTAGAGCCTCGAAGTCTCCCACTGTACTCTCTACATCTGGCCTACAGGGGAAGGGAGAGACTGTGAGCCTGGAGGATTATGTAAGACTTTACGGGCCAGGCATGGAAATGGTGTAATCATTTCTATATAAATTATGCTACCCAGCACTCAGAGCTGACCTCATCACAGTGCAAAACATTGAAACATAAAGAATATAAGGAGCGAGATAACACAGATAGTGATTACAGCTGTAAGTTTCTGCTACAATGAGAAAGAACATGGATTTTTGGTGAGCAACTAGCAGTTCCCGCCTTAGCCCACTTCCAGGATGCTCCACTACTTAGAAATTGAACCATGTTGGTTTAATGCCAGTGGAATTTTTATAATCTAGGGCCACCAGCTGTGGCCAAGGATGAAAAAGAAAAATATGTCAGAGGACCAGATAATTGAACCCCTTTTATGCCATGCTAGAAATTTCTTTTCCATTCTGTACTCAGGAAGAATCTATTTGAGATTTTTTTTTTCACAGTAGAATAATACAATCACATTCGCATTATAGAAAGATTATTCTAGAAATATAAGATGAAGAAGGAAACTTACATTAATTGGGCTTCATTTAGCACTATCAATTACCTAAGTGTTATTTCATTTAACTCTAGGAACAACCTTGTAAAGTAGGTAATTTTATTGTGTCCCATTTTGGCACATGAGGAAAGTTTAAAATCATAAAACTTTCATTATCTTTCCTCTTGTCCCACGGTAAGTCTCAAAGCCAGTATGTAAACTGAGAAATATTTGAGTCCAGAATTCATATTCTTTCACTAGATAAGTTAGCTAATTGGAGATGAGACTGAAGACATAAAGACATTTTCAAAAATTCTTTTAATATCTCATGTAAGTAATAAAAAGAGGGTATGTACTAGGTCAGCAGTTATGAGGACAGAAAAGGGGAACACGTTTGGGAAATACCTTGAAAGTATAATGGACAGAACCTGGGCATCCACTGACTGTGAGAAGCAAAAGAGAGGGGAATCAAAGATGTCTCAGGTCTCCAGGTTGGGAGAAACGAAAGACGTTCTAGGAAGAGAAGCAGATTTACGAGGGAAAATAACTAATTCGGTCTCAGCTAATTTGAGCTTGAGATGCCTAGGCTCATCATACTGAGGTGTACACTAGACAGTGGGAAATAAAGACCTGGAAATAAGAAATAAGTCAGAGAAGAAATCTTACCACCATGCTGTGGAACTGTGCTATGGACAATCATTAGCAAATTCCCCTATATCTTCACCTTCTTCTCTAAATTTTCCTTTCACCTCCTTGCTCTAATAAAAATACTGGTCTTCTCTATAAATCTTGATTCCCGTGAAAGGTCTAAACTGAGTTTGATTTTCCTCAGACTTGTAATGCCTCTTAAAGTCTTTGCTCAGAACTAGCCCACTTTCTCTTATCTCCACATTCCGTTGGCCAAAGCCAAGCCAAGCCTAATATTTGCTAAACAGTAATAAAATCTACCATAGTGGGTCACTCCTCCTCACTGATTAACTAGTTAATCTCATTCATCCCTAAAGCTCTCTCTCAAGTTGGTTATGTCATAATGTCAGGGGCATTTGAATAACCTTTGAGAAGTGATCATTTCAATATTGTAGTCTCTCAGATCTTTAAACTACTCTTTTCCTCTAACGGTCACTCATTCCCATGGTCACCCTCTAGAACTTCTAATTACCAAATAACAATTTCAAGCTGCCCACTTTCCAACAACCTCTTTCTTTATATATGTTACTTCTCATCTCCCTCTATTATTCCTGCTCACTACTTTTAATACACTGCGATAGGCAGAATAATGGTCCCCAAAGAAATCAGTGCCTTAATCTCTGCTATGCTACATGCAAGGGGGAATTAAGGTTCCAGTTGGAACTAAGCCTACTAAAGAACCAAGCTTACATATGGAAATTATTCTGGATTATCTAGATGGGCCCAATGTAATCGCAAGGGTACTTACAAGGTGAAGAGGGAGATAGAAAAGTCAGAACCAGAGAGATAGTGTCTTGAAAAAGACACAGACATTGCTGGCTTTAAAGATAAAAGAGGGCCATGAGTCAAGAGATTAGAGCAGTCTCTAGAAGCTGTGTGCAGTAGGTGGTACATGGGAAATTTCTATACCTTCCTCTTAATTTTGTGTAAACCTAAAACTGTTCTAAAAATATAAAATCTTGAAAAACTAAAAACCTCTCCCTTCCTCTAGTAAATATAGCCCCATAACAGGACACCTGGCATGAAAAGAGCCTCTTACCATCTACCCTATTTATAATTGTGACTTCTCTCCACTCTCCCTTTCTTCCTTCTTGACTTTATTTTTCTCCATTGCATATTATATATTTCCCTTGTTTATTTTGATTACTTTCTCTCTTCTCCCTCTGTAATACAAGCTCCAAAAGGATAGAAATGTTTGCGTGTTGGGGCACCTGGGTGACTCAGTTGCTTACGTGTCCAACTCTTGATTTTGGCTCAGGTCATGATCTCACAATTCATATGATCGAGTCTGTGTCAGGGTCCTTGCTGTCAGCATGGAAACTGCTTGGGATTCTCTCCCTCTCTCTCTTCCCCTCCTCTGCTCATGCTCTCTCTCTCTTTCAAAATAAATAAACTGAAAAAAAGAAATATTTGTGTGTCTTTTTTGCTATTGTATCCCTAGTGCCTAGAAAAGCACCTAATATATAGTAAGCACTCCATTATATTTCTTGAACTAATATGCTTTAAGTAAGAAAACCTAATGTAGTTGAGACATAATGAATACAATTACTCAGAAAGAATGTTGAGAATGAGAAAACATGGAGCAGTGAAGACAAAGAAGGACACTAGAAAGCAATGGTTAAAATATCTGACTTAATCCCAGCTTCCCAAACTCTTTATAATTGATTGCTTCATGTGATAACGTAAATCATACTGATGATTCTTGAAGTTGCCAAGTTACTTCTAAAAAATATTATGCAAGGACCGTATGAGTATGACTGCGTGTATGTGCCTGTGTGCGTGTGTGTGTGTGTGTGTGTGTGAGACCGGGAGATAGGAGAGGGACAGAGGTAACTAATACATTCACCCTTGACTTCAAAGATCAGAAATTTGGCGGGAATTCATTCCAAATGATTGACTTAGCATGTATGTTTGGAAAACTTCAGGCTGGAATAAAAACAAATGCTCAGTTTCATTCTTGATTGACAAAGAATTATGTCACACAATTATGCCACAAAGTACATAATTGTGGAAATATAGGTCAACAGCTAAAAAATCAATGTAACTGGCACTCACATTTGAAAAGCAAAAACTAACCCTTTGCTGTACCAGTTTTCTCACAGAGCATCTAAATTTTGAACTCTGTTGACTTGATTCAAGTTTCATTCCTTTGCATCGATGTATCTTCCTGATACTTAATTTTTTCAGTTTAATTGTAATTCAATCACTTACACAGAAAATACTAGTAAACTAACTTTTTAAAAAGGAATTTTATTTTAAAGTAATTTCTTTGCCTTCTGTACTCCTCTGTTTTTAACCTCATAGGAAGTATCCTGTTTGTTCGAATGTGTTCACAAACTGAACGTATCCACTACACTGGAACTTCATGAAATAAAAGGCAAAATCATCCAACTGCACAATTATTTGCATAATTTATCAGACCAGTTTCTTTCTATGGAAACAGTAGTGAATTCTCTGTTCTATACTACCAATTCTCAGGTTTGTATTATTGGTCATCGCCATATTGCTTGCTGAAATGAATAGCGTGAATAGTGTGACTCTATCCTGTGACATTGGATTCCAACTGCAAAAATACCAATTGCCATAAACAGCATGCACTGGCTGTCCGCTCAGATGTAACAGACTGTTCAAGCCAGGTCTTGTCCTTGCCCTTCCCATTTGCCTAACATTTGTCCTGTTCCACTAGCCAACTTGTGTAAAATTAATTGCTTAAAAATAGCCAAACAATGTTTAGATTGTATAGTAAGCAACCTGGTAAATTCTTTCCCATTTAAAATTGTTTATTGAACAAACATACTGTAAAAGACTATTAGGGGACAAATAGCAAAATTTGACAGTGGACTGAGTATCGGATGGCATTGGGAAATTTTTATTTTCAGATATGGTAATGTTATCCTGGGTATGTGGGTGTGTTATTTTTGTAGGGATGTACATTAGAAGTACTTAGAGATGAAATGTAATGATGTATGTAATTTATTTCACAATAGCTCAGCAAATAAAGAATGGAGTTATAAAGTGAAAAATAAAGCTATCAATTCCCAACACATAATTGATGATTTTCATTAGCTCTCCTCTTGGCATATATTCTTCTAGCTATAAAATAAGTACTACTATGTAACAGCTATTGAGTGCTCATTATGTGCCAGGCACTCTGATAAGTATTTCATATGCATGATCTCATTTAATTATCTAACAAACTTATTTGTTAGGTAATAATATTCCTGTTTTTAAAATGGGAGCATTACCCCAGAGAGATTGAATAACAGTCCTAGATTATAGTCTTGTCAGTTATACACACACACACACACACACACACACACATTAAGAACATATTCGTCACTACTTGCTAAGTATCTTAGACACAGAGTCATTTACATTTACCTAAGAGGGTCTCTAAGGACATTCCAGCTTGCAAGCCTGATTACAGCAATGGCTTTCAAATTTTTCCATTGCAGAGCTATGAGTTCCTTGGAAGATATCACAGTTTCACCTTGGTCAAAGGAGACTCCCATGGGGTAGACTCTTCTTTTAATCCATTTTATTTGTCAGGCTGCATGTAAAATCCCATTTCGTAAAAGTAGTCTGCTACTAAAAAAAAGTGTTTGAAAAATACATACCTAGATGAGTGGATGGATAATATAATCTTTATGCAGTCCTTTATGACTATTATTTATCTCAGCCAAGCTTTTGAATCCTATTGAAAGACAGTCAGGTCAATTATACTCTTGGAAAAGACCTTGAGTACATTTGCTTTACCGTGGGAGTTAAGTGCAGTGCTGTATGCTTCAGTAGGCAATTGTGCTGGGAGGAAGCAGACATCCTCTTGTAAAAATTAAGAATCCTGAAAAGGGCGTGTGCTTCACTAGAGGGACTGTTCTCCTTTTCTCCAAGGTGAGCCGGGTAATACACTGGGTAAGACTAAGAGTATCATCAGACAGCAATTCGGATGTACCCTTATACAGCAACGACTGGACAAGCAAGCATTCACAATTCATAGGGCATGACTGAAAGCTTTTAGTTTGGAATATGTTTATCTGGTACTACCCACTGTCCCTTAAACCATATAAAAATTCCAATAAACCACACAGAGCGTAAGACGAGTTTCTATATGTAGTAAATAAGCCGAATGTTTTGCTTATTTTAATCCATTTTAGAATATTTATTTGCAGCTCCTTTTTTTCTGCCAGGAAATAGATAGTTGTTCAAGATAGTTTCTATTAAAACTACTATTATATCCTGGTAATAACATTAATTAATTTTCATATATAAGATATACTTATCATTGTTAAGGAAGCTTATCGCTCAAATGTCTGTGGCAGAGGAATATTCATTTAGAGATATAAAATATTTATGGGGTATATTAAAGTGGGGGAAGAAATAGTGACCAGAACATGTCTCTATTTCCTTCCTCTAGAAGGCATTATCTGGTGCGTCAATAACCCATTCCTACTGACTCTCTTAGAATTAAGCATCTCTTGATTCTCTTAGCAGTATTACAACGTAAATGTTTCTACATTGTTAACCATTTGATGTTAATCAGTGCAGTGTAATCTTTAATAATCTCTGTCTACAAATTTAAGAGTGAGAAAACATTACTTAAAGGCATAGTCCTAGGTTACTATGGAAATGTTTGGTGACAAAGAAGTACCAAGTGTAATAACGGTTAGTCCTAGAATAGCAGTGCACGAATACAGCTTGCAGTTCCTACAGAATATTGGCCTGAGATATTTGTGTTCGTATTAAGAAAGAAAATAGCACACATTGCAGAGCCAAATCTTAATGGATTCATCATTTGAGTGAAATAAAGAGCTCCCTTTTGAAAACTAGGATGGGGTGCCTGGGTGGCTCAGTTGTCTGACTTCAGCCCAAGTCACGATCTCACAGTTCATGGGTTCAAGCCCCATGTCAGGCTGTCCGCTATCAGTGCAGAGCCCACTTCAGATCCTCTATCTCTGCCCCTACTCCACTTGCTCTCACTCTTTCTCTCAAGAATAAACATTAAAAAAATAATTAAAAAAAATAGGATGGACTAATGTTCAGAGTTTTATCACATAGTGACAAAAGCAAAACAATATGAAAAACATGTCAACAGTCATAAAAGAATTGCCTTTCCCACCCTCCAATACACTATTTAGCCCTATTTTATTATTTCAGCTCAATCACCATGTAGGGCCCAGTCAGAGACTAGCTAAGTATCTGGTGACTGGTATTGGTATGTTAATGCTGAGAAAATTAAGTCACTCTTGTGTGGATTTGTATCTGAGCTTCAACACGTTACTTACCAAGTTCAAGTATGGATAGCATGGCTCCTTATCTCTCTATCTCCTTCCTGGATATATCCACCATGTAAGGCTCTCCCATAGTATTATGTGTGACTAATTGGGAAAGTAAACATACACATTCTTACATTTAATCAGATTCTGAGTGAACACTTCCAATTTTCATTTTTTTCTCATTAACTCACTAATCTGGTTAGAAGTTTTTCCACTGCCTAAATCTTTGTCGAGGGCAGATACTAGCCAGAAATGTCTAGTTTCCTGAGATGTTGAAGAGATAAAGTAAGTGTGGTGGGGAAAGGAGAAGCTCTCCCTCAAATGCTGAGAGTTTTCAGGGGTTTTCAAGTAGCGTACATCTCAAAGGCAACCTGAAAGCATCTTGTTCCTCTTAGCATTTTCTCTGTTCTAGCCATGTCTTGCTCAACTCAAATGTGTGTACAGAGACCCAATATGGGGACAGGAGGATGTGCTTACTAAAATTATGCTTAAAACCACTCAATGCCTTTCATCAGTTCCTGTCTCAAATAACCCAGCATCAGTATCTTTTTTTTTCTTTCAAAACAGTGGAAAAATACTTTTGCAAAATGTCTAGCACAATAGGGATTCAAGAAGTCTGTGTTGAATTTAGTTGAATACACAAATGGGAAAATACCATTAATCTGACTTTCCACACTAATGAATACATGCTCCCTGGGGCGCCTGGGTGGGTGAGTAGGTTAAGCATCCAAGCTCTTGATTTGGGCTCAGGTCATGATCTCACGGTTCGTGGTTTGAGCCCCACATCGGGCTCTGTGCTGACAGCTCAGAGCCTGGAGCCTGCTTTGGATTCTGTGTCTCCCTGTCTCTCTGCCCCTCCCCAGCTTGCACTCCATCTGTCTCTCTCTCAAAAATAAATAAACATTAAAAAAAAAAATACATGCTCCCCTTACACCTTTCCACTGTCTTGTTTTTGTTTTGTTTGTTTGTTTTTTAATTTATTTATTTATTTTGGGAGAGAGAGAGAGAGCAGGAGAGAAGCAGACAGAGGGAAAGAGAATCCCAAGCAGGCTCCGTGCTCTTAGCACGTGATCTTAGCCCATCACAGGGCTCCATCTCAGGAACCATGAGATCATGACCTGAGCCAAAATCAAAAGCTGGATGCTTTTGCATCCAGCCTGGCCTGGATGGCTCAGCTGGCCTGAGCCACCCAGGTGCCCCTCCACTGTCTTGCTCTATTTTTCATTAAACTTTCCGCAATAGAATTTATAAGGAAAAGGGGGAAAATTCACATCACTAAACTCCACAGCACCCACAATATTGTATGAAAGGTAAAAGATAAAAATAAGAAAAAAGAAATAAACTCTTTGGTCGAGATGTTTATAAAAAAAATACTCAAACAGATTACCCAGGGCATTACAATCTCATACATATATTTTGTGTTTGATTTTGTGTTTTCTTTTTTCTTTGTTTTCTTCTTGTGTTTTTCTCAATTGGCTTTGTGTAGAAGCCAATTCTACTATCAGACATCAATGGATATTGTCTGAATAGCAGCCAAGGTAGGTATCCAGTATATTATGTTAGATGTATGTTATGGCAGTCAGCTCCTTCATAGAGCATATAAGTAAAACAAAAATATAAGAAGTGATTTGCTTAACATGACTGAATTGATTAGTAAGAAAATTAGTAAATTCCACCCAAATGTCCTCACAATTCAGCACTTTTTGACTTTTTGTTAATACCATTTTTCTTCTGCATGGATAATAGCAAATTTCATGTTTTCTTCAAAGGGAAGTCTTCGTGAGATGATAGAGATATGTTCTGGTAGAGTTGATCCATAATTATAAAGAAGTAATTTAGATTTATTTCAAAATTCTCATCAATATATATGGTTCACTGCATTCTTTTGTTAGAAGCAAAGATAAATAAGCCTATATTAAACTAACTTTGGTATGCAAATGGATGGATTAACTCATGTAACTAAAAGAAAAAAAAAACAAAACAGTAACTGGTTTCAGGTACAACAAGACCCAGTGATACAGAGTCAAGGTCTTTAAATCTCCTATCCTACAGGGTTGGCAATCCCGGAAGTCTGGAAAAATAGCTCCTTCTTGTGCTCATCCCTGAGCTAATCACTGCTGGCAGGAGATGGTTTACTCAGACTGCCACGCCTGGCTCACATGCACATACATCTCTGTCACTTGGGGGAAGGATTTTCCCACCAAACTATAATGGAACGCCACAATAAAGGGAAGGTCCATTATCAAAAGAGTGAGGAGGTATGCTGAAAAAGAAAACACATGCACACACATAAAGATGTTCATCATGGCTCTCAATTTTTTTTTTCAATGTCATTCCTGAGCTCTCAGCCTAAACTGTCAACCTTATGTGAATTTGAATGAGAATCCACCCATTCCTGTTGGGCAACATCCATACTGCTATCTGCTGACAGGAAAACTACAATTTCCATTGACATCAGTGGCTTTCTAGAAACATTCACTTACACAGGGCATGATTTAACACACCAGCACTAATGGCTCTTTTATATTTTTTAAATTGCTAAAACACATCTGATCATGTAATATTAGAAAAGCAACCAAACATTGATTCAGCCCAGCCTTACCAAATTATGGGGGAAATAACAAGTTCTCTTTAGGATGAACAACATATCTTATATAGTTTCCTTTTAATGTCATAAATATAATTATGCATGACAAGTGATATATATTTACTTAGTAATGATAGCCTGATGAACTAAGAAACAAGTATTTGCCTGTAGTAAGCTTCCAGTAATCAGCCACAACAAAAAGAGATTACACCAGGAAATTTTCAACGTGCATACAACTATGTTGTTAATTGTAACACTGTTTTTAGAAGGATGATACAGAGATATGAATTTACATGAGTTAAAATCAAATGAATTCTTCAACGTGGACAATCAATTCCTTAGAAATAGCAAAAATGACTCTTTTTGACCTCTCCAAAAAAATACAGTAAAATTTATTTGTCTCTCCATTGGATGTCAGTATTGTACTGCTAAAATACCACTTGCTAAAAAAAAAAAAAAAAAAAAAAAAAAAAAAAAAAAAAAAAAGAACTTGATACTTTACCAAGAGACTCAAAAATCAAACTGAGTAAATCTACCTGCAATCCAACTAATGATCTCATTGTTTTTGCCTGGTGTAATGCCTGTGTGATGCTTCTTTTTCAGCAGCTACAGAATCCTGTTGGTTCAAAAATGAATGCATTCAAAAAACGACTTGAAAATGTCACCATCGCTTTGAATAACCTTCACAACAGCTTAGAGGAGGTCAGTACTCTGTCTAGGTTGGTGCACAAGTGAGGATGATTAATTTTTTAAAAGGATAATAATTCAATTTTAAAAGATACACAGTTACTCACCTTGAGTGCAATAGCCTATTTGTTCATTTTGGAGGTGGTTGGCAGGAAGCTACACAATGATTTCTGAAACTGCAAACGGAGGTATATAGCATATCATAATATATTTATTAAGGGCTAATGCAAACCACATTGAGTTATAGGAAGGAAAATGTATTCCCCAGTGCTTGGAATTTACTGAACATGAAGAACTCAAATGAGGTTGTTTAGTGAGAAGGAGGAGGACTTTCCATACCTACACCCCAAACAAATAAATCACTACTTATATCCTGGGAATGTTTTCAAATAGACTACGTTTAATGATACGAGGAGTATTAATAACTGAGTTTATATTTACATGGCTTTTCTGCTTTACTTTTCAAATGCATGCTTCAGAGTAGGCCTGCAAATACGAAATTTATGTTCAGGACATGATACTAGGGTATCAAGGTCAGTTATCCTTGAATTGTTCCTTTGTGTTTAAGACAACAGCAGAATTGCTCCACTGAATGGGTAGCTTGTATCCATCCACAAACAGTACGGAATAATTCCCTGCAATAGCATCAGTGCATCTTTGAAAGCATCCCTATTTCATTCCAGAAAAAAAGGGTCAGTGGGCTACATTAAAAAAAAAAAAAAGAAAGCTTTCTTTTCCAGATTTGTCATCTGTTCCTGCCGTTTTGTTGAAACTCTTTCTTGTTTCTCAGTCAGTATCTTGTTGCTAATTGATCAAATGTGAAGTGACTCACAAACAGGAAGCTATGTAGCCTTTTTTGGAAAAAGTGCTACATAGAAAGAATGAAGCTAGGTTTTCAGAAGTTACCATATGATGCATCTGAGATCAGACATATGTAGGAGACGTTTAAACAAAATTGCATTGAAATGAGCAAAGGAACAAAATGTGAAAAAACACCTCATCTTGAGTCAGAAGATCTAAGCATATTACCTGATTAGAAGACAAAAACATATTAAAAATTATAGCCAAATATTCAACAAACATTCATCAAGGTCAGTGATTTAAGAGTACTGAGCAAGAAGAGGAAGAAGCCCTTTACAAAATACAAATACTGGTCCTGATAAAAACTTCACCTCATGAAGAAAGTACAACCAAATCAGAGCAAAAAAAAAACATACAGTGAAGAAAACCGGAATAAGTATTTATTAACTGACAAGAAAACTAGTTCAGGCAATCATCTCATTTCAAACACTCAAGTTAATTTATATTGGCTGAAACTTAAAATACCAATAGTAAAACAATACACAATGAAAAGAAATTCGAGCTAAAGATTTATCAACACTCTGCAGGAGAGAGAATTGACTTTTTAAGGCTAAAAACAAGGGGAGAACTCATAAAGTGACAGATTAAGAAAAAATTGAAGTTATTATCCACAAACATTAAAGACAAATAATACAGTACGAAATATATTTGCCAAAAATATGCAAGATTTATGGAAATCTTGAAGAAAAAATTAAGACACTAACAATAAATAAGAAAATACATAAAAATATCTTTTTTAGTTAACAAATGAAAGTTAAATTCACTCTTTACTTAGCTAACTAGCAAAAGAAGAAAAAATAAGCTTAATCCCTAATAATGATACATAGGATCCTAAAAAAAGAACCAGTGATATTGTAAACAATTGAAGGTTTTTGGAAAGCGGCTTAACAATGCCTATCAAAAGCTATAAAATATTCATATCCATTGATCAGTTGAATTTCAGTTCAAGGGCTCTATCCTAGTAAAATAATAAAAATATTCAGAAGTAGCAAACACAAAGATAATCCTAAAAGTATTTTCAATGGGAAATATATAACAAAATGAATTTATATATTTACATAAATATATATATATATATATAACAATGATTAAATTAAGTAAGCTATGACATACATACTGATAGACTATCTCATAAGACTACAACTGATAAATGAAATCCTTAGCAGCGTGGGAAAAATGTATACTCCACAAGCCAAGTGAAAAGAAATAGAAAAACAATATACATACACAACCATGACTACACTAACAAAAGCATTAGTACTGTAACAAAGACAAAAACTTCCTTAAACAAGGATATTTGCATTTGTAGAATTATGTATTATTTTACTTTGTTTTGTTCTGTCTTTATTTTTCCTACTGTGTTAGTTCTCAGCCTTTCTCAGTTTCCATTTATTTACTTGTAAAATTGTGTTGCAGAATAGCATAACCAAGGCAGGGCTGGCTGCCTATTAGGGCCTTAGCTAGAGCTGTCGAATCTGAATCCCATGAGTGAAGATGCCAAGTTGCAGCTTTAACATCTGTATTTTTTGGGCAAAAAGACAAAAACTTGCCCACTCTTGGAAAACAGCAAAGACCAAGAATTATATATGACACCAAATCAGAGAAAAATTAAATACTACAGAAGACACTCAAAAGCAGAGGTAAAGGCTTTTCTTTCTTCAACCTTGATGTTCATGACAGATGGCATTAAGAATGCCTTCATGCAAGCCTATAAAATTCCTGATGCCCCCACTAAGACACTTCTTCCCATTCACCATAACATCAAGACAAATGTGAGAATAGCATGATTAGAGAATGACTTTGAGTTTGCTCCATTTTTTAGAAAGTAAGTTATTACTTGTGACGCACGTTACAACTGATCATACCTTCGATGTCTTTTAATTCTGTCTTTGAGTAAAGCTCTCACTTTTAGTTCCTGCAAGAACACAGACTAAAATAGCTTGAAAATCTTTGAAAGGCATCTAGAAATAGTGGATAAAATATATCTTTTTAATATGCATTCTAAATTTTTTGACATTAGGGTTTCTTGTCATTGTAAATTCCCACAGGATCTTACGTGACTCCATTCAGTTCTAATTCTGTCAATGCCAATTTTCCCAGCTAGGCTGACTGTATGCTCCATAAAGGTTTGAATCCGCTGTTCTCCATTCTCTTCCTCGATGAAGTGTACTTGGCACTTAGTAGGCACTCAGTACAGATTTTTAAATGAATTAATAAAAATAATAAGTGTTTAAAATTTTTGATAATGTATTTCAAATATTTCATTGTTTATGATTAATGCAACAAAGCTGATCTCATATAAAGAAAATGTATATTTTCCCTGAGAAACTATGGTAGTTTACATTATTATATACTCTCTTATTACTTTCCTGTCAGTTCACAGGGTTAAATCAACACGGTTTAGTGCAGACTAAACATTTAATTTAATCAATACAGGCACATTAATGTAGGTAAATGAGGCTATGAAAAATTGAGTTTGGATTTAAGTGCCTAAAGTAATTAAATTAACGGGATAATTAACAAAATTCCAATCCCACTTGCAATATGTGGACACAGCCTTTAAAGTGTAATTGGGACTTTTTTTTCCCTACTCATTGGTAGAATTTTATTCCAAAGAGTAAATAATGTATATAGATAGTCACAAAAATCAAAGAAGTTGAGATTGGAGAAGCTTGGAGTTCATCTAATGTATTTCATTAGTTTATCAATATTTCCATTCTAAAAATAAGGTTGAAGCTTAAAGATATTAAATAATTTAACCCGATTTTTGTTAGTAGATATGCACCTGAATATAGGCTTTTTCTCCAGCACAGCGTTTCTGCTATTGAAACATGCAGACTCCAGCTCTGAGTTCATTTGTTAAAAATATAGATAATGTAGGGGCACCTGGGGGGCTCAATTAAGCGTCCAACTTCAGCTCAGGTCATGATCTCACGGTCGGTGAGTTTGAGCCCCACATTGGGCTCTTAGCTGACAGCCCAGAGCCTTGAGCCTGCTTCCAATTCTGTGTCTTCCTCTCTCTCTCTGCCCCTCCCCCACTTGTTCTTTGCCTCTTTCTCTCAAAAATAATTAAAGACTTAACAAATTTTTAAATATATAGATAATGTCCCTCACAGCTTAGTAAAAATAAAAGACTTCATAGCTTGGAAAGTTAGCTTGCTTAAATAACATATAAAATGGAAACTGGGTCAACATGATCTGCAGCCACTAATCATAAGTACATCTTTACTCCATAATACCCCAAATACAATGGTAATAAAATACAATGCATAATGGTAGATTACAGAACATAGAAAATATATACACAGGTCCTCTGTTATCTCCCATCTAAATTCTGTTACAAGTTCACATTACTGGGATTCACCTCATCAAAACAAGTAAATGTGGTACTTCTCAGAATTGGAGCATATACACATAAGCTAAATATAATTGCAGAAAGAAACATATTTATCATGTAAGCTGGTTTTTAATTTTATTCTCTACACAAATTTCTCACAAATATTAAAATTTTTAGTAAAAGCAGATTCTCTTTCTGCCTTCCCCTTTATTCTTAACCAATTTTAAGGTGTTTTTTCCTGAAGAAAAGAAGTTTACTAAATTTGTCCATTTTGTTTTAGTCTCCAATTTATCTCAGCATATCTCAAGATTATATACAATACTGGCATCTTAAAGCTTTGAAAAAAAGTGAATAAATAAATCTGTATTTTACCACTAGATGTCACCAAAGATTTGTTCATCATATCAGTGATTCCACATTTAGTGATCAGCCCTCTATGGCTCCTGTCAGAAAAATGACTTGTTTTATTTCTCACACACTATAGATAAATATATGATGTATATAATATTGTATTATATGTGTATATGTAATAATAATGTATATGTGGAATATACATAATATAACATAATATATATGAATATTATTTCCCTCAGTTTTCATTAGAAAATGAGCGTAAGTTGTCCTCTTTCACCAATGAGATACCAAACTGATGTGAGAAATTACAACTTTATTTCACAATTCAAACTCTTCATATCACTATGAACATTATGATGACCAAGGAGAAAATTGACAACCTTATAATGTGTTATTGCCTTAAATAATTTGAACATATAGTTTTCATTCATTGAATTTATTCCTACTAGAAATAATAATGAAATTACTTGCTTCAAAAGGTTTCATGGTAGAATTCCTTTAAAGAGCAAACTTCAATGCCACATGTATAATTTTATTTTGAAAATCCAATCCAATCATCTCTTTTCTTTGTTTTAGGTTCATAAGGTGAGGTTTACCTGATTGGCAGATTTTAAACCTAAAGACATCAAGAAGGAAAAATTGATAATTTAAATAATAATAAGTTATCTTAAATACAGGCTTTTTTCTTTATAATGTGTTATCAGAAATCACTTTGGATATTAAATATTTTTCCTGGCTGTGCTTTGGAGCATCTTTTTCTCAAGATATAATGTGAGATAATTGATATTTTGGTTGAACATTTTTTTATCTTTCTTTAACCACTCAGTAATTATAATTTGCTTTCTAGGACCTAGATGATGTTTTTTTGCAGCTTTCCCAGCTTAAAGATAATCTCTACATTTTGGAGAATACATTGAATATAACCAGGATGGAAGGTTTAAGTTCATATTCATCACCAACTCAGTCCTTCCAAGAGGAAAAGAAGTTTTATACTCCAAGACTGCCATATGTAGTATCTAGTCAAAATTATGATATTTCTGGTATGTTGACCATTGGTTATACTGATATATAATTTTGCTGTAGTATGATATTCAGAAAAGGGTGGGTTTGGTATGTATTTAATTCATTGCCTATCTTCCAGCACATTTCCTGGCACATATTAGGTACTCTGTATGTATTTGTTGAAAGAATGAATAAATGTATAATCCTGAGAGTAATCCTGAGAAGAGAGACAATGGATTTTTCCATATCAATCCCCGCTTCTGTAAATAATCTAAACGCCACAGGTAATATTAATGACAGTAACATATTGGCAAGCATTTTAACATGGACAATATTTTATTTCTACAAGTTACCTTTATAAGCAGAGATTATTATCAACAATTCATGAATGTAGAAAATGAGCAGCCTGAGATAAGTTAATTGATAATTGAGTCACTAAATTTCACAAACCTTTCTTTGAAACTTTAGTATAGATATTCCATATTCCTTGCAACCCGTTCTGATGTTCCAGTTCATGTAGGGGTAGGGTTTAGAGGGAATTGTTTATACTTTAAGGAATGCACTGTTTACTTATGTTTAAGGAAAAGGTATTTACAAGATACAACATTACCAACAGAGAGGACATTTGGATTGCCTTTGGTTGTTCTCACCCTTTATTGGAAATATCACCTCTTAATCCTTTACCTATTCAACAATATTTATTTAACAAGTATGTACGAGGGGACTCAGCACTGAAGATATCAGCTCTCATGAAGATGCATTCTTATTGTGAGAAATTAACATAAATAAGGAAGAAATACCTGCATAACTAAGGTATAATTTTAGATAATATTAAGTCTCATGAAGAAATTAAGAAAGACTGATTAGATAGTAAACCATTGGAGAAGAGTGGCTTAAATTGAGTGATCAGGAAAATCTCTCTGAGCAGAAGGCACTTGGACAGAAGCCTGAGTGAGAAAAAAGGGCATCCACGTGAAAATCTGAAGCAGGGGAATTCCAACAGAGGGAACAGCAGTGCAAAGAACTTAGGGGACAAATGAGCTTAGCATGTTTGAGGAACATAAAAAGCCCTGAAGGCTGAAGCTCAGTGAGTGAAGTGGAAAGTGTGGTATGGCTGTGTGAAAACTCAGATAATGATGAGAACATGTAGGACCAGGTGGGCCACAGTGAGACTTGTGGGAAGCCAGAGGGTTTTGACAGGGGAGTGAATGACGAGGATATGTGTTTTTGAAGAGGCCTCTGGATCTTGAGTAGAAACTAGATATTAGAAAGCCAAGAATAGGTGAGAGGTCTTTCAGGGAAAGTTTCATGCAATCGGCTAGGTAAGAGGTCTTAATGGCTGAGATGGAGAAAAATGAAAGGTTTCAGGAGAACTCCTGGGGGTAGAGCCAATAGGACTTAACTGTTTGATTGGAGAATAAGAAAAATACTGCAGTCAAGGTGTTTTAGTAACTGGGCATGTACGAATATTACATACAACATGGGAACATCATGGGGGAATCTAAAAATTCGGTCACATTTTAAATTTGAAGTTCTCTTAGGCTTCAAAGCAAAGATAGCACATAAGCAGTTAAGTTGGGAACTCTACAAGCAGGTAAGGGCTGAGGGTATAAATTTGGGACATCAACATGTATGTAATAACCAAAGGCACACAGAGGATCACAGGGGGAGAGAGCTATGATAGGAAAGAGTATAAGGCCTAGGACTTCAGTTTTGGGAAGCTCCAACCTTTAGAGGTCTGATAGCAGAGGTATAGCCAAAAAACAAAACTGAAGGGTCATTGAAATAGGAGGGGGGACAAGACAGTACATCTTAGAGGACAATGTTAGCTTTCAATTACTGAGATGTATTCTTTGCCAGGCACCAGTCTAAACTCTGTTCAGGTACCAGTTCATTTCATCTTCACAACAACCACATGACCTAGGTATGCATAGGTACTTTAAAATTTTCTCCTTATAGAAAGGAGAATGAGAAAAATTAAGAACATAAAGTATCTCAATAAAGAGGGAATTATGTCAAATGTGTTGAGAGGCTGAGGTTGAAGAAGATAAGGACAAAAGTGATCCTTGAATTTGATAAGCTGAAGGTCACCGGTGATCTTGGAAAAAAGTTTCAGAAGAATACGAAGGGTGGGAAACCAACAGAAGTGGGTTATATAAAGAATGGGGAAACCTGGTGAGAAGCCTTGCAATTAAAGAAAAAGAGAAAACAGTAAATAGAGGTAGACACTATATTAAGAAATTTTTTTAGAGGGGAGAGACCAAAAAGTATTTTAATTCTGCTGGAGATACATATGGAGAGAAATTAATATGTGGGAAAGATGGTAAGTAATTGCTGTAGTGAAACTTTGAAAAATCAGGATGGGATCCAAACTGCAAGTAGAGAAGAACTTACATCTGATGGGAGCTGAGATATTGGGCACTTTTACAATTGTCAATGCAAACAGGATGTGGCTACAGAAGCAGGGAAGGCTGATAGTTTGGCTGGTGCATACATAAGGAAGTCAAATCTATTTCTACTTTATGAAGTAGGATACAAATTCATCTGAACCTGAGGGAGAAGAGAGACTGTGGAAGGATTAATAAAAGAAAATGTAAAGACAGTAAATCTAATACAGGGTAGAGGGAAGGGTGAGCAGTGTCGTGAGCCCATTTAAGATTGGGGCTGTGTGTATAATGCAAGACTGATCAGCACTGAGGTGTTCACCAGCAATTTTCCTTTGTCCTGCTGCGGGTGTAGAGTGGCTGGAAAGTTGGATTATCCCAGGTGAGTAAGCAGATAAGGTTGGGTTTTCTTGGCGAAGTTTGATGAGGCTCCACCCGTGGAAGTTGGTACAGTGGTTAGTCCAATGCATAATATTCAGAAGTGTGTCTTTGCTGGACTAACGTGAGACTCTTGTCTGTCTTCACTACCTGCCTCTGAGAAGATTTCCACTTAAGTGTGATGTTTACAGAGCCGTGACTTTCACAAAGTCCAGTGCTAGAGTGGTCTTGCATTTAAAAAGTTTAGGATCTCAGGGATCCTGGGTAGCTCAGCCAGTTGAGCGTCTGACTTCGGCTCATGTCATGATCTCACAGTTTGTGGGTTCAAGTCCTGTGTTGGGTTCTGTACTGACAGCTCAGAGCCTGGAGCCTGCTTCACATTCTGTCTCCCTCTCTCTGCCCCTCCCCTACTCTCTCTCTCTCTCTCAAATAAGAAAAACATTAAAAAAATTAAAAGTTTGGGATCTCACTTTTAACTCATAAGATTTATATGGGTTCAGTGAAGTGAATGACAGCAAGTTGCCTTTTCCTACTCTTCAGGATTTCCAAAATTCCTGGGGATCTTTCATTTTTTCAGTCAAATGGGCTCTTTTAATTCATGCATCTGATACTTTATATTTAGCCAAAATTTCTCTTAGAGTTCTCAAGTGGTTAGCTCTTTTTTGGGTTCTGGGGCTATTTGGAGTCATTCTTTTATATTTATCATTATCACCATGGCTGTTTGCACAGAGAGCCCATTGAAACTACATTTCAGGATATTATACCAGAAATCTCACCCTGGACACTTTCTACATCGTACCTCCAAAAACCTCTTGCTGCCAAATGTATCATTAGACAGTAGTCTTTGTGCCAAAGACAATGTCTTATTCAACCTGGTATCCACATCACATAGTCCTGCGCCTAGCACAAAGTGGGCACTCAATAAATGTGTCTTTGAATGAACAAAGAAGTGAATGATTCTGCTGAGGAGTCGAAGTCACATAAACAAACACTGAGTCAGGAGGGGAGAAGGAAATGAAACATCAACCTGTGAGAATAGGTAGGACTTTCATTGTGTTTACAACTGAGAAGAGCATGGATTTAACGTTCTGTTCCAGGTAACCATAATCCAGATGATTAGAGGTTAGAGGGATGAGTTAGAGAACGACATTTCGTTTGCCTAGATGTACTACACCAAGTATGTGACTATTCATTTTCTCATATCTCTTAGACCAAAGTCACTGACTGCTTTGTTCTCTTTGAAAAAAAACTGTTCCAGAACCAGCAACACAAATCCCCAAGGATGTAGTAGATTCTGAAATGATGGAAAAGAAACCCAAGATAATTACTTCTTTCATAAAGAATCTTACAGGTAAGTTTCACAATTTGATATAAAGCTAAGTGCCCACACATATCCTCTGGAAAATATACAATAAGAAGTTGTCTGTCTCCATACCACCGGCCTTATTTCTAGCAGTATATATCCTATCAATTTTAAATGTCAGATTTAAATTATATGTACATATACTTTTTATTTTGCTAAACCATTCAATATATTTTTATATATTTAACTAAATACATTTATCTAAAATAACTCTGGGGCTAGGGATGACTGAAAAGTACAATTTCTACTTTTTATCCCACAGTTCTACTATATATAGTTTATCCTATAAACTTATATGATTTAAGTCATATAAACTTAAATGATTCACATTCAAGTTTTAGAGGCATCAAACCAAGCCACGCTAATGCTGTGAGTGAAACTTGTGCAATTATAAAAACGTTTTTTTCCAATTATAAAAATTTTTGATGAATCCTCTATTACCTGGATATTCATGAATAACATGTTAATAGTAATTCATAACTTGTGAAAAGATAAAGCCTTCAAAAGTTGGGAAAATGGTGATTAAAGAACTTAAGAAAATGACCATGAGTTGCCTGCCTTTGAAATGGCTATAAGTTATTATTTTCAGCTCTCCACTTGGACTAAAATAATATATTTGCATGTGCTTGTATTTTTTTAAATAATACCTTCACTGAGATATAATTTGATACCATGTATTATGAGGCATAGTTATATAGACAATGTATAATATCATGGTAAACATGGTATATTGCACTTAGGTTTGCCAGTAAACATGGAAAACCAGTGTGTTTATGCCTTAATTTGTATCATCTGTAACTTAATCATGGCAACAAGGAAGAAAGGGAACTACACAGAAACATAAAGAGTTAGCACTAAGGTGATCTTCAGAGGATCAAGAACAATGTGAACTTAACAAAGAAACATTGCACCTCCCACTCTTCCCCTACACTTGCCCCCTGAAAGAAATTAATCAGTTAATTCCACAGCCTTTACTGAGAACTCACCCTGGGCCAGACACTGACTATACATCAATGAACACAACAGATGTGATTCCTGTGCCAGAGGAACTAAAAGCTTAGCAGCAAAGAAAGAACAATAAATACGTACTTAGTGCTAGGAGAAAGCTAGAGAGGGCATCTTGCTTGAGACAGAATGGTCAATATGTAACAATTAAATATATTAAATATATTTGTCTGGTTTTCCTAAGTTTAGCCTTATTCCTATTTCCAAATTCTCATTCCAGATCCAAATATGCTGATATGGAAGCAGAAAGGCCAAAAAATAACTAGAATATTTCATTCATTCAACATATATTTTGTGTGTGCTATGTCTCAGGTCTGTGCTAGGAATACAGATGTAAAATGCAATTATTACAGTGTCATTAGTTAAGAAAATAACATGGCCACAAATACAAACACACACACACACACACACACACACACACACAGAAATTGGGGGCAGGGGGTCATAACTCAGACTGATAAGACTTCATTTAAGAGGTAACAATCAGAGGTGAGGGGCACCTGGGTGACTCAGTTAAGCAGCTGGCTCTTGATATTGGCTCAGGTCATGATCTTATGGTTTGTGAGATAGAGCCCCACATCAGGCTCTGCACTGACAGAGCAGAGCCTGCTTGAGATTCTCTCTCTCTCCCCCTCTATCTCTGCTCCTCCCCTGCTCTCTTCAAAATAAATAAATAAACTTAAAAAGAAACAGGTAACCTTGGACGTGAAATTTGAAAAGGAAAGTGTTAGTCAAGAAAAGGGTAAGGACAGACTGGGGAAAAATGAGGAAAAAGAAAGCTAGTGGGAATGGGGGCGGCAGGAAAGAAGGAAAGAAAGAAAAGGAAAGAAAGGAAGGAAGGGCATATATTTATTAAAAAGCATAACACATATGAGAAACTGCAAGTTGTTTGATTTGACTGGTGACACAGTGTAGTAAGTGGCAACAAATGAGTTTGGGGATGTTGCCAAGCACCAAATATTGGAAGGCCTTATATATCAGCCTAAGTTTTATCTTACTGTAAATAGGAAGCTACTTAAAGTCTTTGAGTGATAAGAATATGAACAAATTTTCATGTTTTGACAGATCATTCTTTAAGTCAAAGGGAACTAGTTTGTGGAGAAGGAAATCTGGAAGCAGGAAGAACAATTAGAGAAGTGTGTCCATAGGTTAGGTAAAAGAGCCATATAAACTAAGGCAATGGCAAAGGACTAGAGACCCAAGGGACACTAGGGAGTGGTGAGTAAGGAAGAAACCTAAGATGATCCCAGAGTTGATGGCTTATGTGATTGTATTAATGCTAGTGTCATTAATTAGGAGAGGACATGAGAAGGAGAAAGAGCTTAGGGAAATGGGAACAAGAAACAACCAATATTTTTGAGTGTGTTCTATGTGCCAGAAACTTTTCTTTGGCCACAATTTAATCTTTATCTGCGGCTGAAACCCAAATAGATACCTCCAGCCAGGTGTTCTTTCCTGAGTTCCAGAGCTGTATATTTTAATCCCTCCTAGATATTTTAATTTGTATATTTTTATGGCATCACAAAAATTAAGAATTCCAAAGTGGAACCTAGATAATGAAATTACGTCTAAGAGGAAAATATGTGAATGTTATTATTGTTCATTTTGTTATTTTTTTCACTGAAACTACAGAAAAGAAGAAAAGGTAGGTGTGGTGTGGATACAGATAAGTTGCAGAAGTGGCAAAATGATGAAGGAACACTTGCTTATGGATATGGTAATTTTCAATGAAAGCAAGATCATTTGCTGAAACCAGTAGGGGTAAATTGGCAAGTTAAAAGACCTGAGGGGAAAACGGTGAAGGTTTGAAATAGCTATGGAGAGCACGAAAGCTGAAGTGATATAAATAAAATGCTGAATAGGCATCACTGACAGTCCCTAAGATGAAGCTCTTGACTTTTTAGTGGCATCAATCCATGTGGCTGTTTGATTTTTGCCAGTATAACTTACCGATCCAGGTGCAGATAAAGAACACAGGTGGTCGCGTTGTTCCAGGATTGGACTTTTGCTACATGGGTGATGCAGGAAAGCAGAAGCAAGAGTTTTGTGAATATAGACCATAGATTTTTAAGTTAGAGTTCAGAGGCCCAAGCTTATCACCAAAGTAATGTTTCAGAAGGAACCTTTTGGGTTGAGATGAAAAAATGAAACAGTTATGGAACTAAATACAAATAAAATGTAGTGGAAAAGGTACTGGAATGACAGGAGACTAGCCGCGGGGCGGGGGGAGGGAGAGGGTTGGCAGGGATACCAGAGTAGAATATTTTAGAAGTGGAGTCTGGATGATAAAAAACGAAACAGAACAAAACAGCAACAACAACAAAATTCGCTTGGATATGATGACCAAAGAGGAAGAGAAGAGGTAAATGGCTTTGACAACACCAAGGAAATCTACTAATTTGCCAGATGGTCCACCCAGTATTTGGAAGGACTTTAAAGGCCACTAATCCAACTTCCTTAAACAGACTTAAGGTGTAACCTTCAATAAATTTGGCCAGGTAGCTGTCATCCTAAGGATAAAATCTACTCGATTTTATAGAACATTCTCTAGGAATTTAATGAGTGTAAAATGAGTCAGTGATACTTTCTGTTTTTCGTTTAGTGACTTTTTTGTGTTTGAATTTTTTTACTTTTTTTTTCTTTCTTTATCTTTTTTTTTTCTTCCTTTTCAGAAAA
This sequence comes from Lynx canadensis, assembly GCF_007474595.2. Taxonomy (NCBI): domain Eukaryota; kingdom Metazoa; phylum Chordata; class Mammalia; order Carnivora; family Felidae; genus Lynx; species Lynx canadensis. The sequence continues at coordinate 109,404,535 of NC_044306.2, forward strand.
TGGTTGACAGGATTTGGAAAGAAGGAATTTAAGATTCTCTCTCAGTCAAATCACTTGAGCGAAACTCCTAGAGGGAGGAGTAATCGGGGTTGTAACTAAAGTTCTCTTAGAGTTGACATTTAAATTGCTTTTCATTGAAGACGCAGGAAACCAATCTCAATTTTCCTGGCCCAGCTACTGCTGCCAGCTCTGTTATCTTAAACTCCCAGGTTTGGCAGTTTATCAAACAGCTGAATCTTAGTTTTTTAACCCTCATATGAATGTAGCCCTGGACTTAATATGGAACCAAACATAATTGCAAATATCAATATCTAGGCTTATGAGTTTTAAATATGTTAGAAGATTACACCGTTATCACCCTCTAGTGGGAGGAAATTCAAGGCTACTGACTTTCCCAGCCTCTTTTCCCTTCTTTCTCTCTAAAAACAAATCAAGATCAAGGAAAAGCATTTCACTTCCCATCATCCCCAAGGAAGAAGGGTGTTGCTTATTGCCAGCTCCAATGGACCCTCAGAGCTACAACAATCTAAACCTGAGTGAAAGAGGTTAAAAGATAAGATGCAGAGGCTCCACACACAAACCTGGAGCTTCTCCTCTTGCTCTGTTAGGACTAACTGCCCTTCACTCATGGGCAGGGAGAAATCATTGAATCTGAGTTGAATTACTAGTTGGATGACATGATTGCTTTTATTTACCACGCTTGGTTCCTTAAGCCATCCTGAAGTTCGGTTGGCCTATCCTTTCCTTTCACATTTTTGGGAAGCTTAGAAGCCAGGTGATATGATTGTGGGACCCTGGGTTGGTGTTTGAAATAATGCTTTTGTGAAATGAGGATTTATAAATAAATAAATAAATAAATAAATACCTGCTAACGCAAAACAAAGCCAAAAACTGTAGAAAGAGTGTCAACTGGATAGTATACATGGCTAGATTTAAAATCTCTAAAAGTTATATGGCATTCAATTATTATATTGCTGTTATATTACTCTTGTTACTATAGTAATTTCTCTTTTCCTGCCATAGAGAATATTACATTGTAAAATCTGTACTCCCATTTAACCCATGACCACCAAGATAATCGCAATCTTTACTTTGTCACTGTTATTCTTGAGCACTCCATCAGTCAGTGTTCCTAGGCATTTAATTTTCTTTACCATGTTAAGTTAAAAAAAAGTGTATAAATTGTTGCTTCTGCTGAATCCTTTCATTATCAGAACATACTCCTTCACATTTTAAAATGAAAAAAAAAAAAACTCATTTCTTTTACTTCAAACCAGCTAAGTAGAAGAAGATGGACATATTACAGGCATTTTGCAGATTTCCTAAGCCAAGCACAAGTAAATTTAAAAGGGTTATGCATTGGTCTTTCTCTACAATTTAGCTTGATAGAAGGGCCTTTACACTATGTCACATAATCTGCAATGCAAGAAGACTGACATCAACAGTTTCGAAAGCTGTGTTGAATGACCGGGTGTTCAGCACTCAGCTACAAATACCAGTAACCTGGGAGAAGTTATTGAATAGCTAAGGCAATGCACCTTGTGTCTGACAAAGATAAAATGAAGATCCAAGGGGAATACTCATGTCAGGAATATTTTTCCTCAGTATGGTGGTCATGTGTTCTTCACCACATACACTCCTGTCAAACCAAACTACCTGCAGTTTCCAAACATGCTACACTTTTCTATAACTCAACGCCTTTGACCACAGCTCATACCTTCCAAAAATTACTTCCACCCACTTCTCTGCTTGGTGAACTTCTCTTATTTCTTATAATTCAATTAAAACAACCCCCAGGTGGAATATTCCCTCACCTTTCTCTATGCTTCAATGGCACATTGTCCATACCTACATTACAATATAGGTTTCACTGCTTATTGAAACTGCTTACTTGTTGGTTTTGCCTCCTTGAAATCAGGGACTATGGCTTCTTCATCCTGGTATACTCAGCATCACATACAGTGCCTGGCACTTTAGAAACACAGAAAACAATGTTTGACTGTGTTTTAATAAAGGCAGTATTTATAGCAGTGAGACGGAGAAGATAATAAGAATTCTGACAAAGGAATGTTATTTAGTGGTGTTATAAGTGAAGAAACAACATTTGACTATATGTAAAGTAAAATAAATTTTACAGATGACATCCAACTTGGCATAAGAAATGTCAGTATGTTCAGAATTGATAACAAAAAGAGTAGGCATTTTTTTTTATGTAAAATTAAGAAATGTTAGACAAAGAGGAGGTAAGAAGTGAATGTAAGCAAGGTAAGTCAAGTACTTAGAATGAAAAGACCATTACAATTAGTCAGATGGATGTTTCTGGTAACATTTTAGGGGAGAAATAAGATCCAATAGATGTATCAAAGACTGTAGTATACATGACCTAGAATGTTCCATTAAAATGCTTAAATTAATAAATGAAGCAAATAGCAAACAATTAAAACACTGATTTAAGGTTAACTACAAAAACACCATGAGGACACAGATAACAGAAGGATAATTACTAACATGAATAATTGGATAATTCAGACTAGAATGGAGAGGATACACTGTTAAAAGAAAGGAAAGGAAAAATTGGTTTATTGAAGAGATATACAGCACAGGTGAAGTGGAAGGTAATGATGACCTACGTGTGTATGAGAACCAGGAAAACAAAACAAAACAAAAACTGCAACGAGAACACAGTGGTGTTCAGAAGGATAGTAAGTGGGTTGATATTCAAAATCTGAGTTGAAATAAGCAAAGCCTTTCATTTTCATAGATCTTCAAGTCTTTTTCTATGGTGCTGATAACAATGCAAATGGATATTTAACTTATAATGAAATAGAGAGTCTTCTAGGAGAAGAAACACCAGAACGAGAGCAACTGGAGCTGTTCGATGCTGACAACAACAAGATGTTCTCCTACCTTGAACTTACAAGAGCATTTGGACTGACTGGTAAGGCCTTCAGACTGAAACACTGGTGAAGGTCAGGAAATAGGTAGCCTTGAATAATGTTCATTCTTACAGCCAAAAACTAACAAACAGCCCACAGCTTACAATTTTTACTTTACAGCTGGGACCCAAAAGCAAAGAATATAAGAAAAACTGAAAAGTAAAGAAAAAAACAAGGCATCCCTGCCATCCACAACAATAAATCATTCAGTTTAACTGAGTGAATAGAGTTTATGTCCTCTGGAGGTTAAAAAAAAAGCATGATGATCTTTCTCTGTACTTGCTTAAAGGATTTTAGGATGGCACTCTTAAGACTAAAACTTCACTTTTTAAGTTTATTTATTTATTTTTGACAGACACAAAGACAAGTGTGGGAGGGGCAAAGAGAGGGTGACAGAGAATCCCAAGACAGCTCTGAGGGGCTCAAACCCACAAAACCATGAGATCATGACCAGAGCGGAAACCAAGAGTTGGATGCTTAACAAATGAGCCACCCAGGTGCCCCAAGACTGAAACTTTAAAGCCTATATAGTATAAAGTGATGATGTAGAAGGAAACTAGAAAGCTACTATTCATTTAAAAGAATAAAAAGTTAAAGCAATATAGATGGCATTAAATCATAATCTAAAACCTCTTTTAAAATTGTACTAGTTCCCCCATCTGCTTATTTTCTTTTTAATTTTCAAAGAATCTGTCATGTAAAGAATTTGTAAACATTTACCATAAATATCTAAGGGTAGTTTCTTAACCAGTGATGTGAGGAATAGGAGATGGAAATATAGATGGCTATGGAGAAGAGGTGTTTGGGAAACTGAGAAAATTCTGATATAGAAAATAAAGGAACTTTTTTTAGCTCTTAATTCTTTTGAAGAAATACTAGAGCTGATATCTGAATCTGGTAGGTCAATAGAACACACTTGGCCATAAAATTGAAATTCCATGTAATCCATGCTAAATTTAATCTATTTACATTAATTAATTAATTAATTAAATGTTTATTTATTCGAGAGAGAGGGAGAGAGAAAGAGAGAGAGAGAGAGAGAGAGAAACAGAGAAACCCAAGTAGACTCTGCACTGTCAGTGCAGAGCCCAATGAGGGGCTTGAACTCATGAACTGTGAGATCATGACCCGAGCCTAAACTAAGAGTCAGACACTTAACTGACTGAGCCACCCTGGTGCCCCTAATCTATTTACTTTTAAAACTGAAGACTAAAAATTATTAAATTGCTCTCATTTCCCTCTTATTTGAGAAAATAAACAATAGCCAGCAGAGATGTTTTGTACCTTTCCATCTTCATGTGTGTAAACTCATGAGGTGACTCTACCTACTCCCCCAGTGGTAAAGCTACATTCTCAGGGATCATATCTTTTTCTGTTGAAAGCTGCGTTGCTAGAACATCTATGACATAATAGGGCCCACATACCTATAGATACCTGGATATTGCCAAAGTCTTGCATTTTTCAAATCCCATAGACCTCTCTGGGTTCTTATTTGACCTTTGAAGGTCTTTGCTTGATTTTGCTCCTTCCTACCTTCTCTCTGGTGAAAGCAGAAGAGGCAGTCTGAGGTAGTTTTCTATCTGAAACCACGGCCTCCTTTCCAGGTCATCCTTGCTTTGCTACCCACACTTTTTTGTTTATTGCTACATGGAAGATGAACCTGCTGCAATCCCAGGTTGAGATAAATTTTTGAATGCCCACCATGTAGCAGTCCTGGGCCTTTCTTTGGCCCTACCAGACAGCTGGATGCAGTTCCAGCATCTTCTGTTAATATCAGAGATAGGAACATTACTAAATAAGTGAGCATCAAGAGAATCAGAGATGAAATACATCCTGGTGCAGATCTTTTTAGGAGCACCAATAGTGAATGTAAGAGGCAGGCTTCCACTGGAGAAGATAAGGTCTCTCTTTGTACACACCAGTTGTTTAAGAATTTTGACTAATCAAGTGGGGGTTAAGCAGGGGTATGCATGACTTGACAGTTTAGAGATCACTATGTGAACAAACCAGTTCATGGGGTTCCAAAGCCAAAGGGCCCGGCAGTGCCCTGAGGGGGTGCAGTGCTCATCCAGCCACAGCCTTCCTCCCCACACCCCTAAGGAGGCACCATCTGTATATTCATTGTTTTTGATCGGCCTTACATCCTAAAAGGCATTCAACTAGAGTAGACAAAAGAGATTTTAACACAGCTGGACATTTTCTCAATTTAGCCTTCTGTAATTTGGGATCCTTGAACTTCCAATTGTGTTTCCATAGTCTGTTAAAAAACAAAAGCATCAGTAGATACGTTAGCACACTCTATGCACCATGCACCTGGAAATGGTAAGGCAGCTCAAAAAACACTGAACAGTGGAAAATCCAGGAGAGGAAACCGAAAGCTTGGAGGTGAGTAGGTGGGGGAGACCAGGTCAGGGAGGAAAGCAGCTTATACCGTATGTAGTATGAAATCTGGAACTAGAGGCTGACATACTCAAAGTTAATTGTGTTTTCACAAATGGTAAAATCGACTTATCCATTCTCTTGGATCTATATTTACCAGAGGTACCTGAGTAAATGTTTCTTGCTTTCATCTTTTTGAGACCCCCTCAATGGGAAACTGTCATGTGTCAGCTGAAATCATAAGAGAAAATGTAATTCATAGCTAGAATCTAAATGTAACTTAAACTTCTAAATCTCAAAATATTTTTCTTCCAGAGTAAATAAGAAGATGAAAGTTCCAGAAAGAAGAAGATATTCAGAGGAATGGCTTGATTTTATGACAATTTCACCTTACTTTCACAATATTTTAGCAAGAAATGTTTTAAACTAGTTGTTAAAACTTGCTAGTTCTTTTGAACTCTATTCAGTTTCAAAGAAATTTTTGTTGAAATAGACTTTAAGTCTATAATACTGCCTTCCTTTTTTAAAAAAGTTTTTTTAATGTTTATTTATTTTTGAGAGACAGAGTGTGAGAGGGGAAGGGGCAGAGAGAGACACAGAATCCATAGCAGGCCCCAGGCTCTGAGCTAACAGCACAGAGCCCAACACGGGGCTCAAACTCACCAACTGTGAGACCATGACCTGAGCCAAAGCCAGATGCTTAACCGGCTGAGCTACCTAGGCGCCCCCATAATACTACCCTTCTTAAAAAAATAGAGAAGGAATATTTGGTTTGAGTTCATTGTTTAGTATAATTTAAATGCTAACTAAATACATGCACACACATGCAAAAGAGACTATTAACATTATATATTTATATGTTTTTAAAACTTAGGTATATACATTTGCTTTTTTTCTATTGGCCAAAACTTAACTAATTTTTTTTCGCACTGGCATTTAAAAAAAATGTTTATTTATTTATTTTGAGAGAGAGAGAGAGCACATGCACAAGTTGGGGAGGGGCAGAGACAGAGAGAGAGAATTTCAAGCAGGTTCCATGATGTCAGCACAGAGCCCAGTGCAGGGCTTGATTTCATGAACCTTGAGATCATGACCTGAGGTGAAATCAAGAGTCAGATGCTTAACTGACTGACCCACTCAGGTGCCCCATACACTGGCATTTTTAAGCACTCCAGAACTGTCTACTTACTCAAAAGTTGAACTTCTTGTTATATCCAAAGGGCAGAATCAAGATCAGAAGCAGAACTGATGATTTTCATGACTATCATAGCCTTGGGCTTTTCTAGACGCCTGGTCTCTAACTGCCAGTCCCTTTGATTTGTAAACAAAATGCACTCAACAAGCTATAGAACACCACACATCATCATTAACGAAATTTAACATTACCTGCAATTTACTTCATGTATTTATACTCAAAACTTCTGATTTTCTGCTAAAAGTTATACTCATGGACTTCAGCCAAAATTTCATAAGGGTAACTAAATTAAAATTAGCATAAATTTAAAAAATTCTTCCTGTCAAACATTAGATATTTGACATTTTAATGCAGCACCATGGTAAGTAAAGGAATAACAGATCCTTCAATAGCAAAATTATCTATCTAAAATCTCAGTAGCAAGTTATTCATGGTTACATCATCTTTTACTTATTTCTGACCTAAATGGAAAATTGATCTTAGTATTAGGACTAAGAACCCATGGCTTAGTAGAAATTACCTTTTAAAAGTGTGAATACTGTATTAAAGTCAAGCTAATTCTGCCTCTGTAATAAGGAATAATCACTTACTGCACAAAATAGGTTACTAAATGAGTAAAAACTAATTGTAGATAGAAACCAACAGAGCAATAAAATATGTGTAGTTGTATAAAGTTCAGTGAGGACTTCGGGTTTTATTATTTAATAAATGAAAATGCTTTGTAATACCTGAGATAGTTAATGTTGGTGTTAGACTTCTTGGAGTAGATTTACACAATTACAATTGTTTTATTTGAATAACATAATTTTACATGTAGTTCTTATTTTTCAGTCAACTTGGATTACATATTGCTCTGTTGAAAAAACTCTGCTGGTTTTATTACATAAACTAAGCATAGTATCAGTAATCCTGTGGACTATATGAATTCACTCTTAAATTATATCTTATTTACCCAAAAGTAAAAAATTTCCATAATATAATTAGATTGTATGCCTTTTAGTTTCTATATTTTGAAAAATAAGAGCATCCACGCCATCCTTCCCCTGGCCCCACCTTAACAACTCAAACACCCAAGTGTTAGGGAGCTTGAAACATTTTGCAGAATTTGTATAAAAATTTTAATTGCATGGATTTCTGAGGCATTTATAACTGAAATTCATTAGAAAAATGGTTTTGCTGACATCTACAAATTTCACTGACATTTTTGCATGAAACATGTATTTTTTAAACGCTGGCCAAAAAGCTTATCCTTTCAGAAATAAGGAGGATAAAAGCTCCTTAATGCATATTTTGGGAATTTTCACTGATAGAATTCATATAATTCTTAAACTTTGTTATATAAATTTGAATTTTTTCTATTGCAAAGTTTTGAATTAAACCAGTTGTAAATAAGCATTTTCTAATGTGATTTTATATTTACAAACCAGCTGAATTACTTAGAAGCAAAAGTGAAAATGAATGGATTATACTTTCAATAAAAGAGATGACTGAATTGTATTTGAAATACTTTTGTCACCTTGTTTTGTTTCTCTCATTTTTAAACTAAAAAAAAAAATTTTTTTTTCACGGTGCGTCCCTTCAATCTTAGCAGGATTTTGGGATTTGGTGAGGAGTTGGGCTATGCAGAGAGAAGACAGGACAACTGTGACCATCTAGGGCACCACTGGATGAATGAAGACTCAGTAAATGGTTGGTGAATGAATGAATGAAACATGTTTTTTCAAACAACTCTCAAAAACTGAAAGCGCACTACTGTGACAGAGGTTAGTCTAGTCAACGTGTCCAGGACAAACAACCACCGATTCGAGCGCTCATTTTACACTGGCCATTATGCTAAATGTTTTATTTTATTTTATAGTTTATTTATTTATTTTTGAGAGAGAAAGCAAACTGGGGAAGGAGCAGAGAGAGAGAGAGAGAGAGAGAGGAGAGAATCCCAAGCAGGCTCCGCACTGTTGGCGCAGAATCTGATGCGGGGCCTGAACCCAGAAACCCCAAGATTAAGACCTGAGCCAAACCAAGAGTGGGACGTTTAACTGACTGAGCCACCTAGGAGCCCCTATGCTAAATGTTTTAAACACATACACATACCTACACACAATGTGTTTAAAACATTTAGTATAGTGGCCATTACAGAGTGAGTGTGTGTGTGTGAGTGTGTATTCATGATAAGCCCATGAGGTAATTATCATTACACAAATAAGAAATGTCAAAGTTAAAGATTAGTAAATGATGGAGTTAACCTTCAAAGTTAGGACCCTCAGACAATCAGAACTTGAGTTCAATATACAACTATCTGCCAAAAAAATTTATGAGGGTGTTCTGGATTAAGCAATTAATGCCATGGGAGTTGATTACAAATAACCCCAAAACTAGTAGTGAGCGTGCAGTTCAATGTCACCTTGAACTCAGTGCTGCCACAGTACCCTGCATATACACTTGCTATAGCTCTCAGCACTTTACATTATAATTACTTATGTGTCCATCTCTCCCACTAGATCATGAGCATCTTGAAAGAGAGACTGACCTTCTCATCTGTAAATTCCCCTGGTATCTGGTATATTGTCTGGGGTGTGATGGGCACCCATTGAATGTTGAATGAATGCCATTCGGTCATGGCAGTTCCTAATTTCTAGTGAATAAATATATATTCTTTAATTCACTACAGTTGTGTATTTCAGAGAAGATACTTACCATTTATAAATATTAATAGCCCGTAAAATGTTTTCACAATAAAGTGAACTTCTTTCCTTTTAATTTCAGTGCATGTTTTATGCTCCATAGTATCTAATTACAATGTCTAATATGCCCAATTATAGTGCAAAGCTGGAAACAAGACTCTGAGGCAGGTTATCAGAATCTATCAGACCATTCAAGCACAAACATTCTTGTAGTCTTGGCAGAAGCAGGAAATGTGTGGGGGAAAAAAACCCAGAAGGCTACATCTTGACTCTGTAGTGCCTCACCACTACTTAGCAGGGAAGGAGGAGGGCAGGGATAGATCTCAGATCACAGAGTAGGTTTTTTTTGAAGGACAGTCATCTGAGGACCCAGTGTGGTGGATTCCAGCTCAGTTGGAGAGGGGTGCTGTATATCAAAATCTAGGGATTGGGGGTGAACGTGCGGTTGTATGACATTCAGAGGTGATTCTTTGAGGACAGTACCAACAAGCCCAAGCTGATAAACACCAGACAAGACCTTACCAGAAAATGATCTATGCAGTACTTGGGAGTCTGAGACTAGGTCCTCATATTGTAACACAAGGTTTCTATATTCCCAGGAAAGAATCTCTAGCTTGCTTCACCTTCAATCATAAACCATTGCTTTCACCCAAACATTAGCTCCCTCCAATCCTGGGCATCCAAATTCTGCCCCTATGTCTATGTGGAGGGATATTAAAAGTTATGGCTCTGGAGGAAAAATGGATCAATGTCTCATTTGCATTTGATATGATGATGACAAGCTATGAAAATATTTGCAGAGGCTCTTTTTAAATAACAAATGAATAAATACCTTCTTGAAAACTTTACTTTATTAGAGAATCTAGCCCAAATGTGGAAAATTTAAAATCACTCTATTTACCAAAAACTGGCTAACAATAAGCTTTCTAGAAAAAAAACAAAAAACAAAAAACCAACAACAGTGATCAGTAAATACCTACACTTAACATTTTTAATTCTGGGATAATTTTAAGATCCATGTTGATGTACTTATAAGGTAAATCCCTCTGTTTAATAATAATAAAAATATTCCCACAGGTAACATACTGTTTTTTACACGCATATACACATATAAAAGTTGGGAGACATGTCTTAGAAACATGTTTATAATGGATATACATAATATTGTGAAATAAAATCTGAATAAAAATTTTATTCCAACAACATTTCTCTATTTTTAAATCATGTTTATTAAGTTTTTATCACAGTGGAGATTAATTTATGCTTAATCATCCAGTGAGTGCCTACTGTCAACTTCATCCAATTCCAAAAAAGTAAAATCAACTCATTCATACACTCTAAGCCTGTTGCCATCCCACCATTCATCGCCTGTGCCTTTTTTTCCCTTTTAACGGCAACATAATGATAAGATTGTGAAAAGGTATAACTAATAGGCTTATATGTATAATACCATTTCTTCAAGTATTCAGAGAGCAGTACGTTTGTCTGCATTGTACATTAGAAAACTACTTGTGACATTATTTCTAAGTACAGGAGAGTGGCTCCTGGTGGGAGTGCAATGAAGTTGTATGTCATAGTGTATGACAAGGATTTACAGCATTCTAGAATTTTCACAACTCTTCCCATGTTAGTGAATGTCATTAGGTAAATGTATATTTCTACTCTCAGCTGTCAGCCATGGGATTTCAAGCTACGAATAAATAAAGCATACACTCAACATGTGTAGTGCAAATGCTAGGTAAACAGAATGACATGGAATAAACTCATAGTTGCCAACTAGTGAATGGTCAGCCAGGAGGTCCTGATTTTATGTGTGTGACTTGCATCCCTATCCTCAAATGAATACTGTCACTGTTCCATGTCAGCCACAATGACTGGAAAACACTACTGAGGTGGGGTGAGGTGGGGTGGTGAAGAAGTCAAGAGGGAAACAGAAACTCATTTTCATAAACAAGTGATACAATTTCTCTGTCACTTCTGCGTAATATGTAGTTTGATTTGTTAACAAGATCTCAAACTTCTCAGACAAAGTAGGTACCAGTATAGAGAACTGTAAATGCTCCACTTAATTAACTGTTGGCACCTATGTTAAATATAGATTGTGTGGCCCAGACAACAAAAGGGATGAAGAAGATCGTTTTTTAAAGTTAAAACTTTGGAAATCTTAACACCTGAACATTCAAAAGGTACATTATAAAAAAAGCCATCGGTTACAAAAACATTCAAACAGCCCTGTTTAAAGATGCCATAAAAGCAATAGTCTTCAGTACTTTGAACAAAAGTCAGAGCTTTGTTACTTTGTCTGAATTATGCATTTAACATAATGTTATTCACTAAAATGAAATAGAAAGGACTATAAAATTCTTCTAGAGACAAATTATTGGTAAGGGGAAAATAAAAGTAAAATGGGACAACCAACTTATACATGTACTTAATTGCATGTATTTTTCCCCCAGAAGTGCCCACGGTCTGTAAGAAAAAGGAAAACAAAAATAAAAAGCAAAACAAAACAAAAAAACTATCACAAACGAACCAAGAAGTACAAAAAAGGTGCCATTTATCTTTTCATTTTCTCCTACTGCATTCAGTTTTGAGGGAAAAGTGTTCTTTTATGGTAGTGTTCTGAGTTCACATATATTAAATTCTAGAAAAGAAACATTTGGATCCTGTCTTTCTATTTCATTCTTGAATGTGTTGTACCTTCAACAAATATATCAAGCAGCCACCTAAAAATTCCCTTAATTAGGAAACATACACCCATACACACATGCACACAAACAAATCTTTTTAAGAGAAAAGAAACCATTCCTCTTCTGGGACACACACATATCAAGATTCAAAACTAAGGTCTGACATGGTCACTTAATTGATTTAAATAATTAAGGCTTCTAAAAGGTTCAGTGCCCAAACTCTCTATATCAGTATTCAAATAAAATACATTTTTGCATTTTAGGTTTGTGCTTTTTACAGCCATCTTAATTCCACAGAATTCTGTTAGTAAGATCCAATAAGGGAGTGTTAGAATTGTTTACTGACATTTTACTTTTAGTAGTTGTTAGACTAAATTATAGCAGTAAAAATCCAGTGACTGAACAGGTTGGTTACTATCATGTGGGCTGTTGGCTCATTTCACCTTCTTTTCATGTTTAATATGGCCATTTCTTTTGTACTTGCCATTGAGGATTCCATTATGGTAATGTCCATTAACTGTGCTATGCTTATTTCTAGACCACAAACTTTTGATTTTTCTGTAGATAAATTTTGTCACCCAGGACAAGAAGAAATAGAACAAGGCAGCACCAAGCAAAAGCACAAAGGCAATATCCAGTAAAAAATACTGACAGAAAGAGATTTGATGGACAGCGGCACGTAGGTGATGGGCTCCATTGTGACGAAGAATGTAATCTATCCAATAGACAGTCCGATTGACAGGGTGACCAGGTTGATCCTTGTGGATTTCTGAAAGCTTCTGGGCCCTCTGACGGTAGCTACGGAGTGGAGGGAGAACACAGAATGATCATGGAGATACAAGGTTCAATATATTTTAGACCTTCTCACTCTAAAATGAGGAAAATAATAAAAGCAACTTTTCTTTATTAAGTACCTAATATGTGCCAAGCACTGTGGTAAATGCTTTAAACACATTGTCTTATGCTAAGGCAATAAAATAAATTTGAAAGAGGGAAATGAAAATTAGACAGACTAGGCAACCTGATTACGATTATAAAGTTGAGATTCAGATTCCAGTTTTTCTGTCTCTGAACCCCAGCTCTTTTTTATACTATGCCACACCTCTTGCCCACATATACTTTTTCTCTCCATATGCTTTTAAATTCTATTAACCAATGAATCTCAACCAGGAAGAGGAGTACATTTATTAGATTCTAAAAGGGAGAGATGAAGAAAAATGCAGCACTTTGTCTCAATACCTTTTTTTTTAGCAATAAAATTTAATTCTGCCTCTGATTTAAAATAAGTTTAAGGGATGGTGTGAGAATATTATACTTATTAAACAGAGGACAAGGAGTTGAAAAACAACACCATGAAGCCATATATAACATTACATGCAGTACATATATATGCATGTATGTATATATGTATAATGAAAATACTCTCTAAAATAGTCAATATTCTGAAATCAGAGTACTTATGGATACATGGAGATTGCATAACTGGGATTTCATTGCAATGTGACCTACGACTATAGTGTCGCCCTGTTTATATCTCAAAGAACACTGACAGAATGACGGTATGTGGATAATCCAGCCTTTTGCTTTTTCTCTGTGGAACAAATCCAGTCTCAGTAGCTCTGTAACTATCCCCCCATAAACTCTGCTTTAGGGCTGCATTCTACAAACCTTTCTAAAAAGTCCTGAAAGACATATATCATTTTCCATAAAAACATCATGACTTGAAAAACACTCAACTTTAAAAGAAGAGCTGTAAAACACAGACAAAGGGATCCCCATACTCAAGCACCCCACGTCTTAGAGAACATATTGCTCCAAATGCTAGAGTTGCGACCAAGACACTGGATCCTTTAAGAGATCAGAGCATGATGGCTGCCTCTGAGCCCATGTAAGGCAGCACAATGAACCTCAGTGCACTTGAACCCAGCCTTTTATATGAAAGCTGCATCATTTTAAATGAGAGAATTTTTCCTATTATTGGTTGTTTCTTAGAACATCTCAGTGTTTCCCAATCCAAGTGTTAAGCCATATGCCCAGGTAAAAATAGAAAAAGCTTATTGTCCTCCAAATATTACTGCCATTTGAAATGCAAGATCAATTAAATGTCATGAAAAAATAGGGAAAACTACTGCTTTGTTTTAAAACTACACAGGCCAGCTCTCTAGACTATTTGAAACTCAGTGGTTAACTGGGGACATTCAAGAAATAAAAATTAAAAAAGCTAAAGATTCAGACTAGTTCTGCAACTATGTAAATAAATCTCTGTGTTTCAGTGATACTCAGTCCTAGGGAAACCTAGCACCAGTCAATACAAAGAGCACCAGCTTTGGAATCAGACATTCCTGGTTCAAATATCTACTCTAATAGCTTAGTGCAACTATGGGCAAATTACTTAAGCCCTCTGAGTTTCAAGTGCCTCATCTTTACAATGTGAATAGTGAAAATAGTGATATGCAGATACTACGAGTATTAAAATGAGACAAAGAACAAATAAAATTTGACACATTTTAGGGACCTGATGATTGCTCCCACTGTAATTTCTCCCTCAATTTGGCAAATCCTGGTAGAATATTATTCAAGGTCATACACGGCTGGCTATATATATATATATATATATATATATATATATATTTGCCATTTTTATTTTTAAAATTATAGAAAACATGCACAAGGATTTAGACACAGGAATGTAAAGGATATTCCTATAATTGGTTTATTGACAACTTCTTGGCAATAATTGGTTATTGACAATATGCTATGGTATATATATTTCATCTGCTTTCATGTTCATTGTAAACTCACCTGGGATTATTGATAACTTTCATCAGTGCTTCATATAGCTCTCCTTCAGTAACTGTCTTCCATTCTAGCAATATCCCCATGCCTTTTGCCTGGACCCGGGTCATAGTATCATAGTGGTCTCCAAAGAGTGGGATTCCCACTACAGGTACACCATGATACATAGTTTCAAAAATACTATTCAAACCACCATGGCTCAGGAAGGCTTTAATATTGGAATGCCCTAAAGAAGGATTAAAAAAGAAAACAACTTAGGGTATTGTATATTACTCTAAAAAAGAGATTTTCCAGAAATCTCTTAAAAGTCAACACTATACTAAATATATATTTTAGATACAGAATTTTTAAAGGCATAATTTCACTGATTCCTGCCCTATATCAATTAAAACGCTTGTTATATAAATAGTGAATTGATTTGTATATATCAATTAAGAGTCATTTTTAAATTTATAAATTTAAAATCTATAGCTTTTTAGAGAATATTACAACTTTCCCTCAAACATAAATATCAACTGGCTAGCAACATCTATTTAAAAGTCCAATACTAAATAGGAAGTCAACAAAAGCAAGAAATGCCAAAAATACCAGGGTGCAACCACATTCTGCTACAAACAGACATCCACTTCTGGATCCCCAGGCATTTATCTTAAAGTAAAACACATTTTGTAAGAAAACAAAAAAAAATATGTTAAAATGTGGGGCTAGATTCCTAAAGTTCAGGAAGAGTTTATGTGCTTATCCAAGGAGGAACACTGTATGGTACAAAGTATTTACAACATTCAAGTCATGTCAGCTTCTGGCTTCACAATTTTAGGGCCCAATTTCACAGTTTAGGTATATAAACAAGTAGGGACTGACACATAAAAATTAGTTGTAAGAGATGGAACATCATGTAACATCGAGTTGTCAAGGGGATAAAAGAAGACAATTTATCAAAATTAATGAGGTATTTCAAAACACAGATCCCCTTGTGAGCAGCCAATATTTCATAAAAGGTACTGAAACTGAAAACCCTGTATAAGTGTAGGACGAGGAAACATTGCACGTAGGAAATGTATGCTATGGCCAGAAAGGAATTACAGCTTGCAGAAATAGAAGTCTTTTAAATATACACACACCAGGTATAAAATGATATGTAGAACCTTGGTCTCAGTAGGGTGCAGGGACTCTCCCACTCCATGTCTATTAGAAGTACTCAGTGTCACCTTTGCCTACAAGTGGCTTCTCAACTTGGCCCACCTAATGGATCTGCTCTCTCAGTGCATTTCATTTTTTTTTTTTCAACGTTTATTTATTTTTGGGACAGAGAGAGACAGAGCATGAACGGGGGAGGCGCAGAGAGAGAGGGAGATACAGAATCGGAAGCAGGCTCCAGGCTCTGAGCCATCAGCCCAGAGCCCGACGCGGGGCTCGAACTCACGGACCGCGAGATCGTGACCTGGCTGAAGTCGGACGCTTAACCGACTGCGCCACCCAGGCGCCCCTCTCAGTGCATTTCAAACTTTTTTTTTTTTTTTTTGCAGCAAAACCTTTTCTCTGAACAAAACCTTACCACCAAGCCCAGCAGTGAAAAATAAGACAGTGCTGGTGTGTGGAGGGCAAGGGATAGTATGGAAAGACGAAAGGGGAAAGATAATGGTTGGGTTCCTACTTCTCATCCTGGAGGAATCTTCTGATCATTGTTAGAAGCCAGCAGTGGACTCATAAAGTCATGCCTAATGATAAAAAAGGACACTGATCTTGGCAAAGGCAGAGAACTGAGGTTCTGAGGAACACAGAAGAGCTCTGAACTTAAGGAGGGCCATTGGGTGTGCACCACTGAGTAGCTACACCTTGCCGTAGAGGCTCTCAGAAGAATACCATGCTAACAGTTTCAATGCTCCCAGAGAGCAGCATCACACTGTTGCACTGAAACAGCTGATAGTCCAGGTTATCTTATGTAAATTCTCTGCTTCTTCCTACCTTCTATGGAGTCTGAAGTCATAATAGTAAAGACATAAAAAAAAAATACAAATATTAAGAAGGTAAATTGCCCTGTTTCTTATTCAATTTTGTCATTTATAGAATAACATATATGAAGAACTAGATGAAGAGGAATTATATAAAGAAAACTCCTCACTGTTTTTTAGTTGCAAAATTCAATTTGCTGGTTTTTAGGATGGCCATTTTAGCTTCTAAAAAATACTTTTCAAAGCCTATTTTTAATAATGTAATTTAAAATTTAAAGCAGCTTATATAGCTGTTAGATTTTAGTACTGTTGAACAAATGATGTCAATATTGCCAAATCAATAATATTTTTATAATTTCCTTAATATCTTAAAGGTTAATACAGCATCATGTTTTGCTAGAAATTAATGAAATTACTTTACGGTTTTACTATCAATGCTTATTGAAGACAACAAAATGAGTTAAATTTATTCGATCAAATATCTTAAAATAAATTCATATAACTGTTATTTTAATTTTTAGTTAAGGATCAGAATTCAAATAAATAAATAAATAAATAAATAAATGTGTGTTTCAAAAATTTCTGATGACTTAAGGGGAAATGAACAGATGAAACAAATAAAGGTAAGATGAATTAAATGTTTTCTTGACCTTTTTAGTTTCAATCATATGAGTAACTTTGAATTTCTCAGGTTAGTCAGATACATCTGTAATACAATTATAACACAAATCTACATTTTCACTGTTTTAATTTTACTACCTTTAGATGATTAGTCTAATCAGGTATAACTTTATCCACAGCTGGTTTATATACCTTATTAAGCATATTTTCCAGAAAATTAAAATTGGTGACTTGTCTAAAAACCTTAATTTACAGACATAAAATGATTATATTTTACAAATCATTTTCCAACAAAGAAAGATCTGACTTGTTGGTTTGAAATCTAACATGAGATACCAGGCATTCTAGTGACTCTACCATAAACTACACACATATTGTATAAACTGCTCAAATACAAAAATCACATTTACTCAGTTAAAATCTAAATGCCAAGTTAAGTACCCACGTGTCACTGACTTACCAAGCAAGTCATTTTGTGGTAACCATTCTATGAGCTTAGTGTTGTTTCCTAGATTCTTTGGTTTGGTTCCAGAAAACCTAAAATGTACATCAGACAATGAATCTTTCAAAAACCGAACTTTACTCTTGGTATGGACTCTGTGCTTAAATTATTAGATTTAAAATAAATGTTAAATGATCTTTTATTGCTATCTTAAGAAGGAAACCAGGCTTTACTAACAACAAAATTTTAATTATGTTTCTTTTTCACATTTTCATTGATTGTGAGAGAAATAAAAAACACTCTCATACTGAGATCTATTTTCTTTCGGCTCTTCTCACCCCATCACAGAGATGGGGGCTGGAGGTGAGAAGCACATAAATAAACCTGGGCTAGAAAGTCACTCTCCATCAGAACCCAGAAAGAGAAACATGAAAAAGCTGGGAGGGCCACCACTAAGCAGTCTATAGCTCTGATCTCTGACACGTGGAGCCTACGGGAAGGTGTGAGAATTGAAAGAAACCAGAAAGCACTCTTCTCCAGCTTGGCCCCAGTGACAGGCACTCCGTGGGGCAGAGTTTATAATTAAGTCATTTAGTGCCTTGATCTATGAAAGATAAACCATGAACATACTTCACAACTGAGAGAACAACACGAGTCTGAACTGAGCAGACACAAACTGTCCTAAATGAAGCAGGAGGGTGCTTTCTGGGTTAAGCCCTTAGAGGAAATGCAATAGATCTGGCATCCAAAGGAAGAAGTCCTAAACAGTTGGAATAAAATATGTATCCACTTCATAGCTCAGCCAGGAAAAGTGGGAGCTAATCCTTACACCATTGTTATAAAGGAAAAAGACATATTACTTAGACCCTACTTGTAACAGCTTGAGACCTGGGGGGGTGATGTTCACCGCTGTAACCCCAGAGCCCAGCAGCACTGGCAGGTACTAAATAAATACATGGTAAATAGTGTTCACGTCGGATTTTTACATGGTGGACTGACACAGACACTTGTTGGGAAGTGGGGTAATCTAAGGATCTGTTTTAACCAGCATTAACTGGCAAGTTATTGCCGTTTTAAGGCCTATTTTTGGGGGGAGGGGGTAAAAGAAATAAAAAGCATTTATAGAGGACAAAAGATTCCATGAAATATTTTGCCTATTTATGCATTCATCTATCATTTTCTACCTCACTCCAACACTGATTTGCAGGTATGTAGAAAGTATATAGAAATGCATGTAATTAAAACAACTTTTTAAATGACACTAATAGAAGGGTAAATAAGGATATAAAGCTTAGGGTAACATAAAAAATGCATCTGACACAAGGATAAATCATTCTGCATCATATTTTCTTTTTTCTTGAAGATTTTTTAATGTTTTTAAATTTTATTTTGAGAGAGAGAGAGAGAGAGAGGCAGAGAGATGGGGAGGAGAGACAATTCCAAGCAGGCTCCACGCTGTCAGCACAGGGCCCAGTGGGGGGCTCACTCTCACAAACTGTGAGATGGTGACCTGAGCCAAAATGGAGTCGGACACTTAACCCCCTGAGCCACCCAGGTGCCCTTGCATCATATTTTCTTTCTATGCTCCAAGGCTTGATGTCTCTTTCTTTATCCATCACAGAGTCTTATAAATTAGTCGCTAGATTTCAATACACTAAGAAACAAAAATGAAAAGTTAGGAGAAGCTCCTGCTAATCTTGCTGGGGAACCAATGTGCTAGCTTTACAGGGCCCTGCAAGGTAAGCAAGGGGATAACAAAAATACACAGTGAAGAAACAATTGATGCTATTACCTTACCTCCAAATCACTTTTTGGGGCAATCTCCCCAGAGCTCCAGCCAGTTTGTTAGCAATGTCTTCTGAAAGATACTTGACACCAGCTCCGAAAGACACCAGGACAAAGCCATGTTCATTAGCACCATTTACCCACATTTGGAGATCCTATAAATCAAAATGCAGCAGTTAATTTTATGAAAGGGCAATATATTTCATAATCAGCATCATCAACAGCCCAGTTTTTAAAAAGCCTTCAGGTAATCTTCTTAAAACAATTAGTAAGTAGAGGATACAAAGCTTTCCTTTAAATAACTGTTTTTGTTTCAGATATTTCATCTGACAACGCTAACAGAAATAAAGAGGGCAGACAGTTACTTTGATAAGACAGACAAATAACAACAACAAATCAGCAGCTAATGGCCTCAGATCTCAGTCAAAAAATTAAAATTAATGTTTAAAACATGGTCAGGGATAAATCTGCATAAGGATACAAGTGAAAGATGTAGACTGGACATATAACAAAAACATTAATGACCACCCCCACCCAGGAAGATTTTATTTTAGGAATGGGCTGACTTTGGGGCACCTGGGTGGCTCGGTCAGTTGACTTCGGCTCAGGTCATCATCTCGTGGTTTGTGATTTCGAGCCCCACATCGTGCTCTCTGCTGTCAGCACAGAGCCCACTGAGGATCCCCTGCCCCCTCTCTCTCTGCCCCTCCCCTGCTCATGTTTTCTCTCTCTCTCAAAAATAAATTAACATTAAAAATAAAAGGAGTGGGCTGTAAAATAACTGTAAAAGAATTATTAAAGCTTTCAATTTATATTCTACTCCATTTGGTCTACACTTGGTAATTTTCATCTGTGGACTCATACTGTATTATGATAAGAAAGAGAAGGAATCTGCTAATAGTTCCAAAGATCCATAGGCCTAATGAATTTTATCATTTCTCTAAATATCTCTCTAACTCATACAGAACACAGATCATATATGTGCTATCGTGAGGCATCCAGGGGTTCTGGAGATGTCCAGTGGTTGCTATTCTCCCTCGTTGTGTGGGAAAATGCTAAATTCTCAAACCTGTCCTTCAACACCCAACACATGCTGGGCCATAGCAGATCCAATGTTAAGGAGGGACAATTCTAACATTGTAGGAATCACTCATTTTGGAGGAGGACACATTAACAAAGTTTTGCCAGTATGGTTGATTTACACTGAAAATGAAAGCAGTCAGTTTTAAGGGATACTATCCTTGCTTTGTTTTGCTCTGTAGGCACAAACTTGTTTTTATGGTAAGTTATCCCTTTGAATAAGTCTTTGTCAAAGACATCGAGCATCACTTTCCCATATGAAAACTAATAGAGCCACAGCACTGAGAGGAACACATAATTCCACTACGAGGAAAACAAATGTGTTGTCCATACACAACACCTTTGCCATAATACAGGCATGACAACAGGCCAGACCCACTCTGTATTCATAATGTGCAGAGTGAGCCATCACAGTTCCATCTCTAGACCCTGCAGGTCTCTCGTTCAGGATGAATGAATTACTACAGTGTAGCCCATGCCTTTTGCATTTCACATCACTTTCTGGTATACCCTGATTTGCGGCTGGGAGTTAACTGCAAGGGAAGAAGTATCATCACAATGACATCACCGCATAGCTCAAAACAAAATATTTATATGGCACATCAGGCCCCAACATGTCTTCCTTTTCTTTGTTTTCTTTTTTTCCCCCTTTTTGTAAAAATCACTTAATGATATCTGTATTAACAGCTCTATAGTTCTCATTCTTAACAGGGAAGAGGGGACCACATTTTATGCCCAAAATGAGTTAGTGAATAGTGTCACCAGATAACTGGGATGAAGACAGAAGGGGGCACACCTTTCTAGCTCCTGATTAAAACAAGCTGTAATTATTAAAGTTTTCAATTTGTATTCTACTCCATTTACCAAGAACAGCACATGTGCTGAAAATATAACTGTGTTATATGTGGATTCAAAGTAAGAAACAAGAGCAAACTGATTTAAAATTTTCATTTTAGATTCAGTCCTAAGCCGGATGTACTTAAAACAAATATAAATGCTGCACGGTAGAATGACTTGAATACTATGTTTTATCCCTATGGTTCGTCTTCAAGCACTTTATCACCTACTACCCAATTCTCTAAAGATTAAAATTTCAGGGTCAATGCCATTTAAAAAAAAAAAAAGCTTACATTCAGATATACTAAGCCTTACAGTAATAATGTTATTTAAAATTTGTTTCCCAAGGACTTAAAAGGTCTTTGAGTTTCAATGGACTCTATGCAATAAATACTTCAGTTATTTGTTCTTTGTTCTATGTGATATAAAATAAAATCCATTAATGTATCTTCCAGATTTTTTCTAACCATACGCATTAGCCATTTACAATACATTTACAATTCAAGTATATAGCTTTCATTGATATGAAAGGGAGCAGAGAAAATTTTACTTATTCGAGTTCCCTGCAGGAAAAGCACTCAGTATTTTTGGAAGATAATACTCCACTTGGCTTAGAATTGAGGCCTCAAGGTGACTTCCAAACTGCTATTCTTGGGGACTGAAGGAAGAGGGGAAGCGAAAGGTGAGAGGTCAAGAAACAGTGAGCCTGACACTGGTCTCCTGGACATAACCAGCTCCTCCCTTGATCTCCCATCCTCAGCCTAAATTCACAGAACGTTTGCTGTGACTGATATTTTGTGGGAACCTAAAACATAAAATGTTCCCACAAAACACAATTGAGTTTTGGGTGTGGCTAATGAGGGTGATATTCAGGCTGCATGAAGAGCTGCAGGAGCCAGAGTCTGCAGAGATCCCGAATTTGCTGAGCTCATGGTGAAGACTTTGGAACTGGAACTTCATGAAAGGTATGCCTGGCTCTCCAAGGGATGAGAGTTCCCAGGTGGCATCTTGCCTCTATAGACATATACAGTATTTTCTGGAATTTAAGACCCCATCACTTATAAAGTGCAAATCGATTTTATAACAACTCTTTTAAAAAATAATAACATTTACAATAAATGTGTTCAATGTAAAAAAAAAAAAAAAACAATTTCAGAAATTTAACAGTTAAAATAAAGGTACTTTAGAATGTTCCCCTGAAGTTAAAAACTTAGAGTAAAAAAATAAAAATAAAAAAACACTTCATTTACTGTATCAACAAAAATCATACATAAGAGTAGAGTAAACCTAACAAAATGCACAAGACGTGCATGAAGAACAGTTTACTGAAGGACAAAAAAGAAAAACTGAATAGGTGGAAAGATGTGACATGCACCAAGAAGGAAACATCAATATTAGGGAAATGATATTTTTTAAGTTCACTGCATTCCCAGCCTACATTTCAAGAGGACTGCTATGAAACTAGAGCTGAGTCCAAAATTATTCTGGAAAAGAAAATGTATAAGAAAGGCCAAGAACGTTTTGAAAAAGAACAGGAAAAGAAAATTTTCCTTCTAGATATTAAAATGCACTCTAGAATTTAGAGCCATCTTGATGAAATGTCCGGTTTAAGAAGAGAGCGAGGAATGAGGGTGGCAGGCAGTGCCAGACTGCTGTGCACTCAGAGACTGAGCAGTTTCCTCAGAAAGAGGAAACTGAGCAGTTTTCCTCAGAAAAGAGTCATCTACCGCTGACTTAGACAAAATGAGTTTAGATCTCTCCACTAATATAAATTAGAGAAGAATTAAAAAGCCATTTTGAATGAAAATATATGAAGCACTTGAAAAAAACTCCCCCAAAGATAATTTTATTCTGGGCAAGGAAGGCCTTCCTGGTCCAGTCACAAATCCCAGAAGTCATAAAGAAAATACTGACAGATCTGAATACAGAACAATAAAACTTCCAGAGAGTAAAGGACACTTTAAAAAGGCATAATAGTAATAATAATATGCAGAAATAGTTTCAATATACATAATAAAAGATTGATATCCAAAACAAAATAATGAGAAAAAGAACTTCCAGGAACAACGTCAGGAAACACCCATTTCACAGAAGGAAAACAAATGGCATTCACATGGAAAGATGCCTAGCCTCACATGCTAGCCAGAGAAACACAAATTCAAATTGTTTTTACCTCTTATTCTCTCTCCTCTTTACACAGCACTCTGTTAGATGATGTCAACATATTAATTTATTTTGACTTAAAGAATTGAATACAGTATTTACCTTTAAGCATTATTATTTTATAATTTTCTGTCAACTTTTTTGTTTTGCTCTAAGGATAAAACATCTTTTCCTAAATGGCTTCTGGGCCTATTGACATATTTAGAAAAGTTTTCCCACATTAAGATTATCTTTTAATTACCCATAGTTTCTTTTAGTTTGATAGCTTCATTTCTTGAATTTTCAACCCTTCATCATCTAGACTCTCTTTTTGGAGGAAAGAATGAGGCTGGGATCCATCTTTATTTATAACCCAATGGATAGCTATTCTTGTCCTCATTTACATAAAATGCCACCTGCTCAGTGGATTTCTGAATTCTATCCTGTCCTATTGATCCTGTGCCAGTGCCAACGAGATTTATTTATTGTTATTTTATAATACATGTTCGTATCTGCAGTGTTAGATTTCTCTCGTTAATTTTCATCCTGGGGACGTTACTAGTTATTCTTGTATATAGCAGCTTTTTAAAGGATTCTTTGAACACATTACCTGCCACTTACTAGCAGTACCACTTCTTATGTATGTTGCCAGTATTTGTGCATACATGTTACAGAATAAACATACCATGTAAGTTAAAAAATCGCATTCAGTCCTCTGCCGGCACACAGGTAGCAATGCACACTGCTCCACTAGATGGCATAGCGAGAACGGAGCATGGATGTCTGGTCTCCGAAGAGTATTCCCCAGGCTTCCAACTATCATGACAGGTCAAACCCACAGTCTATCACTATGGGATTTCCTGCTCCTTGTCTAGGGGTAGAACTCTACCATTTTCCAAATGCAAATGAAATCAAAATTATCACAATAATGGCTCAAACATTAAGCAGGGAATCAGTAGTACACACAGGTGCTTCCCTCACTATATTACTATGAATATTTCCATCCCTATACAATTAAAATAATCATTTCATACTTATGATTTTGCTATAAAATTATACACACACACACACACACACACACACATATAGCTATTGAGAAGAGAACGTCACAATAAAAATAATCACTTTATCTTTTTTTCAGGGTTAAATGGTCTTAGGTCCTTTATGAGAAAAGGTGGAATAAGGAAATATGGATAATATATTTATCAAAATCAAATACTGCATGTTAATATATTTCCTTTCTTTATCTTTTATAATCCTGACCTGGACACACAAAGATTTGTTTTCTAGTACTGCCTGATTTCGTTTCCCCAGGTGCCTTGACTTGGTGGTAGGGAGAATAAGGCACCGTCCCCTGTTCCCTCCCTGGAGAGCTGTTCAGGACAAGCCAGGGTGAAGGAGCCTGGCTCTGTGGCACTGGACATGGGCTGGAACTGGAACCAAGAGAAGTCCCAGAGTTTGGCTGGGGGAGCAAGT
This sequence comes from Lynx canadensis, assembly GCF_007474595.2. Lineage (NCBI taxonomy): Eukaryota > Metazoa > Chordata > Mammalia > Carnivora > Felidae > Lynx > Lynx canadensis. Next base: position 109,429,547 of record NC_044306.2, read on the forward strand.
ACTCCCACAGTGTGACATTTTCAATAATTGTACATAATACTTTGACATGACGAATACCAAGAAATGAAGGATGTGAAAAAAATTAAAAGAAGGAGTAAGAAGAAAAAAATTAAAAGAAGGAGTAAGAAAAAAGAAAGATCTTGAGACATTTGGAGAAAACAATCATTTTTTTATATACTTAGCCCCCTATCCAAAAACAAACAGCAAACTTCCTATTAGTTGTGGCCAATGTAAAACACATCCCAATTCCAGATATGTAAAAGCATATTTTTTTCATGTTTTAATTTTATATCAGAGAGAGAGACACAGCGTGAGCAGGGGAGGGTCAGAGAGAGAGGGAGACACAGAATCAGAAGCAGGCTCCAGGCTCTGAGCTGTCAGCACAGAGCCTGCGCGGCACTCGAACTCAGGAAACATGAGATCCTGATCTGAGCCGAAGTCAGATGCTCAGCCAACTGAGCCACCCAGGCGCCCCTAAAAGCAGATTTTAAAAAGATAATCACTTCAGAATCAATGGAAGAATAACTAATTAAAAGCTGGCTAGTGCAGGCCCACCTCTGTCCTGTCTAGGCTTCATTCTGAGGCACAGAATCTGGAGACCCCGAGGGAGACCTTTCACTGCTCTCAGAGACCTGGGGACAGACTGTGCTGCTGTGGTTAATTAACATTACATCTGTCCTGATGGCAGCCTGTGACCCCAACCTACTCTCTTCTCTCCCCACAAAATAAGAGCCTTGAGTGGGGCCCAGCGCTGTTGAGAAAGCAGTAACACTGTATCCTTTGTCAGCCTCGTCCATTCTGAGATGAAGAATGCCTGGGCTGTGAGAGAATCCTACACAGAGATGACGACGGAAGAAGAGAGACCTTTTTTCTTGTTTCCAACACCAACATCAATAGGCCTCTTTTCCCATTTTAAAGTATCTGACATAAAGAATGTTCCGCTTTGGTCAGGTGGGCTGCAGAGAATTGCAATACTCATTTTGCAAAACTCGGTAGTTAAGATAATAATGAACAGTTTGATATAAAATGCTTAAAAAACATTGTGGGGTATCATACTTGATTGTTGGCTTCTGCTAAAATAGTTAGCCAAAACTTATTAAATGACAACAAAAAATACCACTGAAAATACAGAAGTTACCTACCATTCACAATGCCACGTCGCAACCATTGTCTTCACCGATTTGATCAGCCAGGGATTTGGTTCAAACCTCAGTTGTTCAGTTATCTGTGTGCTCTCAATCAAGTTGCCTATTCTCTCTCAAGCCCAGATTTCTCATCTTTAAAAGTGCTGATAATGTTCACAAGGACATTGCAAAGATTAAATGAGATCAAATATATAAAAGTGCTTTGTTAAATAAAAATTACCGCTATTTTCCCCCAGACAGGGTGTCTGATAAGCAGTAGACTGAATAGGGACTGAAATAATGGCCACGTTGAGAAAAGGAAAGAAAAAAGTCATTCTGCAACAAGAAATTTCCTCTCCATTATACTCTATTCACCATGTTTTCGATTCTTCAGGATAAAGCTGGTACAAACAAATGAGAAGTAACGCACACAAAAAATGTTTTACATGCAGTATCAAATCCAGCTGTCAGTTTTTCAGAATATTCAAATGATTTCCAAGATTATCCAAGAGGCTTAAGCCACAGCTAACCTAAAGCAATACAGTGAGGAGAGAAGTGTCAAGGTGATGGTTCGAATTTTTAAAAACCTCAGCAGATGATTTTTTTATTAACACACAATATTCAGGAGAATGCACAACCTATAGAAAGGCATATTCATTTCCACTGAGATTCTACAGTATCTTTTTTTCTTTCTCATAAGGCTTTAAAATTTTGCCATTACAGTTATAATGAAAAGTAGGCAAAATTTGAAACCCTGATTTGACTTTGAAGAAAGTTAAGCTTTCAAGGTTCTTAAGACCTTGAAATCAAGTAACCACTGGGTATAAAACAATGAAAATCTCACTAGAAAAAAAAAATCCGTCCAAAAAAAAAAAAAAAATGACATCGATATCTTTCTTTGTTACAAAAGGAAGTTAAAAATCCAGAGATTTAGGGAGAATGAGAGAGATTTAAGTATGCTTATTTGCAACAGAGAATGAGATTGGAGGGGAGGAATGAAGATCCAGAAAGAGGAGGCATATGTTTTCTGAGTACGCTACGCATCTGAGCATAGAGATGTGATCCTGGAACATTCTTTCCTCGACAAGCTGTTGTCAGCTACCTGTTCTAAGTTTTGTTAGGGAAAAAAAAGGTCATGGCTATCGGACAGTATCCCAATAAGTTAGCTGGGTTTCAAAGTCCATTCATTAATTCAGCAAATACTACTGAACAACTGCTATGTACCATACCTGATACTCTTTTGGTACTCGAGACATTTCAAAGAATATATGGACAGAAATTTCTGTCTTCAGAGAGTTTACATTCTTTTTTTTTTTTTTTTTTTAAATTTTAACGTTTATTTATGTTTGAGACAGAGAGAGACAGAGCATGAATGGGGGAGGGTCAGAGAGAGGGAGACACAGAATCTGAAACAGGCTCCAGGCTCTGAGCGGTCAGCACAGAGCCCGACGCGGGGCTCGAACTCATGGACTGTGAGATCATGACCTGAGCCGAAGTCGGATGCTTAACCGACCGAGCCACCCAGGCGCCCCGAGAGTTTACATTCTTAACAATATGGCCACATTTCTATCCTTACCTCTCTTCAAGTGTTGTTGCCTTCTCTGCTCTTCATTTTTCCACATACAGCCTATCTTGTGGGGCTTGAGATTTCCTCCTTACATCACAGATATTTACCTGATAAAGGTGATCCTTTGTCAGGACTTTGGTAAATATCTATGATGGCATATATATAAACACCAAATATATATTTGGTAAATATCTTTGATCTCTGTTGATCTTCTCTTTGAGACATGCTCTCTCCCAGGACACTAATCCACCTCACTTGTGAATTTACATACAAGACTTCCTTTCTTTTTGGTGCTCACTACTTATTTTAAGAAATCAAGAGGGGCGCCTGGGTGGCGCAGTCGGTTAAGCGTCCGACTTCAGCCAGGTCACGATCTTGCGGTCCGTGAGTTCGAGCCCCGCATCAGGCTCTGGGCTGATGGCTCGGAGACTGGAGCCTGTTTCCGATTCTGTGTCTCCCTCTCTCTCTCTGCCCCTCCCCCGTTCATGCTCTGTCTCTCTCTGTTCCAAAAATAAATAAACGTTGAAAAAAAAAAATTAAAAAAAAAAAAAAAGAAATCAAGAAAGCTAACAGTAATCTACATCTAAAAAAGATAAATACATTGCTTTATTTTTTTCTTTCAGGTAATTAAGTAAATAAGATTGTGTTTTCCCTAGAATTTGAGCCAACAAAGAGAATGGTGAGTATTTAAAGAAATGTCTCATTTTTGGGGCACCTGGGTGGCTCAGTCAGTTCAGGATCTGATCTTGGTTTCAGCTCAAGTCATGATCTCAGTTTGTGAGTTTGAGCCCCACGTTAGCTCTGCACTGTTAGTGCAGATTCTCTTTCTCCCCCTGCCCCCTCCCTCTGCCTCTACCCAGTTTATGCTCTCTCTCAAAATAAATAAATAAATAAAAAGTCTCATTTTTTTAAATTCAAATTTAGCTACTAACTTACGTAACTTGCTTGGAAAAAAATAAAGGTAGGTGTGCCGGCCAGTTTATCTGTCTGTCTTCTTCCCTTCCAGGAAAAACCCAAACTTTCGTTGTGACAATCACATTGTTATGCCACAGAGACACAATGAACAAGGCACAATCCATGTCTGGGATTGAGGCAGATGAGTGAGGCAGATTGAGGCTGTACTAAAGCGAAAGTCATACAAAGAGAAATTATCATGGGATGTTTAGAAGAGATGAGGAGATAGAGGACAAGATGAGGGTCTAAACCAGGATGTGCTGGTCAGAAGAGTAAGGAATGAGTATGTTTTTTTTTTTTCAACGTTTTTTATTTATTTTTGGGACAGAGAGAGACAGAGCATGAACGGGGGAGGGGCAGAGAGAGAGGGAGACACAGAATCGGAAACAGGCTCCAGGCTCCGAGCCATCAGCCCAGAGCCTGACGCGGGGCTCGAACTCACGGACCGCGAGATCATGACCTGGCTGAAGTCGGATGCTTAACCGAATGCGCCACCCAGGCGCCCCGGAATGAGTATGTTTTAAGTGTTTATTAGAACCAAAGACTTAGTGAGAACTTGAGAAGAGGGGGTGGTTAGCATGATAGTCAGACTTCTGGCTTGGAATAATTATAGAATTAACCAAGAAGTAGATCTGAGGGGGGTAAGAAGAGTTTATAGCTAAACATAATGAATTTGAGATTTCCACTTCTGTTCTAAGTGGAACTATCTAGAAAGGAGTGGGAAATATGAAACTTGGGAGGGAAAAGTGAGCGACAGATATAGCTTTGTGCCTCAACTACATCAAGAGGAAACACATGAGTGTTTTGGACAACAGAAAATGAGTGGTCTCTTTATTATCTTTCTTCCAAAGAGAATATGACAAAGGAATTACCTTAATTGTTAAGGAGGAGTGAGAAAAAGGAGACTCGGGGTCTAGAATAATTAGCAGGATAAATTAGTTATATTTCTGTTCCAGCACCATTGAAAACATGATCCACTAGTTCAGTTAGTTGGAATGTAAGAATTGATGGTACATGCATACAGCTCTGGTCCAGAAGATCTATTGCATCCCCTATTCAATCTGGTTCCTTTAGAGAGGATCCCAAACAAAATCAAAGTATCAAAATGACCACTGCCCTAATTCCAGAACTAGTCCAACTTAATCTGCATGGAAGTCCCATGCTAGGATTCTCCAGACCACCTTCAAGCTAAGCAGAAGTGGCTGAGCATAGCCCTGAAAATTCAGCACTGTTCAGACAGAAACGAACTTCCTGACAAGCAAAATCAGCACCTAGCCCAAAAGAAGAGAATAAAAGACAAAAAAGGAAGTTTGGGGAAGGGAAGTCATATCAATTTTGGTATTTCTTAGAATTCAACAATTCCTGTATAAAATATCTCCTGTAACTTCCTGTTCAATCACATATTATAGTTTAGAACTATAAAGTATGCCATTGCTATTGGCATTAACTAAGATGCCTTAGATTAAAATTCAATGCAATAGAAAAATTAAATAGCATATAGCAAAAAGAAACTGGAAAAAATTACCTAGAAGCCGAGTATTCATTATTTACTTGTGTAAGAGAAGAATGTAGTCTTCTTACTCCTTTTACCATCTCATTTTATTATAAATCCTCAGTATTCACTCTCCAAAATATTAACAAATGTGTAACGCCTCACTGAGAAACACAAATAAAGCTATGAATTTTCACTTTTAAATTTAAACTTCCCTCCATCAATTTCAGCATCTGTTTGACACATTTAACTATAGATTTTTTTTACTGTTTATTTTGGAGAGAGAGAGAGACACAGTGTGAGCAGGGGAGGGGCCGAGAGAGAGGGAGACACAGAATCTGAAGCGGGCTCCAGGCCCTGAGCTGTCAGCACAGAGCCTGACACAGGGCTAGAACTCAGGAACGGTGAGATCATGAACTGAGCCAAAATCGGACACTTAACTGACTGAGCCACCCAGGCGCCCCAACTGTAGATGTTTTTTTAAGTAGATACAAGGAACTGGTAGATAGTCTCTTTGGTAAAAGTACTCAAGATAGCTATAAATTATTAATCATATGTGAAAATTTTAGCAAAAGACATGGAAACTGTGTGCAATAAAGCAATGACTGCAGTCCCACATGTGTTTTCAGAACCTTGCTACTTCCCACCAATGAGGTTGTTTGTATCCACACCCCTTGAATCTGGGCAGGCTTGTGTCTTCTTTGATCAATATAGTAGAAGTAATGCTATGTGACATTAAAAGCTAGGTCATCAGAAAGGATAGAGATGCCACTTGTTTCTCTCTTGGAACATGCACCCTTCATGCCCAATCACCATGTTATGAGCTCTGAGCAAATCCATGCCACATGGAGAAGCCACAAATAATAGTTCTAGCTAACCTGGGGCGCTTGGGAGGCTCAGTTGATTGTCTGATTCTTGATTTTGGCTCAGGTCATGATCTCATGGTCATGAGATGGAACCCTGTGTCGGGCTCTGTGCTGAGCAAGGGGCCTGCTTGAGATTCTCTCTCCCTCTCTCTCTCTCTCCTCCTCTGCCCCTCCCTCACTTGCACAAGTGCACATATGCTCTCTCTCTCTCTCTCAAACACACACACACACACACACACACACACACACACACACACACAGAGTTCTAGCTAACAACAACTAACGTCTCAGCTGATAGTTTATATCAACAGTCAAACATCTGACTGAATGAGCCTGAAGATGATTCTTTTACTTCTCAAGTCTTCAGCTGAGGCCTCAGACCATGTGAGAAGCAGAGGCAAGTCATTCCTGCTGGATGCTACCTCAATCCCTCAGCTACAGCTGCAGATTCTATAGACATAAGAAATTATTTACATGCCACTGAGATTGTTTTTACAGCTCCGGTAACTGAAACATCCCAATGGACCTTTATTTGGTACCTTTCTTAAGAGTCACAGACAGATTTTAAAAACAAGGCTAAGAGACCCACATGAAGTCCTAGATTTTTTTGTTTTGTTTTGTTTTCAGAAAAGACTGAGAAAATAGGAAGTAACTACAGGCACTGAATACTCACTTTGTGACTTTAAACTATTCTAAATTGCTTCTTCTAAGAAAATAAGGTAATGAATAAACTTGAGGCCTAAAGAATCTAATTCTTAGCAATGGACCTTTGGTCCTCCTCAATATTTCAATAGAGAAAATGCAATATTTACCTGGTATTTTTCCAAAATAATTCTTATAGCCCTGTTCCCTTCTGAAGTATACTGATACTACCAAGGACTGAGTACACTTTCCTTAATTAATCTGCAGACATATTCATTTCTTCAATAATTCAATAACAGTTAAACTTTTATTGGTCAATATCTATGTGCCAGGCACTAGGTGCCAAGAATACAAAAGAGTAAGATAACGGTTCATAGTCCAGTTCACGCTTCACTACTGGCAGCACATTAATACTACCTTTGTCCTATTTCTTCCCTCTGTGCTGGGGAAATGGAGACCTGGAAATAAATAATATAATTTCAAAAAACACATTTACATTAATGTAAATTATAGTTCAGTTTTCTCTTGATTTCAGAGTTGAATTCCCAGTGCCATAGTATGGCAACTAGCAATTAAAAGTTGTCTGCAAATGGTTCCAAAATCAGTTAGAAACACATTAATAGTTCAATTAAATACAATGTCAAAAATTCTTTGGCAGCTGAAGAATCCCTTCATAAAGTAAAGAAAATCTCTTTTCTGATATTGTAATACTGGTATTTGGTGTTTCTAGATTATAAACCTATAAAGAGAAGACTAATAAATGCAGAAATTGGTTAAGACCAGTCAATTACAGGGTAAATCCCTCAATTAGATTCTTCCAGGTCAATAATAGCATAAGAGTGCACCTGAGTCAGTTTCTCCCAAATGTCTAAAGAAATGTGTATGAAGTTAGACAAAGTCAAATATGCAATAAGATCAGATCCTATGACCTCACAGATATTTCCATTAACTCTAGTGTCTTTCCATGCTGAGCATGAATACTGTACACGGACAGGAAGAAGGCAGGAGACGTGTTTGGTTTACTTCTGCTGCTTCTTGGGGTGAGTGACAATATAGACTAAAAAACTAGGAACTGGTCTACCCTTTCCCCTCAACCTCACTCTCCCTTTATATAATCTCTTTCCACAACCATTCAGGAAGTACAATGCCTCCTATGCAACAAAGCCAATGACCCAGAAGGGTCTGGGCAATGGTGCATTGATCCTGGCATGAGGAGCTGTGTCATCTCAGGGAAAGCATTTCTACCTGGGGCAGAAACATGCGGAGCCATGGTAACAGTGCTGCCAGATGGTGTAATCTTTCATGTACTAACCTATATAAAGACAATTTACAAAACAAATCTCACCCACAGCTTGGACAGAGAACAGGAAGACAGAAAAAGGTAAAAATCCTAGCTGGTCCCAGTAAAGGCTACATAAATGAAGGATAAACATCATAAAGCTGTTTGGGGTTGTCCTGTCCCTCAGTCCCCCTCCTGGTACTGTTCTTACAGGAGCACTCCATCAAACTATTCACTCTCAAGTCAACCCTGTGGAATTAAAATTTGGATTTATTTGCTCTTTCTAATTCGCCAATACCATGACTTTCTTCCATTAATACAATTAACCACTATGCTCCTAAAGAAGTCTGTAATAGAAGTCTATCTTTGAATAAGCCACCTAAAATTTACTTTCTCACTAATTTCTTTTTATTCTAATTCCTAGTGTCTCTCAAAAAAGTTTATTGCCCAATCCAAATCAGTATATTAAAAATGACTTATTCAAGTACTCTCCACTCAATGCTCAACTTCTTAAAAATTTTTTTAATGTTTATTTTTTATTTTTGCTCAGTGTATGAGCAGGGAGGGGCAGAGAGAGAGACACACACAGAATCCGAAGCAGGTTCCAGGCTCTGAGCTGTCACCATAGAGCCTGATACGGAGCTCGAACTCACCAACCGACCTAAGCAGAAGTTGGATGCTTAACCGACTGAGCCACCCAGGCGCCCCAGTGCTCAAGTTCTTAATTCCATTTATTTAACTTCATCCATAAAAAAACCTTATGATTTTCATTAATAATCCAAGGCCAATCTGTTTCTCACTTTCTACACTGAACCACACTATATCATTATACATTCTCATAGCCTGTCCCATCCCTGCCCACACTGGTGACTTTGTTCACTCTGGCTTCCTTTGCATCATGGTACTTCCATTTATCCAAATCAAATAACACCTTCAAGGTCAATTCAAATGCCACCTTCTACACCAGTCTTTGATCTTGCCAATTTTAAGGAATTATTACTTATTTCTCTTTTGATAGTACTTTATATCTCTTTTATGGTAGTGTTCATATTTGAACTTAATATAAAATGATTTGTATACATATGTTATCTTCTTTAGCAGACTACAAATTCCTTGAATATTAAAGCACCCAAAACATTGTATTGCCCATAATTCACATACACTCAAACATTCACTGAATATGTGTCTATCTAATAACTTACATTAAATTTTCATTATTGTTTTGCTAAAACACATGCAAACATCCATCAACTTATAAATGGATTTATTCCAAAGGTTCATTTGTAAATCTTTTTCTGAAATCTATGTGCATTTTCACAAAATGTTATTGTTATACACAGTATTTGGGATAATTGAAGTTGCACTTTGGGACTTCAGTATATTTGGATCAATTATTAATTAAGAGACATTTGGAAGAGGCCTTAAGAACCTAGCTGTGATGCATAATAACACTGTTCCAATGGGAATTTTGAGACAACAAATTCACAGTCTCTATTCCCATTTCTGGGCAGTGACTGACAGACTTTCTGCACCTGTTTGAAAAAATCACCTCTCTGTATAGGTTTAACAGTAAATACCCTGAAGAGTTTATGAAACTGTGTTTCATAACACAGTTGGTAGCAGAGGGGGCATGAAGGAAACCCTTATCAAAGCATGTAAGAATGAGAACAAAAATGATGCATATATGGAAAACCAACCAGTATTTGTTTTAAATCTTAAAACTGTCTTAAATTTCACACAAAATTAAAATATGTGAGAATTTTATATTGTAAAAAGAAACATGGCTGAAGAAAAAGGTTTAAGTATTACTTCTAAGAAGAGGATTCTTCAGCTATTCCCAACTGAGGAGAAAAGGAAAGAATCAAGGCTTGCCAAATCTTTTAAGTCAAACTGTTGACATATATTCCTTTTTTCTTTGACATGTTTTCTGGATATGTGTGATTTATTTTACTCTAGGACTCCAAAGGGAAGTTTGCATGACAATCATCCACTAGTATGAAAAACTAGAAAACTAGATACATAACACTCCCCACCCTCAACCCCCTTAACAGTTATAAGGAAAATGTTTGCAGCAAGTATCTCAAATATCTCATTTAGCTCAGAAGATCTGAGTCTAACACAGGGCAGAGTGTGAACAAAAGTACAGAAGAAACACTGAGTAAAGCAGAGATCAGATATTTCAGGATCAATAAAGTAAGGAAGAGATGAGTTTCAGGTAGAAAAGTTTATATTAGAGGCAGGAAATGGAAGAGTAAAGAAGGACTTTTTGGGCAAAGAGAAGGGCATGTTCAATGGAAAAAAAGCAATAAGAAAGATGTTGCAGAACAGAATGAGAGCTCACACATTTACAGAAGAAAAAAATCTTTTCTACGGAAAAGTAAGAAATGAACATGGTCAATTAAAGAGTAGATGGCAGAGAGCTCAAAGACTACAAAAAAGGAGTAAAAATCTCCTGAGTGTATGAGATCGTCCTGGATCCCTCTTACCCGGCAGTTGATTCTGACAAACTGAATAATACTTAAAATAGATTAAAAACCAACAAGCAACCATCAAGAAATAAATTCTTTTAATGGAACTAGCAATCATAGTCACAATATTGGACTAAGTATTTAATAAAAATGTCATAGTCACAATATTGGACTAAGTATTTCATAAAAATGTAAGAACGTATGTAGATCATTTTAAGGTAAAAATAGACAAATTAATTTTAATATATTTGTATGGAGTAGTAGTACACACCCTGCTTCGAAGCATATGAACCTTTAAAATATAGTTCAGGGGTGCCTGGGTGGCTCAGTCGGTTAAGCGTCCGACTTCGGCTCAGGTCATGATCTCACGGTCTGTGAGTTCAAACCCTGCGTCAGGCTCTGTGCTGACAGCTCAGAGCCTGGAGCCTCTTTCGGATTCTGTGTCTCCCTCTCTCTCTGACCCTCCCCCATTCATGCTCTGTCTCTCTCTGTCTCAAAAATAAATAAAGTTAAAAAAAAATTTTTTTTTAAATAGTTCATACACAAGAGGCATGTGAATGTGGGAAAATTATCCAACAAGTACTATTTGTAATACTGTGATATACTTCAGGAAGAGAATACACAGGTAAGGTTGTAAGAAAAAGGGTTCCAGGGCTGGCCAATTGCCAGTCATTTTGAAATAACACAACCCTAAAGGCAACCGTGTGACTACCAGGCTGGAATCACTGCAAAGAATTTAACACCTGGGAAGAGGGGACTCAGTGATCCTGACACCAGGTCCTCAGGGCAAATGCAGAATCTCCTCCGGAGCTCAATTAGGAAAAAATCTCTGCATACCAATCCAATGTAGTTAAAAAACAAAACAAAACAAACAGACAAATGAAACAAAGAAAACCCACTGGTCCAAAACACTGCTTTTAATTAACAGTTCACATACCATTTCGGTCAGTGTTTACTGAATTTAAACGATCACGTGCAAATCTGTGTATCTCAGTGGGAAAACACGCAAGTGTGCCAGGAATGACACCATAAAGCCATAAAATATATCATCCTGGAATGTTAACTTTAACCCATTTCAATTTGTGAATAACGTTTATATTATTTTTTATAATAAAACAAACGAAGGTATATCATTGTAGGAGCAACTTGTTCCTTACCTAGCAATACCCGGTTCCTCCACTTCCTGAAGAACAATCCCCAACTTTTAGCCGGGCACACTGCAGCTCCAGTAAAGACAACATGTGCTGGCCTTAGGGGAAGCTGAGCACGAACATGTGACTAGCCAATGCTCTGGACAATGAGTGAGCAGAAGTGGACTTGCCAGTGGCTGAAATGCAGCAGTCGTCTTGACCGTGAGGATGAGAGTTGCATTCCAGGACAGTGGAACAGAGGGCTGGATCCCTGCTGACTTGTCCCGACTGCCCATCTTAGTACTTCCTTTATGTGATGCAAAAATACACTGCCTACACTGCCATTGTGTATAGCTTCTTATTTGTTTTATGTGATTCACATTAAAACGTAATCCTAAGTGATGAAATCATGAAGAATGCAAAACAGGAGGCTTCCAATAAATGTCCATTACTCACGGTTGACTGTGCACTGCTATCCCAGTATCACACAGGTGAGCACATTCATTATTTTGTGGCATGCAGGTACAACAATGCTAATTATTAATATAATACTAATTTCCGGGTCACTTGGGTTGCTCTGAAACTAGAATACTCTACCCGTACTATATGATCAATCCCGGTAACCAGGAGTTGCACCTGAAAATCAAACATTATCCCGGTGTCATCAAGTTTGAAGAAGAGCTAAAGTTCATGTTGTCCTACTACTTTAGTCTACAGCTGAAGAAACTAAAGCCAGCCATTTATGGACAGGAGATAATGCAAAAACTACGTGAAGTGCCTCAGAAGGATAATGTTACATAAATTGAGGGTATTAATCCAAGTAGTTCACAAAATGCTTTTTTTATTTACTTCCTCAGTGAAAAGATACGATGTGGTATTATATTCTCAAAGACTACATTTTCCTTTCCTCTTTGCTGTGCTTTGGAGGGAAAAGAAAAACAATGACATGCATAAAGAAACATTAGCCAATTTTGCAACTGTTAAATATTTTGTGTTTCCTATTTTCTCATTTAGTTATTTTATTTCCTTTAATTTTTTTTCTTTCTTAAGTGCATAGGTATTAATCCACCTGAATCAGTGCTAATGGAGTTTTAAACAATGTGCCAACTGCTCCTCCCTCATAAATATATTCTCATTTAATTATGATTTGTGATAAAATTGAATGAAAAGTACATATATCTCAAATCTCATTCTTGTATCATAGGGCCAGATTTAAAAAAATGGCTTTCCCCCAACTCTCTACGGACAGCCTAAATAGCAGCCCTTAAATACCCTGGATTTGACTTAAAACAAACAAACAAACAAACAAAACGAATAAAAAATAGGCTGTGTCTGAGGTTACATATAAATGATATTATGTGGCATGTTCATGACACAATCCTCCTTCCCTACCATAGGCAAGAAGTGCATACTCTTCATTCCTCATGTATTTTGAGTATTAATAAAGCACATAAATGGTATCACTTACTGACCAACTCAGACTACACTCAAAATGCTGGAACGGCATTCTGCCTTATACAATGAAGATGAGTCAAAACAAGGAATCTTTCCTTATATACATCCAGGTACTGACTAGGCAAAGTTGTTGTTGTTGTTTTTTTTAATGTTTATTTATTTTGAGAGAGAGAGACAAGAGAGACAGAGAGAGCAGGGGAGGGGCAGAGAGAGAGAGTAGAGACAGAATCCCAAGCAGGCTCCGTGCAGAGCCCCCAGAGGCTCAAACTCACAAACTACAAGATCATGACCAGAGCTGAAATCAAGAGTCAACCAACTGAGCCACTCAGGCACCGGAGGCAAAGGTCTTTAGAAGAAAGGCCAAATTCATTAAATTTTAGTTTCTTCAGGGCAGAAACCAACCCCCTCAATTAGTAAATAAAAGACACTGAATTGACATACCTTAACTGTAAGCAAGAACACTACATTATGCATAAGCTGGAACCTCTGCCTGTGTTCACAACAGGTCTTCCACAGTTCTGTTAATTAACAAGCAGGAGTTTATATAAAATGAAATCCTGCCTGTAAAGCACTCAACACCATGCCTCTCCATGATAAGTCCGCACCAAATGACAGCCACTGATACAATTTTCAAGGACCCTTGAACCCTTATTCCTATTCAAGAAAATCTACAATGACATTCCTAACAATGTTTGACCAATTCTAGACTGGTTCATTTATTTGCTCAATAAATTTTCTCCTCTGTGAATACAGCTTTAATCCTTCTCACAAAGTTTCCTTATTTTCAGTCTTGAAGATGATGAGGATGCCTGTTGTCTCTGGTGTAGTATGTACTGGGTATTTTACACATGTTTAATTATAATAGAAACTGAACATGACTTTAATGAGCTAATAATCCAGGTCAGGAATATTAACACATAAAGACCTAAATGAGGGGCACCTGGGTGGCTCAGTCAGTAATATCAGACTCTTGATTTCAGCTCAGATCATGATCTCAGGGTCATGGGATCCAGCCCCATGTCAGGCTCTCTCTTCTTTCTCTCTGCCCCTTCCCTCTCACTCTCTCTGTTTCAATAAATAAATAAATAACTAGACCTAAATGAATTGCTAGCAATGTGATGAGTCCCAGAAAAGCAGTACATCAGAATGATAACATAAGAGGCAAACACACCACTGTTAGCTATAGAAGGACCACGCTCAGAAGTATACTCACCACGACCTATTAATCACCCAGTACAATGTCCTGCAGATACTCAGCACTCAATAAGCTTTAACTGAAGAAAACAAAGAGGTAGATCAAGGATTTTAATAAAGTAGGATAAGACATTTTAGGCAGGTAAAGACTTAAAAATGTATAGACCACAAATTATAAGTTGCATGCACTTATTAATTCGGTGCATATGTATAGAAGACCTACAATATTACACCTCCAGGGATACAACGGAGATGAAATAAGGAGTCTCCCTCAAGAGGCTCATAGGGGAAGACAGGCAAATAATAACAATGCAACATAATGTGCCGAAATCGATTACGGAATTCAAAAAGAGGGTCTGGGAAGCCTCTCAGATGAAGCGATGTTAACAATAGAGAGCAGACAGGCGCCTGAGTGGCTCATCTGGTTAAGCTTCTGACTTCAGCTCAGGTCATGGTCTCATGGTTTGCGCTGTGCTCCTGAGGTGAAAGCCCTACGTTGGGTTCTGCGTTGACAGCACAGAGCCTGCTTGCGATTCTCTGTCTCCCTCTCTCTCTCTGCCCCACCCCCGCACCCTTCCTCCCTCTCTCTCTCTCTCCCTTAAAATAAATAAACTTAAAAAATTATTTAAAAAAATGGGTAGCAGATGCAGTGTGAGTAAACTGTAAGAAATAATATTAGATACAAGCAAGTAGGTAGGCCTGACTACAAGTTTCAGGTTTTTGAACTTGATCATTTATGTAAGGGAATCAGAGAATTTGTCATAAGAGAAACAATTTCACGGTGCCATAATACTTGAAAATTAATCCATCATTGCTTTTAGGGTAGATTAGAGTCAGGAAAAGGGCACTATGACTGAAGGGTGAAGCCTGGGAAACAAGTCAACAGGCTCCGTCAATGTTCACACGTGACATCATTATGAATTGCAAAAAGTGGTAGTGGAAATAAAATGGAACAGAAAGGGATAAATATCATCTCCAAAGAAGAACCATCAGTATTTGCTGAAGCCAGAAAGACAGATACATTCAAACAGTTTAAGAAATATGTATTTAATTTTTAATGTGCCATGGCTTCCAAGAGTTTTCAATACAACATTAAAAAAGAATGTCTAAGTTTGCCAAACAGATTCCCTTTCTATAGCTCTGCTATATATTATGCAGAGTTAGTTTCCATCTGAGAAACTAACATAAAAAAAGCTAACATAAAAACCAACATGCATCCAACAGAGATTCACAGACTACCTACTACATACATGCCAAATAATGAGCTCAGTACCACCAGAAGGAAATTAAGCTTGAGTGATTTATTTTGTTTGTGAAATAGCACCTTACTCTAAAATAATGCCCTGAAGAAGCTATTTAAAGGCCGAGTATTAGTAACTCACTCAGGAAAATATGGTAACATCTTTTCTAAACCCCACAAGCTCCTTTTTATCAGCACCAAGTGGAATACCACAAACTACTACTCCCTGATATCATACGACTTAGCACGATTTTTTTTCCCCAAGGATTTTTCTGACTAATTGCCCCAAATATAATTCAAGTGGCTTACTTAGGTGCTTTATCATTCACCAATACCCTGTAACTATTAAAATTTAAACTTAGGTTGACTGTATTTCTTTCTGTCCTCCTGAACACAAGTGCTCGATCACCTAAGAACTGCATTTGATGTCACTGCCATTACCTTGCATCCAGACATTGTTTTTACAACTTAATATATATAAAACTATCAGAGAAAGTGTGACCATCCATCTTAAGTCCTGGGCCCTTCAACCAAAATTAAACAAACTAAAATACTAACTATTAAAATAATAAGAACCTAAAAGGTTTTTTTGCTTTTCTTTCAAAACTCCCAATGGTGATTTTCCATTTTAGAAAAAAAGAATCCTTTAAAGGAGCAGCTATTTCTAATTTTGTTTTGATTGAAGTATGATACTTATCAGAGATCACATATCTCAGAGACCTACAGATAATATTTCCCAAAAGAAAAGCACCATATTTGGCATTAAAAAAATTACCTGAAATGCAAGAGGAGAGTGTGTTTAATCAGGTAATTCCACACCCCTACTTATTTTTCTATGACTTATCTATGGGCCTTTAAAACCACATGTTTTTTGAAATAAATACATTTTTCTCATAAACTAACCAAATGTCAAACAGCAAACTTAAATCCCATTGCTTACAAACTAAAATAGCTATGAAAGAGAAAGGTGACGTAAATGAAGTTTTATTTACTGAATTGTTGAGTGCTAGTTTATTCAGCTGTCTAGGCTGGGTGATTTATTATACAGCTGCTCATTCAAGTGAAAATATAGGAATAGAATTCAGGAAGCGAAACAGTCAGAGCCTAACGAGTTGGTAAAAAGAACAGCTAAAGAATCTCCTACTTCAAAGAACATATCAATGAAATTCTAACTAAAAAAAAATTGTAACATCATGTTCTCTTGATAAAGCTAATAACTACTGATTACTGAGCATCTAGAATATGGTCATGGCATTAAATAATGTGCTTTAATCACCCTACCATCCTATTTAGAAGGCAAAACATCACCATAAGACAGTTTTCCCATACATAGATGAGAAAACTGCAGGCTCAGAGTCCTAATATTTCAAAGACAGAAATGACAAACAAACAAACAAAATGCAATAACAAAAGAAAAACAAAAAAACTTCACCAAGGTTAATGTAAGTTGAAAAACCTCCATCATCTTCCTGCCAGTCATTGCTGCATCAGACATTACAATTGTATTAAATATGTGAAGCCCATGTTAACAACTTCAAGAGGAGACTATTACCCAGAATATAGATAGCACTAACTCCCATATCTACTATCTTACAAACCATAATGAGCCCACTTCCTCCTCTTATTGATGTTTATTTATTTTTCCTTAATAAGAATTTCTATATACTTAAAAACTATAGGGGCGGGGCACCTGGGTGGCTCAGTCAGTTAAGTGTCCGACTTAGGCTCAGGTCATGATCTCGCTGATTGTGAGTTTGAGCCCCGCAAAGGGCTCTGTGCTGACATCTTGGGGCCTGGAAACTGCTTTGGATTCTGTGTCTCCCTCTCTCTCTGCCCCTCCCCCACTGGCTTTCTGTCTCTCTCAAAAATAAGTAAACATTAAAAATTTTTTTAAACTGAAGTTTCCTTTTGTTATAACATTTCAAATTCACTTTTTAAATTATCAGTTATGTTGTAATATCTTTCAGTACACAGGTAAACGAAAAAAATATAATGATTATAAATTTTTGTTTTTCTGTCAAATTGTAAGTGAAGATGAGATGACTAATTCAGGCAATGGAGAAATTTAGAATCTATAATTCCTTCAAGTTTAACTGCATCTGTTTTAGGTTCTAAATATCTAATAAAGTCCCAGGCATGCAGTGCTGGTTTAGCATGCAAAAATACATTATTATAATCTATTACATTAATAAGCTAAAATAGAAAAATCACACGATCATATCACAGATGCAGAGAAAATACTTGACAAAATCTAACACACATTCATGATAAAAACTCTTAGTAAACTAGGACTCGAGAGGTATAACCTCAACTTGATAAACAATTTTTACAAAAAACCTACAACTAAAATCATACATAATGGTGAGAAACTAGAAGGTTTCCGACTTAAATCAGGTACAAGTCAAGGATGTCCCTCTCACTACTCTTTTTCAGTACTGCACTGCAAGTCCTAGTTAATGCAACAAGGTAAGAAAAGGAAATTAAAATATATAGATTTGGAAGGAAGAAACTGTCTTTATTCATAGATGACGTAATCATCTCTGCTGAAAATCCAAAATAATCAACAAACTAACTCCTAGAACTAAGTGATATCAAGGTTTCAAGACACAAGGTTAATATACAAAGTCAATCACTTTCCTATACACTAGCAATGAACAAGTGGAATTTGAAATTAAAAAGAGAGTACTAGGAGCACCTGAGTGGCTCGGTCAGTTAAACATCCAACTCTAGATTTCAGGTCTGGTCATGATCTCACAGTCGTGAGATCGAGCCCAGAATCAGGCTGCATGCTTTGTGTGAAACCAGCTTAAGATTCTCTCTGTCCCTCTCCCTCTTCCCCCCACCACCCACCCACATGCAGACACGCTCTCAAAAAAAAAAAAAAAAGTGTAATTATAGTACCATTTAAATTTGTATCTCCAAAAATGAAATGCTTTAGGTATAAATCTAACAAAATATGTATAGGATCTATATGAGAACAACTACACAGCTCTGGATGAATGAAATCAAAGAAATACTAAATAAATAAAGAGATATTCCATGTTCATGGGCAAAAAGAACCAAGATTGCCAAGATATCAGTTTTTCTCCAACTTTATCAAATTCCCAGAAAGTTATTTTGTGGATATCAACAAATGATTTTAAAATTTATATGAAGAGTCAAAAGACCCAGAATAGTCAGCATAATCTTGAAGGAGGGGAACAAAGCTGGAAGATCCTATCTGACTTCAAAACTTACTGTAAAGCTGTAGTAATCAACTCAGTGTGGTACTGACAAAAGAACAAATAGGTCAATAGACCAGAAAAGAGAGCCCAGAAGTAGATCTCCATATAGTCAATTTGTTGAAGAACAAAGGAGCAAAGGCAGTACAATGGAGCAAAGATGGCCTTTTCAACAAATGGTGCTGGACCAGTTGGACATCTACAGGCAAAAAAATGAATCTAGATAGAGAATTAGACCCTTCACAAAAATGAACTCAAAATGGATCACAGATCTAAATGTAAAACACAAACCCAGTAAGCTCCTAGAAGATAACAGAGGGGAAAACCTAGATGATCTTGGGGATGGTGATGCCTTTTTAGATACAATGACAACAGCACAATCCATGAAAGAAAGAATGGATAAACTAGACTTCATTAAAATTGATGTTTCTGTCAAAGACAATTTCAAGAGAATGAAAAGACAAGCCACAGTATAGGAGAAAATATTTGCAAAAGACACATCTGAAAAGAACTGTTGTCCAAAATATACCTCAAAGACCTCTTGAAAACTCAACAACAAGAAAACAAATATCCTGATTTCAAAATGGGCCAAAGACCTGACCCAACACCTCACCAAAGAAGATATACGGGTGACAAATAAGCATATGAAAAAATGTCCCACATCATATTTCATCAGGGAAAAAAACAAATTTAAATAACAAGAAGGTACTACTACAACCTATCATAATGGCCAAAATCTGGAACAATGACAACACCAAATGTTAGCAAGGATTTGGAGCAGCAGGAACACTTATTTAATGCTGGTGGGAAAGCAAAGTAGCACAGGCACTCTGGAAGACAAACAACCTCATGGTTTCTTACAAGACTAAACATATTTGTAAAATATGACCCAACAATCACACTGCTTAGCATTGATCCAAGAGAATGAAAACTTATGTCCACACAAAAACACACATATGGGGGCGCCTGGGTGGCGCAGTCGGTTAAGCGTCCGACATCAGCCAGGTCACGATCTCGCGGTCCGTGAGTTCGAGCCCCGCGTCGGGCTCTGGGCTGATGGCTCGGAGCCTGGAGCCTGTTTCCGATTCTGTGTCTCCCTCTCTCTCTGCCCCTCCCCCGTTCATGCTCTGTCTCTCTCTGTCCCAAAAATAAATAAAAAACGTTGAAAAAAAAATTAAAAAAAACCCCACACATATGGATGTTTACAGCAGCTTTATTCGTAATTGCTAAACTTGGAAGCAACTAGCATGTCCTTGAGTAGGTAAGTGAATAAATGAACTGTGGTACATACAGTCAATTAAATATTTTTCAACACTAAAATGAAATGAGCTCCTGAGCTATGAAAAGACACAGAACTTTAAAAGCATATTACTAAGGCAGAGACATTAATCTGAACAAGCTACATACAATATAATTCCAACTATTTGACATTGTGGAAAAGGCAAAACTATAGATAGATCAGTGATTGCCAGGGGTTGGGGGGCAGGGATGAACAGGCAGAGCACAGAGAGTTTTTAGGGCAGTGAAACTATTCTGCATGATACTATAATGATGGATGCATATCATTATACATTTGTCCAAACCCAAAGCAAGTGCAACACCAAGAATGAACCCTGCTGTAAATTATGGACTTTGTGTAATTATAATGTATCAATGTAAGTTCATTAATTGTAACAAACATACTACTCTGGTGGGGGATGCTGATAGTCCGGGAGGCTATGCATGTGTAGGGGCAGGGCATCTATGGGCATTCTCTGTACCTTTGACTCAATTTTGCAGTGGAATATACAACAGCTCTAAAAAAATAAGTCTTTTAAAAAAATTTTTTACAATCGTTTTCTCCCCCCTTCTCTCATTTTTCTATCAATTTACTTCAATGGTTAGTCCCTCCTTTTATGAATCAGTAAATACTATCAATATACTTGGGTCTTATTTCATTGTAACCCCAGTTAATGTGTATGAACAAACCTATGTCTAACAACCATCAAAATCTGTAGACATCATACTAACTTTTCTTTTCTCTTTTCTTTTCTTTTTTCTTTTCTTTTCTTTTCCTTTTCCTTCTCTTTTCTCTCTCTGTCTCTCCCTCCCTCCTTCCCTCCTTCTTTCCTTCCTTCCTTCCTTCCCTCCCTCCCTTACTTCCTTCCTCCCTCCCTCCCTTCCTCCCAAGAGATTGAGAGAGAGAGAGCACACACGTGAGCAGGGGAGGGGCAGAGAGAGAGAGAGAGAGAGAGAGAGAATCTGTGGCAGGCTCCACACTCAGCACGGAGTCCGACGCAGGGCTCTGTCTCAGGACCATGGGATCATGACCTGAGATGAAATCAAGAGTTGGATGCTTAACCGACTGAGCCATGTAGGCACCCCTTTTCTTTCTAACATTTTATTTTGACAAATTTATAGACCTAATATTTTATAAATGACTAAGATAACTTTCTCACCACTTGTATGAATTGCAACCTATGATTATGTCATAGGACAGTTACCAGACCAAAATTTAATATAATCCAATTCAAGTATTGCTTTGTTTGTGGAAATAAAAACAAAGTGAGATGGAGCAAAGAGGGACATATCTCTTAGAAGGATGGAGGAAAGGGAAGGAACAAATTAATAATGATACTGTATTTTAAGATAACATTATTATCTATGAAGATAGAAATTCTACCAACAGTAGGCCTTGTGTGGTTCTTTTTCAGCAATTGATTATTAGCTGACAAAGATTAATTACAAATTATTAATTAAAACTTCATCCTTAGCCTTTCTAAAGGCTATTAATTTTAGGTATTGAATTTAGATTTTGCCTGTCAGTTTTTGAACACAGCAACATCAAAAGCTTACCAGAATTTCTCCACAGAAATCCCTCTAAGATTGACAACAATAATTAAAGTGTCATGAAAACCAAGGCTTCACAATTTTAAGACGAGGCTATCCTGTCCTTTTGGTGATATTTTCTAGGACAGATCTTAAAAATGAATAAAATCCAGCAATACAGGAGTGCCTGCCTGGCTCAGTTGGTCGAACATGTGACTCTTAGTCTTGGGATTGTGAGTTCGAGCCCCATGTTGGGGTTAGAGATTACTTAAATACGTGACCCATGTATACTTGTTTTACTCTAATACTATTTTTTAAAATACTCTTTTATTTTGGATGGCTGCTAATATTTACTGGAGTCAACAACTATAACTTTATTCTTCTTGAAAAATATTACAGAACTGGGAACCTGAGTAAATGTTCTCTTCTAAGAAAAATTCTTAGGAACTTTTCTCTTCTAGTATCTCTCTACATGAAAATTATCCATCTATGAGATCATCATAGTGAAAGGGAAAACGTACTAAAGGTCACACAAAAGGAAAGTCAACAATTTGTGTTTTATGCATCCAATAAAGCATCCATTATCTCCGTTCCAGTTCAATGTTTACCTGTGAGCCACTTTTCCTCTCAATAGCTATTTCTGGGAGATAACACTAGGCAACCAAGGGAAACTAAGTCTACATGTGCCATGCACTTACAATTTACTTTATTTAGTTTTTATTTTCATTTTTTAATTTAATTTTATTATTTATTTATTTATTATTTATTTTTTGAGAGAGAGAGAAAGAGCATGAGTGGGGGAGAGGCAGAGAGAGAGGGTCAGAGGATCTGAAGTGGGCTCTGTGCTGGCAGCAGTGAGCCTGATGTGGGGCTCGAACTCATGAACCATGAGATCATGACCTGAGCCAAAGTCAGGTGCTCAACTGACTGAACCACCCAGGTGCTCCTATTTTATATTTTAAAATTTTATTTTTATTAGTTTTGAGAGAGAGCATAAGTGGGGGGTTAGAAAGAGTGGGGGGGGGGGCAGGGGATGTGAAGCAGGCGCTGTGCTGGCAGCACAGAACCCAACACCGGGCTCAAACTCATGAGCCATGAAATCATGACCTGAGCCAAAGTCAGATGCTCAATCAACTAGGCCACTCCGGTGTCCCTACCTCATTTAGTTTTACAACAAAATTGCTTTTCTTATTTCATGGATAAAGAAGTTGAGATTCAGAGAAATTAAATAACTTCTCCTATAACCTAAAACTAGTAATTAAAACACAGGTTTGCCTTGTGTTAAAGTCTGTGCCCATTCCTGTTCCAGGAGGCCTCCTTAGTTAGGTCAGTTCCAACAAAGATGGTTTCCAAAAGGAAAAGTCAAGGAATGATTAACGAAGAAAAGGTAAAGCAAAGAAGTGGAGAAGATTACAGGGTTTAGATTCTTTATTCCAAATTACTTAGAGCCCAGCAAGACTGCCTTTCCTGGCACCACTTTCGGAGCACTCAGACTCTGCCTTAACTGTGTGTCTAGGCATAACGGGAAAACGAAAGTTAAACAGAAGATCCAGGGACACCAGAATGTCCACAAGACCAGGTTTGGGGATGGCAAGCCCTTCCAGTTCTTTGAATGGAGGGTATGGGTAATATTCCATTTGGTCATGGCATTAAGAACAATACCTAACCCTCAATAACTATTCGGTGACAGAATTGATGAATGGATGAAATGAGTGAACGGAGTCTGATAAAGAGGGTGACAGAGCTCCGGAGACTGCTGGTCTTTATTTCCACTTGGGAGTTTTCTTTCACAGCTGGAACTAGCACTAGATCCCACCAGGCTGTAGAACCTAACAGATTGCATTTAAGATCCTTTACAGTTTTATGGACTATGATGTTTTATCCTGCATTCCCAGCACATAATGGAGTACCTTGCACATGGCAGGCACTCAACAGATTGCTCAATAAGTGAATGAATGAATAAATAAACCAAAGATATAGGTATGAAGCAGACTGGGCATTTTCTTTTATAAGTGTGAAGTACTGTTCTCAGTCAAGATCCTCATAAGACTAGAAAAGTCTGAGAGACCTAGAAATCCTCAGTGAGCATGGGAAGGAAGCTAAAAAAATCCTCTGCAGTTTAAGCAATATCTAAGAATGACAGCTGAACCTGAGTACAGAGGTGCTGGTGACAGACGATCTATAAAATTTAGTGAAATCGTGAAATGCAAAAGAGAATTCATTGCTCAAATAAACAGCTTGTGGGAGGGAATAAGTACTTTCCAATAAGTAGAGAACCTTCAGCATGAACCAAAGATCAGAACGACCTGAAATGTGAGCCTCAGTGGTAGCAGAAGGTGGACCTCGCTCCCTGTCAAAGAGATGAATTTTAAAATGGGAGAACGCACAGTGCCTCATGCATGGTGACTATCAACAAATTATGGAAATGATGACAAAGGAAAAGAAAAGAGAGATGGAGGGGAGCAAAGTGGGGAGAGAAAAACAGATGACTGTCCCTCAAAATGTGCCTAATCTGGGGTGTTTCCTTCCAATTCCTCTCATGGAGCTTTGGTTCTGGGCATGCTCCAAAGGGTCTTGCTCTAAGGCAGTGGTCTTACTCAAAAAGCATTTCCATAACCCAGATCCAGAAAGACTACAGTGGAACATCCTTAGGACTCTAGAGGAAAAAGCACTTACTGGACTCTGTTCCTTATCCCTAGGTTCTAATGCCAAACTCTCCAGATGCCTGGCATTTCCGGAGTACTTCCAAATGTCATTTAGTGTGATTACAAGTTTCATATCTGTCCTTCCCACCAGACTTAAATTCCTTGAGGACACAAGACTGCTTTTGCTAAACTCTGTGGTCCCAGGAGCTAATGTAGTCTCTGGACTTAGGAAAGGGCTCCATGCATATTTGTTAAGAAAATGAAAAATGACCTAAATATTTCTAAGTGTTATTTTATGGTCAGATCATAATGATAAAAGCATTTTGGTGTTTTCACGCGAATAAAGCAAGTACCACATGTCATTCTAAACCTACATCATTTATATTCTATTGGAAAATTGGTTGCAAGAAATCTGGCAGAGTTTTGAAACATATAATATTAATCTGGTAGAAGGCATATGTGAGGTTACATATTTTGGTTTATGGTTCTAAAGGTTAGTATGGCCCAAACTCTTTGTTTTGTGAATGAATAAACTTGGCCTATCTTGATGAAGGATTTCTAGATCCTTGGCCTCAGTACAGATACAACTACCTGAAGCCTACTGTGAACTGTATCATACTTATAAAGCACGTTACGCATTTCTGTCCCTGATTACACAAAGAATATATAACATACGAACCCAATTCTATCTTTGTGTCACTATAGCAGAGAGATATCCTGAGGGTCTACAACACTAAATGGCCCAAGAGGGCTATGCTGTATGAATGACTTAAAGTCTTCCTACAGTTATTCTGGAAGGGTCTCAAGTTACCAGATTGTCACATTTCACTGTTTTCAGCATGCCTATCTCAAAAACTTATTTGCTCTTTTAATCTTATTTATCTCTTAATCTTCTTCTTTTAGTGGGCTTGAGAAGAAAATAACCAAGCTGTTCTGAAGGTACATAATTAAGAGTGAATGAACTCTGAGTCAAGAAGACCTAAAGGTATCCATTGGGAGTCAAGTAAATGAACTTTAGTTCCTGGACATTTTGGCATTGATTTTGGCTTCTCAAATGTCCTTTTGACTTGCTTTTTTAGCTCTTGGTTGTCATCCAGATGAATAAGACTGCCAGAAAGAGCCTGTCGGTAATTGGAGTTAGAAAGAAATGGCATCCGAACTCAGATCTCCACAAAATGTTCTCTTAAAAGTGCAGCCTGTCTTAGGTAAATGATACATCTTTCAAAATTCATCACCTATAGTTCCTACATAATGCCTCAATAATCCTTTGCTTTTATATAATCCTCTATAATTGATAGATACCTATAAATGTTATTTAAACTGATCTTCAGTGAACTTTTTTGATACAGACAAAAATCTTCTCCTTTTATGACTAAGAAAACTACACTTGAGAAATTCTTATGGACAGCCCTCACGAAGACGAAGCTAGTAAGTGGCAGAGAGGGGACTCACACTCCAGTCTCCTGATTCCCAGGACACTTCTGCCACTGCAGTGACACAGGTTTGACTATATGAATTAGTGGAGCAAAGGTGGTCTACAAAGGTTACTAATAGCAATACCACACTACTAAGAAGTGTGCACCTGTTGAATTTCAGAGAATCATTACCTTATTACTTCTCCAAATGCATATTCCTAAAGGAAAAAACATTTTCAACAAAATCTGTGCCATTTAAACACTCAAAATGTATTTAAATATTTTCTGCACACCTCGGCTTCTCAATGTAGTATTGTTACTTGTCTGGCCCATTTAATCCTCAAAGCAAAAAGGCAAAGTCCAGTCTACAAGAGCGGTAGGCACACATTTTATGACCACCATGTCAGGCCTGGGAACATTCCTGTTCTCTCTGAACTCACAATGACTGTGAGATCCAGTGCTGAAAAAGCTAAAAATGCTGCATTTCCTCCTCCCTAGAAAAAGTTTGAACCCTTAGGAGTATAACCACCCAGGGGCACCTGGTTGGCTCAGTTGGTTAAGTCTCTGACTTCTGCTCAGGCCATGATCTCACAGTTAATGTGTTCGAGCTCTGCATCCAGCTCTCTGCTGTCAGCACAGAGCCTGCTTCGGATCCTCTGTCCTCTTCTCTTTCTCTGGCCCTCCCACACTGGTTCTCTCCTTCTCTCTCTCTTTCAAAATAAATAAAAAATAAACTTAAAAAATAAAAAATAAATTAAAAAATTAAGAGTATAACCACCCATATGAGTGAGCACTAAGAACTGATATTAAGGATTCACAGTGTGCCCTTCATCCCCGGGAACCATTACCTCTGCCTTTTACTAACCAGACTAATAATGCTACTGCTATTGATTCTTCTGACTTATGTCTTACTGTCACTAGACCTCCAATTTCAGTATAAAATATTCACTACTTCTAGAAAGGTAATACATTAAATTGCTGTCGGCCATTAACACAGCACTAAACAAATTTCTTAGACTTGATCTTTGCTACTGCTAACTGCATCTGAAACAAGGTGGTTTTAGTAAAAGAATAGGAGATGGGGATTTGGGAACATAAGGCGGTCTGAGCCACAGTTAAGGCTGATTGAGGTGCTACAGAGGTGTTGCTGGCCCCAGGGTTCCGATTAGGGGGAAAGCAAAGCAGAGGGGAAGAGAGCCTTAGAAAGATTCTGGGTGGTGGGGGCTTTGGGCCAGTCAGGCCAGTGGGGGCCATTGCTGAAATGGAGCGAATAAAGAAAGTGAAGAATAGAAAGAGAAATCAAAAGGTCACATGTTAACTATGGCAATTTTTTACTAAGGCTGGCCATATTTTAGAGAAATTATGAAATTTGGTGAAGGGATGATATTGCTAAATTATTCCTAGCAGGTTAAAACATTTTGTTAAAGATTGCCTGCTTTACGTACTCAACACAAATGCTTATTAATGAAACCAGTAATGTGCAAAGATTATTTATTTATGGTTTTCAAACAAAAATGGTATTGTATCAACTCCACTGGGTACGCTTTGTCCAGTTTGATGTTCTAATTAGCAATTCTTAGCATGATTAAATGCTAAATACACAGCTGTGTGAGGCTTCAGCTGGTAGTAACCAGTAGTGCCTAATACTGACTTTTTAAAAGAGAAAAACAAAAGTACTCAAATACTGGATACAAAACTTTCGAGGCCTTATTCAGCTGAAAGAAGCAAAGTTATAAATATAAACAGGAGTTATATATAACATGTTGATAAAGCTAAGAGATGTAGTATTTGTCAACTCTGTAGAAAAGCTGTTTGGACTAAAAGAAAATAAGCCAAGCCAAAGGAACTTACTTGGTTGAGCTCACGTTATGACACATTACATATGGATCTCCATTAAATCATCGTAATTTTTAAAAAAGACCTTATTACTAAGTAAGTCTAGAGAGATAAGCTATCTACTTTGAAACATTATTAAAGAAAACCCATATACTTTTTGAAAAAAAGGAACTTTTCTGTATGCACCTGAAAAAAAGTTGTACATAATCTAGCACATAAATAACCTCACTCTTTCCTAACTTTCTGGTAACATCCAATATCTATAAATAGCTAAAAACCAGTGGAGATTTTTCTATCTCCATAACAGAAGTGACCCAAATTACATGCGTCAGTATAAATTTCTACCCTTTAAATGGTAAAGATCCTGTAAACAGATCTCATTTGAAGTTTTATTTATGAAGCAAATTACCTAAGGCTTACATGAAAGAACTGTAAGTTGCAAAAAGAAAACCAAATTCACTGTTTGGTAGGCACGGTAATATAAAACAGGTTAGTACTAAGTGCCTCAGATGATTGCTTATTCTGAATCATAGGTATTTCTGACTAAGCCAAGTTTTTATGCCCCTCCCTAAGCTTTGGCAGCATAGAGGACAAAATCCCTCCTTTTAACCTCTCTATATAATATTCAACTAAGTATGTACTTTACCAAAATGAAATTAAATCTGCAAAGGCCTTAAGCATTTTCTTATTTCAATTTTTGCCTTTCAGAAGAAACACATTTTGCAAAATCTATTCACAAATTATCTACCATAAAAAGCTGAAAGACCAGAATTTTTCAAGTGAGAAGAAACCAATGTATATATATATGGCTTGTGTCCTAAAATTCTCTTTGAGATTACAGTTCAAGAAGAAAAATAAAACTTGTTCAATAAAAGTAGTAATTCAATTATATTCTCTGGGAACTATCTATCATGCTACTGGAAGTCAAAAGAAAGCTGGAGTAGCCATACTTATATCAGACAAACTAGACTTTAAATTAAAGGCTGTAACAAGAGATGAAGAAGGGCATTATATAATAATTACAGAGTCTATCCATCAGGAAGAGCTAACAATTATAAATGTCTATGCGCCGAATACGGGAGCCCCCAAATATATAAAACAATTGATCACAAACATAAGCAACCTTATTGATAAGAATGTGGTAATTGCAGGGGACTTTAACACTCCACTTACAGAAATGGATAGATCATCTAGACACACGGTCAATAAAGAAACAAGGGCCCTGAATGATACATTGGATCAGATGGACTTGACAGATATATTTAGAACTCTGCATCCCAAAGCAACAGAATATACTTTCTTCTTGAGTGTACATGGAACCTTGTCCAAGATAGATCACATACTGGGTCACAAAACAGCCCTTCATAAGTATACAAGAATTGAAATTATACCATGCATACTTTCAGACCACAATGCTATGAAGCTTGAAATCAACCACAGGAAAAAGTCTGGAAAATCTCCAAAAGCATGGAGGTTAAAGAACACCCTACTAACGAATGAGTGGGTCAACCAGGCAATTAGAGAAGAAATTAAAAAATATATGGAAACAAACGAAAATGAAAATACAACAATCCAAACGCTTTGGGATGCAGCGAAGGCAGTCCTGAGAGGAAAATACATCACAATCCAGGCCTATCTCAAGAAACAAGAAAAATCCCAAATACAAAATCTAACAGCACACCTAAAGGAAATAGAAGCAGAACAGCAAAGGCAGCCTAAACCCAGCAGAAGAAGAGAAATAATAAAGATCAGAGCAGAAATAAACAATATAGAATCTAAAAAAACGGTAAAGCAGATCAACGAAACCAAGAGTTGGTTTTTTGAAAAAATAAACAAAATTGACAATTATATTCTCTGGAAGAAAATGAATTTTCTGTATTGTGCAAAATAAAACCAAATGATGGTGTGAATTAAAAAAAAATTTAATGTTTATTTATTTTTGAGACAGAGAGAGACAGAGCATGAACGGGGGAGAGGCAGAGAGAGAGGGAGACACAGAATCTGAAACAGGCTCCAGGCTCTGTGCTGTCAGCACAAAGCCCGACGTGGGGCTCGAACTCAGGGACCACAAGATTGTGACCTGAGCCCAAGTCAGATGCTTAACCAACTAAGCCACCCAGGCGCCCCTGAATTTTTAATCATAAATTCTTATAAGACCAAAACTACTCACCTTAATACTATTTCTAATGATTGCTTATGATTTACTAGAAAAATCAAAGCTTTGCTACATATAAATTGTAAAATTCCTTTGCTATAGCTATCCCTTGCCCATCCTCCGTGAGCCCCCACCTTCATGAACTATTACTTAGACCATACCTACACAGAAAGTCTGCTTGACTTCAGTTCTGTCAACATAACTACACCAGAGATCAAAATGTTTTAAGGATATAAATCTACATTTTAATTATGTATGGTGCCTAAAATGTTCTATTCCATATCATCACTGAAGTGGAGGAAACTTAAAAACTAATCCAATCCCGCCCACTGACCTGCCCGCAATTTAATGATAAAGAAATGGGGACCCAGAAAGGTAAAGTGATCTTCCTGAGAACCTCCTTGAGACCTTGAATATATATAATTTCCTGGTTCCCAGTGAGCACTCTTTCAACTTTACCAATGGACCGATGCAGCAGACATAAGAAAATGTTAAAGGAGAGCATAAATTTAGTTTTTTGTTGCTACTTATCTACTCAGTAAACAACTAAAATTGTCCAGTGATGTAGGACCCCTGCATATGTCCCCAACTAACATGTGGAAACACCCAATTCAGCAGTAGTGATAACTGGTGGACTTTCCCTTCTTGAAACACTCATTTCTTAGATTCTAAAACACCATTCTTTCCTGGATTTTCCTCACCTCCCCGAGTTCTTGAAGTCTCGTCTTCCTTTACAAAGCTTGTACATGGTTGAGTATTGTTGGCTCAGACCAAAGTCCTCCTTTCTTTCCACACCTCTCTGTAAGTAATTTCATTTATTCCTAATGCTTTAGTATAGTCTCTTGGAAGATGACCCCCACATTTGAATACCCAGCCCTGACTTTTCCTCTCAGCTCTATGCTCATATCTTCAAAGGTCAGTCTGACATTTGTGCTCATAGATCCCTGGTTTCTCAGATTTAATATGTCCAAACTGAACGATGTCTTTTCTCTCAAAAACCCGCTCATCCTTCAGTCTTTCCCTTTAACGAAATGCCTTTGACTGGTTACTCTTGCAGGAAACCTGCTGTTTTCTTAGAATCCCCTTCACCCAACTCCACCCCAGTTAATTCTACCTCCCAAATATACTTGGAAACATCCCTCTTCTCACCAGCCCACCACTTCCCTGAGTTATGGCAACATTCACTCAATTGGACCTCATGTCTTCTCTCTCTCCTTCTAACGAGATTTCCCCACAAAGTAACCAGAGCAATTCTTTCTAAAAGAAAATCCAATCACTTTTAACTCACTGAATAAAATCCGAACCCCTTACAGTGTATAAGGGCTTCTGTGAGATGATCTCTGCTCAGCTGTCAATGTTTACCTGAGCCACTTTGCCCTAGCCCCTTGCCTCCTGCTCTTCAGCCTCACTGAACTTTCTCAGGTCTTCAAAATGCACCTTGGGATGATGTGTTCACTGACAGGAATGTTCCCCTCCCGTGGCTGGCTCCAACCTCTCATGAAGCCCTAGTTTATCTCCTGAGAAGACGTCTTCGTCTCCATCAATGCACCCTGATGGGTTTCCTCCACAACACTTTAGTGCTGAAATTATGGATCTTATTAATTTATTTACATCTTTATTAATCATTTCTCCCATCAGACTCTAAGTGGCACAAACAAAGAAACCGGGACTTGCACTTAATATTGCTAGTTCAGTGCCTGGTACATTTAGGCTCTCAGTAAGTACATACCGAATGCATAACAAAATGGCTATCTATTCCTTTTCTGAACGGCCATCCCTTTGTGGTATGCAAAAGCTTCTCACTGCCCCCAACACAAAAAAAGTTCTCAAAGGACCCTGCAGTGAAAAAAAAAATGTCAAGCTGGTTTCACTGCTCCTCATGATGGCCTGGAACTGGTAGTCAGGGAATTTATTTAGCCTCAAAGTTTTAGTAATAATTTGTCCCGCCACTTGAGCTGCTTTGCACTGATAAAAGCTCTGGAAATCTATAGCTTAAAAATAATTTCATCTCATTTTTGCAAAATAAATTGGGCAAATACATAAGCTTTTACAACTGGAAATTACATTAATTCAAAAAATATATATTAAGGCCTGTACATGCAGAGTGCTGTGGCACGAGGTATGGAAGTGGGTGGGATATAAAAGAGGAGCCAGGACCTCTGCTCTCAAAGAGTTTTGCTTCCTCCATTACTCTTTCTGAAAATGTTCAGTTTTTTAGAACCTAGTGTTCTTATTTCTATTTTTATTTTATTTTGGAGAGAGAGCATGCATGTGAGCAGGGGAGAGGGCTGAGGGAGAGGGAAAGAGAGAATCCTAAGTAGGAACCAAGCTCAGTGTGGAGCCTGATGTAGGGCTCGAGACCACAACCCTGGAATCATGACCTGAGCTGAAATCAAGACTCCGAGCTCAACTGACTGAGTCACCCAAACAACCCAGAACCTAGTGGTCTTCTTAAAGCACTACACAAATTAAATATTTTCAACTGAGATTAAAAGAACTTTTCTCTAACTCGAATTAGGGATAGAACAATTTAACAGGCATTTATTAAGTGGTTGTGATAGTCAAAGAAGTGTAAAATCCGGTCAGCTTACTTTGGTAAGTTTATCTTTACTATATCATATATTTGAAAATTTTTGATCTAAAAAGCAGAAGCAAATCAAGGGAAATAACATCCTCAACATAGCATAAAGGTTTCCTCTCTCGTATCAGAAGACAATTGTCCCGAGAAGCTATCCTGTCAAAAAGCTACCATATGAAATAATCTTAATTATATGTAAATGCCCATTTTAATAAGCACTCTTCTCTGAAGCAAACTTTTCAGGAAAAAGGAACACATGCCTCTCTGTGACCCTCTTTCTTTTCTTCTCTCTCTTTCATATCCCATAGCACTTTTATCTTACAGCACTTTCTATAATGAATGCCTGTTAACAGTCTAATTATATTGGTAGAATCACAACTTTTGAGTCTTCTACTAAAAGTGGTCCCCTGTAACAGCAGTAAGTGCTGCTTTGCAAAAAATATCTTGACAGAAAGCCAAAGGAAAATGGTGGAGGTACGTGTTTCCCATTCTGGCCCATTCTGTGCCTCATTTGGTAGCACAATTGCTTCTGATTGTATGGAGGGTCTCTTGGGCTGTGACTGCTTTGTGTCCAACGTTTAAAGAATACGCCTTCTTCCACAAATGCCCAGGGTTCTGGTCTGCATAGCTTTGTCATTTTTATTTTGGCACCCAGTTCCTGTTGCTGAGTACAGGCAAATCGCAGGCACTGCGAGCACCTTGCTGCCTCTCCCCTGTGCTTTGTGAAATGATCTTTCTTTGGCACTGTGCTAGGAGGAGTTTCTATACCTCTCTGATTCTAGATGGAATTAGAACACATTTAGGATGAAGAAGTGCCTGAAAAACTCTGTCCCATTACTTCAGTGCCTATTTGTCTTTGGCTGTTTATCCAATTTTCTTGCTATAAGTACCCATTACAAAGTAACCCTCTGTCCCAAGTTGACTCTGGGCATATCAGACAGGAACCAGTATTTTCCTTAAGTACATGTTCAGGATTTGCAAACTTATGAGAGATGCCTTCAAAGTTAAAAAAATAAAGTGGTTCTCATGGCATAAAAATATTTCCTGAGCAAGCAAGCTGACATAAAGACTGCACACTAAAAAATAAATCCTTTCTCATATTTTTTATTTATAGTATGTCAATAATGGGTAGCTGGCATTTATAGAATGCTACATAAAATATATGGCATTCTGCTCACTACTAAATTTTGGATATAAGGCTGTAGATAAGAAAAAACGTGATTTCAGCATATAACTTCTTAGAATTTTAGAAAACAGACATTTACATAATGTGACTTTAAAATCATAGCCTGCTTTGGGGCCCCTGGGGAACTCAGTCAGTTAAGCGTCCAACTCTTGGTTTGGCTCAGCTCATGATCTCATGCTTCATGAGTTCAAGCCCCACATCAGGCTCTGTGCTGTCAGTGCATAACCTGCTAGGGATTCTCTCTCTCTGCCCCTACCCTGCCTGTGCGCTCTCTCTCTCTCTCTCTCTCTCTCTCAAAATAAATAAAGAAAAACTTAGAAAAATAAAATCATAGTCTGCTTTGATCAAATACTATACGCTAACCTGGGATAAAATATTTTCAGAATGTTGTAAAAACAGAAAAAGAAAATAGTGGAGATGAATGAAGAAATAGGGAAAATAGTTGAGGGTATTCATTCTGAAAAGCATAACTAATTATTATTAACATGGCTGCACACGGACATTCTGTTCAGGACTGTGTCTTAAAGCAATGCTTGATAATTCAATAGCATCATCTTAATTTCACAATGCAGAGGTGTAAGATAATAAGCTCCCCATGTGTATAACAGAAACCAGGGCTCTTCTAGTTATTGAAATACACACATACACATTACACAATTTATGCTGAAAACAAGTGTCTAGAAGGGAGAAAACCTATAATGATCACAAAAAAAAATTCCATTCTCATGCCAAATATATTACATAATACAATTAAAATTTATAGATCACACAGCTTGTCTGCAAAGTATGGTTAGTCCTCAGACCAGCAAGCATCAGCATCAGCTAGGAATTTGTCAGAAATTAGTATGCCCATCCCAGACCTACTAACTGGCCAGTCAATCTATGTTTTGACAAGAATGTCATGGCATTCTGATCCAAACAATACTGAGGAACTGGGGCAGGATACAGAGATATTGCAAGAAACCAGGATAAAGACTGGGGTTTGTTGCTTAGTCTGCATTCTAGATCTTAGAAGAAAACCTAGAATTTATTTATGTTTTTAGGTTTCTAGGCTATCCAATCTAATAATCTAGTTTACAGGGTCTGAGTGTGGAGGAGAATCTGGGGAGAGTCTCTGGTTAGAAGGCAGGCAGTCATTTATTCGCCCTAAGCTCTTTTAGGAATGGGAAGCACAGACATAGGAAAATGAACAGGGGTAGAGCCAGCAGGGCAGGGGTTAGGGTCCCAACTGCTCCATGTAAAGATCTGAAAAGCCACAGACAGTATCATTGAGCCTAAGGAAGCCAGCATTCCCAAGTACCATGAAGCTACACCCTTAATTCTCTTACCCTTGAGAAATGTACCCGTCTGCTTCTACTAATTTCTCACAACACTCAAATGGGCTAATGTCACATTATCTCACTTGTCATTTTCCTTCTATTTCTGTGAGAAAAGAGGACGAAAGAAAGAGAAATAAACATCCCCAGGACAGGAGCAGAAGGACCACGTGCCAACCCCTAAAATAAGTAGAGGACTTCCTCCACGTCCCCCCTTTGCCCCTGAAACCATTCTATTTGCCATGTGGAAAATAGTAAGTGATAGCGATTCAGCAATTATAGCTCATCTTAATAGGAGCAACTTAATAGGAGCTACTAAAACAATAATAGATGGAACAACTGCCACCACCAGCTTTGCCATGGCTCTCGCACACCAATCCCTCCGAGGTAAGCACTGCCGTCCTCACTTTAATGAGGCTGAATCGCTCATCCAAGAGTCCTGTGAAGGCCAAGATTAAAAGTCAGGGCCATTTGGCTGAAAAAGCCCATGTTTTTCCACTTTGCTACTTCTGCCACAAGCCCCAGTAAAGTTGGTACAAAAAATTCCATAAACAAAAGTATGAATTAGGTAGTTTGTCTCCAGTGACACTGAATCTTCAGAAGCTCATGCTCACTCCATCCTCTCCGTAAAAATCTGCACTCAGGAATAGGTCTGGCAAACTCAACTGACAGTAGAGATTTTAATTTCAAAAACAGAACTGTTTGGCTTACAATGAGATGAATATCATACCAAAAACTTGGTACCAACAGCAATTTAATTATGAAAACTGGAATTTGTAAAGATGATCAGTTAAAAAGATTTCCCTTAACACGGCCAGTGTTTGAATTAATATCTATCTACATAAACAATTCTATCGGGCATCCTAAAGCTTAAATACGTAATAGCAGAAGAAGGAAGGTGTTTAAAAATCCTATCAGACTGTGTACCTTCAATTATATTTGGATCTTGTATCATATAAGGAAATCTTTGTAAACCCATAATGCTTACAGAAGCAACTGATAAGCTATTTAAAACTACAGTGCAGCTTAGAAAATTACCATATCAGTAAACTGAACAATAAGTTACTGATGGTTCTAACAGTGCCTGATATACTTCCTGGATAGATTCATTGAGCAAGGTAATCTGGTTTCTTACCACAAAATAAAGACAAAATATATGATCAACCTATAAAACTTTTGCAGTAAATATCTCCAACAACATTTTACATAAATAAGTTCCCAAAGCGAATCTATCACTTCTGCCCAACTATCCTGTGGTAGTGAATATTTAAGCTCAGAATTAGTCATTGGAACTACCTCATTAGTCTCTTTCCAACATTACACTTGTCAATTTCTGATCCCCGCACAGCTGCTAACAGCACAATAGTACTATATAGATGAAGACATTTTACTAAGTCATTTGTGAGTGATGGCATTCAAAATGAGGAACCTGTAATAAAGGATATATAATTTGATTAAATGATACTTATTTAAAAGTGGGCATTTTAGGGGCACCTGGGTGGCTCAGTCGGTTAAGCATCCAACTTCAGCTGAGGTCATGATCTCACGGTTCATGAGTTCGAGCCCCTCGTTGGGCTCTGTGCTGACAGCTCAGAGCCTGAAGCCTGCTTCAGATTCTGTCTCCCTCTCTCTCTGCCTCTCCCTTGCATGCTCTCTCTCTCAAAAATAAAATAAACATTAAAAAAAATTTTTTAAGTGGGCATTTTAATCAATGTGGTACAATGGTTATAATCCCATCTGTAGCTTTATATTTCATGATAATATAATTTATATGTAACACAGTATTAAAATGGCCGGAGTTTTCCACAACTGCTGTACTCTTGGATCAAATTTGTTAGCACCAGCACTGTGGTCCCATTTCTCAGCCTAGACACTTCATTCATTATTCGGGAAGTCAGCTTTCCATTACTATATGTAATAGTAAGGAATGGCTTACAGGTGAATCAATGGAAACTGAAAATGGAAAGCCAATGTTTTGCTTCTCAGTTTTATTCTTCTTCTTATAACCTGATCTGCTCACAAGTGGTTAATCTAATGAATCTGTTGTTCAATATCTCATTTTGCCCAAAACGTTTCTCTGTGAGAGAGTTCTGGCAAATAACAAAATGACAAGCAGTGAGTATTTCACGACCCTGTCCTTGGTCTCAAGCTCTTTCTTATCTCTGCTTATCTCTTATCTGTATCTCTCCCCAGAACTGTTTCCCTAAATTAAAAATGTTTCTACAACTGGTGAATTGAAGATGCCTTTAATACTCCTCGCCTGTCAATAAAGCACCTCTGAGGCATACCAAATGAGTACCTTACCCACCCCAAAACATCTTTCAAGACAGCAAGAGCTGGGCTGATTCGCT
The DNA here is from genome assembly GCF_007474595.2 of Lynx canadensis. Taxonomy (NCBI): domain Eukaryota; kingdom Metazoa; phylum Chordata; class Mammalia; order Carnivora; family Felidae; genus Lynx; species Lynx canadensis. The sequence goes on from NC_044306.2 coordinate 109,466,469, forward strand.
CTACTAACCCTGTTCCCCGTGCATATTTGGAACACAGTAGAGGCCATTTAGTTCACCAACTGAGCAATGTATAATGATCTTTTGTCAATATCAATAACATTATGTAGCAATTCTAATTCATTAAAATAACTTAGCTTGGAATGTTTGGTTGCTTAATGGCTGGGATGGTATGTGGACATAAATTAGAAAGAAACAGATAATGCCTATACTATTAACAACACTGTTGGACTAGCTGAAACCTATTTCTTTTGGCAACTATTTCTATTTGATGCAGTTCATTTAATCTTAAACATTCACCGAATGCCTACCATTTTCTGGGTACTCAGGGGAGAAAGATGAATTAAGTAGAGGATCCACCCCCTTTGAGGCATCCACACTCTAGTTACGAAGAAAGCCATGTGAAAAACCAATGTTTAAAGTACAATCTATTAAGTGCAAAAACAGTTTGGGACTGTAGAAGCAGAACAGTGGCAGAGATCAGCTGCCTGGCAGGGTCAGACCATTTCATCAATGAGAAATCATTTAAAAATTATCACCTGAAATATGTTAATTTTATTTTATTTTTTTAATTTTTTTTTCAACGTTTATTTATTTTTGGGACAGAGAGAGACAGAGCATGAACGGGGGAGGGGCAGAGAGAGAGGGAGACACAGAATCGGAAACAGGCTCCAGGCTCCGAGCCATCAGCCCAGAGCCCGACGCGGGGCTCGAACTCACGGACCGCGAGATCGTGACCTGGCTGAAGTCGGACGCTTAACCAACTGCGCCACCCAGGCGCCCCAGAAATATGTTAATTTTAAAAACTAGGGTGCACCTAGGTGGCTCAGTGGGTTAAGCATCTGACTTCGGCTCAGGTCATGATCTCATGGTTCGTGGGTTCGAGCCCTGTGTTGGACTCTGTGCTGACAGTTCAGAGCCTGAAGCCTGTGCTTCTGTGTCTCCCTCTCTCTCTGCCCCTCCCCCACTCATGCTCTGTCTCTCTCAAAAAATGAATAAATGTTGAAAAAAATTAAAAATTAATAGACTCTCTAAGTAAATGTATGATTCCTTAGTGGCATTATTATTTCCCACTAATAAAACTGCTAAAAGCTTTAATCACTCTCTGTTAGATATTATTTCATTCACATTTAATACTTAAAGGACCTAATCAAGTAGGGATCTATTTCCACACCCCTTTCCTGCCCAAGGCAAATCTTTTTTTAAAAAAATCTGTATTCATGTTCTCTACCACCCTGCAATGATAGAGTAAGATATAATCCAATCTGGACCTCTTCTCCTTCATTGACACATTTTAAGGACCCATACTCTAGGGAGTCAGGTAGTAAATAATACTGCAAGTTAGGCACATAGCTAACGTGCATTGTTAAATAACTGTATTATCAAGGAACTCAACTGCTTCACTCTATGCTAATAACACACCTTGTAATCAAAAGCATTTGGACCGGGCTGATTGCTACTATTAAATCTCTAAAGCATAAGTAAGAGTATGCATGACTTAAAATTTGACTCTCGTATTAAGTCCTCACAATCTTTAAGATATCAAATAGTCGAGAAATATTCGTCTCTGCACAGTTTTGTATACACTACAAATGTGTAAATGAGTAAAATGAGTACCAAGAGATGTAGGCATCTTGACAAAATATCTAATCACAGCAAAATAATCCACATTTTACTTGGCTGTGCCACAAACCAGCTGTATGGCCTTGGATGGGACACTCAAATTCACTGAATCTCCTATGTGACAAATGAATGGACTATTCTCTGTATTTTGAGGGGAGAAAAATAAACTAAATTAATGGAACTGAACTAGATGCTCTCTAGAGTTTCTCTAGGCTCAAACATTATGAAAGCTTCTAAAAAGTGTCTTTTAGAAATTTTCTGTAGCCTTTCATCCCAGGTTTTGAAATGAAATCCCACTGTCAAATCATTTCCAGACATCTGGAACACCTAATCCATCCCCAGTGTAAGATACCAAGGCAGTTAACAATTAAGCTGTTATTAGTGAATCATGTGTTCTAAACGGCCACTTGCTGGGCCCTATTATTTTAGTGTCACAACCATGACCTGAAAATAATACAGGCATTTGAGAAACTCATTAACTTGTAGAACCCCGAGGTGCAGTTTATCATATCAGAGAAATCTACTAGAGAAATCCCAGTAGGAACACATGTGTTCCTAAGCATATAAAACCTCACCAGAGTAAGAAATATCTGAAAGTGTAAGACACATCATTCTTCAAAATATTCCCTGGTGAAAAACTTCGTAAGTGGCATACTGAACTGAAAACGGCCCTTCACACTTACGAACTAAGTCAGACACTTTCAATGGGAATAATACATTTACCTAGATCTACATAACACATGCACATACCATAACTGGCACAGCCAAAGTGTCCATTGCAAATAAAAAGCACATCCTTAAAAGAATCATTACAAAACACCCAAAGAGAAAAAAAGAACAGGGAAGCCCACAAAGTAGGTCAAACCAGCATCACCCTAGAAATTATGCAAATCAGAAAACATTTGGAGTAATAATCGTATATAAGGCTCCAAATCCACTCAAAAGATGGTTTAAAAGTAAAATAAAATAGTGAAACTAACAGGCAGAGGGACCCATGGGGGAAAAGATAAGCTTGGGTTATAGGAAAAAAAGAAACATTCTCACATGCTATTGTATGTATCTTAATGAAGGGTAGTGGGTATAAAACAAAACATAAAATATTATTCTGTGCTTATGTAGCTCAAGTTGCTGCAACTCAAGACAGATGTACAGGGACTGAAGATTCATCAGAACATTCCTTTTCATCATGCATTTCTTTTTCAGTCCGAAGGGAGACAGCACCAAAACAGAAACCAAATGGAGCAGGCAGAAGGACAGTGCTCTGGTTGAGAAAAAAAAAAATGAACACCGGGAGGGAACAGGGCTCATCTGTGTAATATTATGAATGACTCAGAGTAAAAACAGACTTGCTTATCAAGTCTTGTAGAAGCTACTTCTAAATCTGATTTTAGCTACCTTTAGGAAGAGGAGTTAATATACAACACAGTGACTCTGGCAGAGAATACTTAAGGATTCGAAATGGGCTTGGATAAATTTGTGAATGGCTGAGAAAAGCTGAGGTTAATTCCTATCCTTTATATTTGATGCAGAGAGAACAATTGTGCCCTCACAGCCTCCATTGGCGACATCTGATTGAAATGCTAGGGTGGTATGGGCCACAAATCTGGCAAGTTCTATTTTTTTCATGTTACACGAAATATATCAAGGTGTTATTTATTAAATATACTTCTAATAAATGGATTAGAAAAGCCTACAGGCTGGCTGTATATTCCAACCACATTCTTTCTCCATGAGAAAATGCTGTCCAGTGATTGTCCTTATCTGATGCATATATAAAAATGTCTGGATTTGCTCTTCATCAAGTCCTTAACAAATTTTTTTTGATATGTAGTGATGAGAGCTAGAAATGAGTAATTTAGCAGAGTTGTTGTGAGTGGCTCTTTTCAGATTTTCAAGAGTAGAAATAGTTTCAGTAGAGAACAAAATCCTAGAACAACTTGTTGCTTCCTGGTAAATGACATCAGATGCTGAGATTAAATACAGAGAACCAATCTGGGGTTAGGAAACCCTACAACAACAGATATGTGAGCATGGCTCCTGCACGTTTGAGATACCTAAGAAAACACACTGTGATGGAGAAGAGAACACAAGGGATTTACTGACAGCTCAACCAGGAAAAAAGAATTTAGGTCTGACTTAGATATGAGACAGGCTTTGTTCAAGTTCAATCAGTTCCATCTCTGAAATGAAATTGCAACGGGACAGGATTTCTTTAAAAGAGTTATAGTTGCTTACTAAAAATTAGTTGGCTCCCTAGTTTGATGGAAGTTACTACCTCGTTTTCATTGTTGGACTTTCTTGTGGTTGTGATTGCTGAAAGAAGAACCTCTATTTACATGGTCTCCTATTTATTTGAGTTCACTGAACCTAATCTAGATGTGGAGACCTGTAATCTCGCCTCTGGCAAAGAACAGAGGGAACTCTGTTTAATTAAAAGCAAAAAAAACTCACATTCATTAAAGCTAACTATCTAATAACTACATTCTCCTCACACACTATCGTTATTACTTAATCAAAAATAGATTTCCCAGCCACTCTATTGACCATATAGAATGGCCCCTCAGCAGTGTAGAAATGCTCCATCAAAACAGGAACGTGTTCCAGGGGAATGGCATCCACAAAAGAAGGGACCCTGGTAGGGATCTATTGTCTTAACTACTTTTTAGAGCAGCATCGGTTAGCCAACAATAACCAATCCTATCTCTTCCGAAACTCAAAACCGATTAAATTGACCTCTGTATTTAGAAAAGATTACCAAGGAGTTCAGCAAACCTTACTTCTGGTAGTGGGCTGGCCGGTTTGGTTAGGATTCCTCCTACATACACAACATTAGGCAGAGTGGGTCTCGGGAACTCCAGTGCTACATCTGTACACAGCATCCACAGACTGGACCCATGGACCAAGTCATACATGGACTTCTCCGGCAGCAGGTTGTACTTCTGCATTATCCTTTCATACTTGGGAAGAACCAGAAAGCTGACCCCTAATCTGGAAATGAGGTAAACGCCGGTATTTTTCATCCTTTGCAGCAAGTTCATGTGGTCTGTGAGGAGTGAGTTAAACTCCGGGACGTAAGCTAATGGGGCAGGAGCACCCACTTCAGCAGGATACCAAAGGCCAGTTGAAAATACAGCATATTTAACCCCTAAAAGATGCGCTATCACAAATCCACACATGTCATTAGGGTCCACCAGCAGCAGGTCAAACTTTTCCTTTTTTAGACCCTGAATCAGGGCACGGTTGCCAACCATCATATCACAGTTCTTAGTATAGTGATCCAGTATGTCAAACAGTTCGATTGCTGTCAATCTCCCAGAGAAAATATTCCGCATTTTGGACTGCAGGAAAGCATCCGAGGTGGTACTGTTAAAAATCCCTGGGTAGCGCTGGAGGCTGTAATGATTAGATGGCGCGATGTCTCTGCCTTCAGAGAGAAGAAACACTGTACGGTGGCCTCTCTCGTGCAAGGCTGAGGCTAGTGTCTTGAAAATGTACATATGGCTTTCAAACATAATTGGCGGCACGATGATGATTTTGGCAGCCTTCGCTATCCCAACCGCACTCCACAGGAGCACGAAATACGGAGTGTAAGACTTCATTGCTGAAATGACAACCAGAAAAAGACTTAAAACAAAGTATAGTCCTTACCATTCAAAACAAACAATCACAGAGACTTCTTTCAAAGTATTTGATGATCCAATATTTTGTCTAAGGATCACTGTTTAAAAGTATCCTGATATTTGTTCTAATTACCTCTCTATTTTTAAAAGATAATTTTTGTAAAGTACAGAACTGACAGCAAAGCTGACTGAAACTGAAATACATTTAAAATATATCCGTTGCAGAGCACATAACTCCATCAGTAATAGAGAACTAGATACTTACTGAGAACTAGATTTCAGAAATCTGAAATAAAACTTCTATAAGATTGAATGAAAGATCTCTCTTCTTCGAATAATCACAATGAGATATCTATGAAACATTGTTTATCTTCCTTTACATTTTTTTTGATGTTTATTTATTTTTTGAGAGAGAGACAGAGCAGGAGTGGGGGATGGGGAGAGAGAGAGATGGAGACACAGAATCCAATGCAGGCTCCAGGCTCTGTTTGAGCTGTCAGCACAGAGACCAACCAGGGCTCGAACCCACAAACGGCGAGATCATGACCTGCGCCGAAGCTGGTGCTTAACCAACTGAGCTACCCAGGTGCCCCAACACTGTTTATCTTTTAATTGAACATTAATGTTAATACCAGGAAGAAGGGCCAAGATTTTTTATTTCTGGGTGCATCAGCATGTATGTGTCTCTTTAAATCATTTTATCACAGCAGTTACGTTCCCAATTATGACCAAAGCATACCAAAGAAAGATTGTTTTAAAAAATAATCCTTTCAGGTAACAGTTCTATATAAAGGACATTTTTCTAAGGAAAGATTACATTCTATGTGAATTTCCCCTCTATCTAAATACACTTATGTATCCTGGCAGTCTCTATGTAATTTATAGCAATTTGCTAATTCATTTCCGGACATTAAAAGAAAAACTTTTAATAGAAAAGTTCAAGGGAATTAACCAGATCTATGTAAATGTTTATAGAAGTGATTGATTAACAAGTGTGTGCCAGACCACACTTCCTGTGTTGTAAGTCAGGTGCAAATGGCAAGTTAGATCATGGTTGTACAGGTGATACCTATCACTTCTACCTTTTCATGTTAGTGGATTATATACAATAGTTACAGTTGTCCTCAATCAGTTTTTAGAAATAAGTGTTCTACCTGTGGGGTCTATATAGTGTGCAAACTCCTCCTACCCGACCCAATATAATTTTTACTTAGACTCTAAATTAGCCTCCAAACTGAAAACAAACAAACAAACACACAAACAAAACCCATCTAAATAATAATTACCCATGCAAACTGGATATTTTTACTTCAAGGAACAACTTAGAATAGATTTATATTCACATCACCAAATCAATAACCATTTTCATTCATTATCATATATTAACTACCCTACTTGTACAAATTCCCACCATCTAAATGAAGTTTTAGCAACTATACCTTCTCAACATTCAAACACGCTGCAAAAAAACAAAAAAGAAATCAATAGCGGGCAAATGATAGATTCTTCTCATATCAAGATTTAAACTATAGGGGCGCCTGGGTGGCCCGGTTGGTTGAGCGTCCGATTTCAGCTCAGATCATGGTCTCACAGTTCATGGGTTCGAGCCCCGCATCGGGCTCTGTGCTGACAGCTCAGAGCCTGGAGCCTGCTTCGGATTCTGTGTCTCCCTCTCTCTCTGCCCCTCCCCTGCTCACTCTCTCTCTCTTTCCCTCTCAAGAAAAAATAAAAACTAATTTTTTTAATTAAAAAAAGGACTAAACTACAAAATACGTTATAATTCCAGGTGCCTCTTCTCTCCCTCCAAGGAAATTTTCAAACTATTTCTAGATGAGTTGATACTATACCATTAAGAGTAAATTGAAGTAATGCCCATTATAAGCATAGAAGAGCCTGTGTTAACTACTGCTTGAATTAATGAGGGCTTTAAAAAAACAAATTTAGAGAAAACACTATTTCTATAGCAATGAACTAAGTTTATTCTATAATTACAAGGTCAATGAAGAAAAAAAATTAAATAGCCAATTCTGGAGGAAACTTTCCAGGCCTTCATTCCTCTGTACCATCTCTCTAATGTATCTCTCTGGTGCAGGCTCCCAATTCCAAGGAATTAAAAATTAAGGATTTTCAGTGGACACGTTCTCAATTCGAGGGATGAGATTTATGCAAAAGCAGTTATTTCAGCAGCTAGTGTCCACTGCTGTGATTAATACTACCTGTCATGGTTTGCATGTTCAAGACATACCAACGGATGGACTAACGGTAGGAACGGCTTTGTCTACTGTGTTTTGCATCTAGCTGAGCAGTGAACACACAGTTCATTCAGCTACAGTTAAAACCACTGCTTTATCTGTCATAGACACATAAGACACAAAACAAAACACAAAAAATAATAGTAGGGAAACAAATTCTTTCCCTGAGCTTTTTACTCGTCTTACTTTTTTATTTTAATATTTTATTTCAGAAATTACTACAAAGTAAAATGACATCATTTTCTGTGATTTTTTTTTTAAATGTTAATTCAGTTTTGAGACAGAGAGAGAGAGAGGGAAAGATAGCAAGCGAGGAAGGGGCAGAAAGAGAGGGAGACACAGAATCCGAAGCAGGCTCCAGGTTCTGAGCTGTTAGTACAGAGCCCGCCACCAGGCTCGAACTCAGGAATCAGGAGACCATGACCTGAGCTCAAGTCGGATGCCCAATCGACTGAGGAAAATGGTTGCTTTTTTTTTTTTTACGTTTTATTTATTTTTGAGACAGAGAGAGACAGAGCATGAACGGGGGAGGGGCAGAGAGAGAGGGAGACACAGAATCGGAAGCAGACTCCAGGCTCCGAGCCATCAGCCCAGAGCCCGACGCGGGGCTCGAACTCACGGACCGTAAGATCGTGACCTGAGCCGAAGTCGGCCGCCCAACTGACTGAGCCACCCAGGCGCCCCAAATGGTTGCTTTTTTAATGCACAAGTGCTTATGTTCAAGAACAGCATTGTTCAAAAGAGTTTTCTGTGAAGATGAAAATGTTCTCTATCATGACTATCCAATATTGAGCAGCTGAAGTGTAGTTAGTGTGATCGAGGAACTGAATTTTAAATTTTAACATGTGGCTTAATTAATTTAGTACCAGTGGCTACAGTACTAATATAAGGTTAGAAAAAGTGCATACATTCTGTACATATAGATTTTAAAAGTAGTTATGTAAACATACCGATATTTGTGGGAAAAAATATCTTCTAAAAACAATGTCTACTGATGCTTTGTGAAAAAAAAAAAAATTAATGACCAACAAAGAAGCATCATTTCTACAGATATAAAATTGTTCAAATACAAAATTAATTATGAAGTACTACAACAGCATTTTACTCTGATAAACATCGTTGTGGCGGGTAACAGAATGAGCAACACGACTACCAACAAATGGTGAGGCTATTGCTAGTCCAGACTTATAAGGATGTGTCTACTGATAAGCTGGAGTTCACTAATAGTAAAAACTTCTGCTCTGACAAAGATAATGCCAAGAGAATAAGAAGATAAGCCACAGACTGGGAGGAAATAATTGCAAAAGACACAGCTGATAAAGGACTGTTCTCCAAAATACACAAAGAACTCTTAAAAAATTTTTTTTTCAACGTTTTTATTTATTTTTTTTTTTGGGACAGAGAGAGAGCATGAACGGGGGAGGGGCAGAGAGAGAGGGAGACACAGAATCGGAAACAGGCTCCAGGCTCCGAGCCATCTGCCCAGATTCTGATGCGGGGCTCGAACTCCCGGACCGCGAGATCGTGACCTGGCTGAAGTCGGACGCTTAACCGACTGCGCCACCCAGGCGCCCCCACAAAGAACTCTTAAAATTCAACAAGAAGAAAGCAACCAACCTGATTTCAAAAAGGGCCAAAGACCTTAATAGACAACTCACAAAGAAAATCTACAGATGGCAAATGAGCACATGAGAAGATACTCCACATCCTATATCAAGCAAATGCAAATTAAAAGCACAATGAGATACTACTACACACCTGTCAGAATGGCCAAAATCCAGAACAGTGACAATGCTAAATGCTGAAGAGAATACAGGGCAACAGGAACCCTCATTTGTTGCTGGTGGGAATGTAAAATGGTACAGCCACTTTGGGAGACAGGCTGGTGGCCGCTTACAAAACTAAATATACATTTACCATATGATCCAGCATTTGTGCTACTTGGTATTCATCCAAAGGAGCTAAAAGCTTATGTGCACACAAAAGCCTGCACATGGATGTGTATGGCAGCCTGATTCATAATTGCCAAAACTTGGAAGGAACTAAGATGTCTTCTAGTAGGTAAATGGATAAATAAAGTAGAATGGAATGTTACTCAATGCTAAAAAGAATATGGACTACAAGCCATTAAAAGGAAAGAAACTTAAATGCATATTACTAAGTGAAATGTATATTACTTATAATATGCATATAATAGTGTAAATAACAAAGGATTTTAATTTAACATTTTCTACAATGGACATGTAGGTGTTACTCTTCTCTTAATAAAAATAATAAGCATTGCTTTTAAATAATATGTGATAAAAAATCTCATAATAATAAAGTACATAAAATGCCTTGTAATTAACCAAAAAGGATATTTGTTTGCTATCCTAAGTATGGCAAGCCTTTCTCCAAAGGCATACACATGGAAATAATACTAAGTATTTAGAAATACTCTACTACTTTAATGAAAGGTGGTATTTGAGAAAAGTCAATCGTTCCCATATTATAAATTGATAAATCAGACTAGTGTTAATTTTTTTTAATACATCCAATAAAAGTGTTGCACTTTAAATGATCACTGGAAAGAGGTGGAAAATGAGCATAAAGCAAAGAAAGAAATCTTCATTACAGATATTATTAGATTCGACTATATAATCATTAAATATTTTGGGAATGTTTAAGACATCTGGCTGGGGCGCCTGGGTGGCTCAGTCGGTTGAGTGGCCGACTTCGGGTCAGGTCATGATCTCGCAGTCCATGAGTTCGAGCCCCGCGTCGGGCTCTGTCAGCTCAGAGCCTGGAGCCCGTTTCAGATTCTGTGTCTCCCTCTCTCTCTGCCCCTCCCCCGTTCATACTCTGTCTCTCCCTGTCTCAAAAATAAATGTTAAAAAAAAAAAATAAAAAAAAAAAAGACATCTGGAGCAGAGGTTTCCAGCCTGAGATGGCTAACTGAACATAAGTGTTTCTACTCCTTTCTTCCTAAAGCTTCTTTAGAAATGACAGCCAAGAATATAATAGGGAATACCTAATATCTCTGAAAATTGTTATGAGGAAATGAGGTGTGGGCAGGGCTACAGTCATCAGTGAAATGGATTTCTAGAAAACAAATGCCAAGAATAGCTTATTGAGGAATAAAAGTGAATGGAAGAAGTCATGACCCAGAACACACAGAGAAGCCTGTAGCAGAGGTGAAAACTGCTTCCAGAATGGCTGAGAGCTTCAGTGGACAAGTCTGGGAGCAAGAGTGGTGGGAGCAGCAAGAAACCAAGGGGAAGAGCTCTCTAAAGAGGAGATAGAGTTGTTTCCCCCACCTATCACATCTTCTCTTCACTCCCATGGGCGCAAAGCAGCCGCAGCCGCATGTACTGCCCAAAGTAAAAATGCACATCGGTTCCCTAGATGAACAGACCGGCGGCCCAAAGAGTGATGAGAACTGATAACTCAGGGTAAAACCTCTTAATGCTGGTTTACAGGAGGTGGGTTTTAGCCCCTTACCTGTCACCCTAGAGAAAGTACTGGTCACTGAACATGCTGCATCCATACACACAGTTTGAACTCAACCTCCCAGTTAGAGGCTAGGAGCTTAAATTTGCTGAATGACTGAACAAAACAAACTAGATTTTACTTTCGTGAAAATTAGCAAGTACATCATTTTGAATGACAACACAGTTTTAGGCAGTTGGTAAAAATATAAATCGGTGCAAATGTTCTGAAAAACAACTGGCCTTGGGGCGCCTGGGTGGCGCAGTCGGTTAAGCGTCCGACTTCAGCCAGGTCACGATCTCGCGGTCCGTGAGTTCGAGCCCCGCGTCGGGCTCTGGGCTGATGGCTCAGAGCCTGGAGCCTGTTTCCGATTCTGTGTCTCCCTCTCTCTCTGCCCCTCCCCCGTTCATGCTCTGTCTCTCTCTGTCCCAAAAATAAATAAACGTTGAAAAAAAATTAAAAAAAAAAAAAAAAAACAACTGGCCCATCATTTTATAGTTATTTATGTAAGTACTATAAATCAGGTATATCAACATGTATGTACAAAGATGTTCCTGTATTCACTTCTAACAGCAAACAGCCAGAAACTACCAGGAATCCAGCAATAGAGGATTAATCACATCATAGTACATTTTACGATGGAGTATTATAGAACCATCAAAACTGAGTTTTAAACATTTTTAACATGGGGCGCCTGGGTGGCGCAGTCGGTTAAGCGTCCGACTTCAGCCAGGTCACGATCTCGCGGTCCGTGAGTTCGAGCCCCGCGTCGGGCTCTGGGCTGATGGCTCAGAGCCTGGAGCCTGTTTCTGATTCTGTGTCTCCCTCTCTCTCTGCCCCTCCCCTGTTCATGCTCGGTCTCTCTCTGTCCCAAAAATAAATAAATGTTGAAAAAAAAAATTAAAAAAAAAAAAAACATTTTTAACATGAGAAAATGCTCATAACATAAAGAAATAAAATTATATGTATTATGTATATACACTAAATGATTATATCGATGACAAAGTAACTTATCTGATAACAAACTTATCAGAAATCTGCAAACAAACAGAAATCAGAAATCTGGATTGTCAAATTGAGGAATTTTGTTTTCTCCTCCCATTTTATATTTCCAAGCTTTTGAAGTTTTCTACCAAAACTAGATAATATTTATAACACACTCATTCCATTTCCATGCCTCTTTAGCTGCAGCCTTACTCCCACTCTCCTCTTGGAGTCCAATGTCTAAAAATATCCGTGTCTATTTGCTGGGCTCCACTTACTCCCCAAATGATTACAGCTTGGCATGGTCTCCACCACCACTCTGCCCAAACACTCATTGTTGAGGGCACCAAATACCTCTTAATATTCACACAAATGCCCTTTTGTTCCCCCAACACTTCCCTGATTGGACTTCTCTCTAACGCTATACATTGATGATCAATCCCTTCTCCCCTCCAAATTCTCTCTTGGCTCTGAGATGCCACTGCTACTTGTACTCCACTGTCACAATATTGAAGAAAATCCGGAATTCAAAGACTCTAAACAAATTTCCTTTTGCATTTCAGCTCTCCCTTTCTTCTTAAATTAAAAATTATCTATATACTTGCATTTGAGACAAGAAACAATGCCAATTTTAATAAAAGGACCCACCTCAGGGCATAGGGAAGCCGTTTAACATTTAGGGGTAAATGGATTCAGCAAAACAAGGATATCAGAGTGGCACTTTACTTGAACGCTGCAAATCCAAAACACTCATTTGCAAAAGTGATCCCTCTAAGACCAAACCCTTAGAACACCAGAAAAAAATAGATTAGCTATATTTTTCCTGTTCCTAAGCCTCAATGGTTCACTTCAGCTGAAATCTGACACCGGAACACCCCATTACTCTACTGAGACTTTTTTAAAGATAAAAAAAAAATAGGCTTCATTAACCCCTGATTTTTCTTATTTTCTCAAACAGGAGTTTAAAAATACCAGAGTCTAATACCTTACTAGACCTCTAGCAACCTTACTTTAAAGTGCTATTTCCATCTACTTATGAAAGAAGGAAAGAAAGAAAGAAAGAAAGAAAGAAAGACAGACAGACAGACAGACAGACAGACGGGGAATGGTCTTTGGCTACCACATAAAAGAATCATTTCTCTGGTTTTTGCTATTTGAGATTAAACCATGAATAATACTGAGCTGGAAAGCATACATGAGGATGAACTATATATATAAAAAAAATGGCAAGCACATAAACTACAGGAAAGAAGTTAAATTTTGACAGCCAACCAGCCTAGCAGCTTAGCAATTCAGGAGCAAAGGGAGAAAACAAGAGAGTGAGAGAATATGAGAGAGAGAGAGAGAGAGAGAGAGAGAGAGAGAGAGAGAGAGAGAGAGAAACCAAACACAGACTCTTAACTCTAGAGAACAAACTGATGGTTACCAGAGGTGAAGTGGTTGGAGGTATGGGTGACATAGGTGATGAGGATTAAGGAGTGCACTTGTGATAAGAATCAGGTGATGTATGGAAGTGCTGAATCGCTATCTTGTACACCTGAAACTAATGTTACACTGTATGTTAACTAAGTGGTATTTCTTTCTTTTTTTTATATTTTTTTTAAGGTTTGTTTATTTTTGAGAGAGAGAGAGACAGAGACAGAGACAGAGACAGAGACAGAGACAGAGGATGAGCAGGGGAGGGGCAGCCAGAGAGGGAGACACAGAATCCAAAGCAGGCTCCAGGCTCTGAGCTGTCAGCACAGGGCCCGACTTGGGGCTCGAACTCACTGACCCCGAGATCATGACCTGAGCCGAAGCCGGACGCCTAACTGACTGAGCCACCCAAGGCATCCCAACTAAGTGGTATTTCGATAAAAACTTAAAAAAAAAAAAATAGACTGTCATTTTAAATAAGAATCAAAGTGTTTTCGCATTAAAGGAAAAAAAAGGCTAATGGGACATTTAAAATCATGTCTGTATGTGGCGAATTGAACTATTTAGAAAAAATAGATTATGTAGTCTGGTAAATGAACAGCTAAAATTCTCAGTACTTTTTAAGTTTCTCTGGCATTTAATTATAATGACTGCAATAACATGAAAACAACATGTCAATCATAACTGCCACCAGAAGTCAACCTTGGTACTACATGAAATATTAGAATAATTTCATCTGTCTTCAAAGCACCTTTTATAAGTAAACCTAGGAAAATGCCATCCAGAAAAAATAAAGAAAAATAAACAAAAATCAAATCCATCAAAATAAAGACTAATTAGACATCATTACTAGTGCTTTTAAATAAATGCCAATAGCATTTTTCATAGAAATAGAACAAAGAATCCCAAAATCTGTATGGATCCATAAAAGACCCAAATAGTGAAACAATCTTGAGAAAGAAGAACAAGCTACCACAATCCCAGATTTCAAGATATACTACAAGTCACAGTAATCAAACAGTATGGTACCGACACAAAAACATAGAGATAGACCAAGAGAACAGGATAGAGAGTCCAGAAATAAACTCACACCCAAGTGGTCAAGTAACCTACAACAAAGGAAGCAAGAACATACAATGGGGAAAAGATGGTCTTTTCAATAAATGGTGTTGGGAAAACTGAACAGCCACATGGAAAAGAAACTGGACCACTTACTTACACCATCAACAAAAATAAAGTAAAAATGGATTAAAGACCTAAATGTGAGACCTTAAACCATAAAACTCCTAAAAGAAAATATGGACAGTAATCTCTTGGAAATCAGCCTTAACAACATTTTTTTTAGATATATCTCCTTAGGCAAGGGAAACAAAAGCAAAAAATAAACTACTGGGACTACACAAAAATACAAAGTTTTTGCACAGCAAAGGGAACTATAAACAAAACAAAAGGGCAACCCGGTGAATGGAAGAAGATATTTGCAAAGGATATATCCAATAAGGGGTTTATTTGCAAAATATACAAAGACCTTATACAACTCAATACCAAAAGAAAAGCCCCCCAAAAATCTGCTTAAAAATTAGGCAAAGGACCTTAATAGACATTTTTTTCCAAAAAAAGACATACAGATGATCAACAGACCCACAGAAAGATGTTCAACATTTTGGAGGCCACTTTCAGGCAAATAGGCTTGAGCAATGGAATATAGAAAGGGCCCACAGAGACCACCTGGCTGAATACACACAGGCCCATCAGGCACCCATATCTCAAAATATCCACAGGCCCTAACCAAACAATGGGCTACTTACAACTAGTCACAGTTACCAAAAAAGGGAAAATTCCATAGGTCCCCATACTCCTCACTTTCCCTCAGTAAGAGAAGCCCCCTCCTGCCTCCTAGCAGATAGCCTTTCTGCGGTCCTGCCCTCTACTGCCTAGTGGTTTATTCAATAAACTTTTAGCTCCTTTGTTCTGCTTCAGGTGAATTCTTTCACCTCCTTTGTCTTGGGCTTCCATAGATCCTCACCTCAGGGGCTCCCATCTAATTCAGAGACATCCCATTTAGGCACCACAAACCTCACTAATCATCAAGGAAATGCAAATTAAAACCACAGTGGGATATCACCTCACAGGAGTCAGAATGGCTAGTATCAGAAAGACAAGACATAATAAGTGTCCTGGAGGATGTAGAGAAAAGGGAACCTTGTGCACTGTTAATGAAAGGTAAATTAGTGCAAGGCAAAGTGGAAAACAGTATAGAGATTCTTCAAAAATTAAAAACAGAAATATCATATGATCCAATAATAATTCCACTATTGGGTGTTTACCCAGAGAAAATGAAAACACTTAATTTGAAAAGATACCTGCACCTTTATGTTTATTGCAGCATTGTTTACAATAGCCAAGACATGGAAGCAACCAAAGTGCCCATCGATAGATAAATGGATAAAGAGGTAGTGTATATGCACAATGTATTACTCAGCCATAAAAAGGAATGAGTTCTTGCCATTTGCAACAACATGGATGGACCTAGAGGGTGTTATCCTAAGTGAAACAAGTCAGAGAAAGACAAATACTGTATCATTTCCCTTATATATGGAATCTAAAAAATAAACACGAACAAACAAAAAACAGACTCTTAAATACAGAGAACAAACTGGCAGTCGCCAAAGGGAAGGAAGTGGGGGAGGAGGGTGTGGGTGAAATAGATAAAAGGGGGTTAAAAGGTACAATCTATAAAGTAAGAGGTACAAAAGTTGTAAAACAAGTCATGGAATTGAAATGTACAACACAGGGAATACAGTCAATAATATTGTAATTACATTGTACAGTGACACTTATCGTGGTGAGCACTGAGTAATGTACAGGATTGTCCAGTCACTATTTTATACCTATAACTAATTATTGTACACCTAAAACTAGTATAACACTGAATGCTAATTTTACTCCAATTTAAACAAGCCAAAAAAAAATCTAATTTCTGTATCCTCTAGCACAATTTAAGCTCCAAAAAGGTTGAAATTTTAGTGAAAGTAGGTAACTATTTTATTTCCACTGTTAACCATGTAGTAAGTGCTCAATAAATAGTTACTGAATGAATTGACTGCAATTGTGATTTTGAGCCAGGGTACTATGTAGTTGGACCACAGGCACAGCCACTAATGGTCCCATTTTTTTTCTTTAATCTTAAATGAATGAAATGTAATTTTATCAATTGTCTTATTTCTAAACAAAATTCTAAATCAAAAGCTTTTTGCCTGAGGTGCTGACATTAGTTACACATCCCAATAATGGAGAAAGTTTCTAGGATAATGGATACTGCAGTTGGAGGAAGAAAGTATCAAAGTATAGGTTCCATTTCAGTTTTTACTTAAGTCTAGGGGTCTTTTTTCATCTTACTTGTTAACTTCTTACACATTCAATTTGCAAGTGACCATTATATTAAATAACAAAAGAATGTGACAAGAAGCTGGAATTTGTTGGATGCCATAGTAGGCATACAAGAGACTGCTGTGGCATATAGTTTTCTTTTCTAGTAATGGAATCCTCTACTTCTACTTGGCTCACAGCCAGAAAGACCTAAGACATTTCTTAGCCTCTCTAGGAGCTAGTTTGGGCCATATAAGTAAGTTCTGGTACATGTGCATGGGACAGAAGCAAAAGTGATATGTGCAGTTTCTAAGTTATGCCTTGAGAGGTTTCAATTTTCACCTTCCTGCTAGCAGGAATGAGCACAGGGTAATGATTAACATCCTGGACTGACCACGTAGGCAGAAGTATAAACCAGGAATAGTGCAACAACAAAGATACTTGAATCCACACTGTGGAAGCAGAATACCAGCCCTTTTCCTTGCTTATGCTCATTATGGCCATTCTCTGTGACACAACTAAACTACTGTCTTAAAGGCACTTTATTTTGAGTCTCTGTTTCCCACACTAGGATGACTAACCATCCTGCTTTGCCCAGAACTGAGGAGATTTCCAGGATGTAGAACTTTCAGTGTTCTATCTGGACAAAATGGAACGAGCTGGTCCCTCTATGGTTTGTGACTTATATCCTAATGTAAAACTATCAATAAATAGCATATCTTATAAAGAGCTCCACTGTACTATGTACCTTCCCTGCATTACAGGCTTTACGAGCATGATCTCATTTTACACTGAGAGACCATACCAAAGAAAAAGTGTTGTTCCCATTTTACAGACAAGGATAGTCAGACTGAGTAGGATAAGAACTTGAGCAGGATCTACATGTAGCATACTGCAGAGGTTCATATCCATTTTTAACCTACTTTTTATCCCACCATAGGAAGGGAGGAAGAAAATAAAGCTGAAGAAAACTAACTGTGGGCTAACTCGGGGATGGCTCCATTTTATTGCTATAGAGTTATTCAACAGCCCAGGTTTAAGCATTCATCTTTCATATGCAGGCAATATCTTGAGTTCTGAAATTAATTAGGACTGTCTTCTTGCAAGTAAACTACTAAAAGGAAGGAGTCCCTTAAAATCACACTATGAAATGGGAACACCTTGACTGGGTGTGGGAGGGTGAGAAGAGATAATTTAGAAAATTAAGGCCACCCATTGTTGGTTAATATTCCTTCCCACCTCACAAAAACTGTTGATCTGGCAATAGGCATTTTTAATTAAGTAAGGGTGCAATCTGGGTTAAAAAAAAAAAAAGAAAAGAAAGAAAGAAAAAAAGAAAAGAAAAGAAAATAGAGAGGAAATAGAAAAGAAAAGAAAGGAAAAGAGAAGAAAAGAAAAGAGAAGAGGAAAGGAAAGGAAAGGAAAGGAAAGGAAAGGAAAGGAAAGGAAAGGAAAGGAAAGGAAAGGAAAGGAAAGGAAAGGAAAGGAAAGGAAAGGAAAAGAAAACAACAACATCAAAAACCCTACACTGGCAACAGAACCACTCAGGTTGTCTGTCAGTTGTTAATAAAGATAGATAACTTAGATTTTCGAAACTACCACTTTCCCAAATTAATGGTGTTTACTCATTGAGAAAAATCACAGATACTTACATATATGTATGGAGGTGCACGATTTAACTACAAAAATTCAACTGGAATATGCTAAATGCAAAGAAAGAAATTGGGCTCCATTTCACAAATTAAAAAAACAAATAAATCCAGGGGCACCTAGGTGGCTCAGTCTGTTAAGCGCCTGACTCTTGATTTCCGCTCAGGTCATCATCTCACTTTGTGGGATTGAGCTCCACATAGGGCTCTGAGCTGACAGCATGGAGCCTGCTTAGGATTCTCCCTCTCCCTCTCCCTCTCCCTCTCCCTCTCCCTCTCCCTCTGCTCCTTTCCTGCTTGTTGTGCACTCTCTCTCTCTCAAAAATACAAAACAAACAAACAAAAAACAAATCAAAGCTACTTGTCAAAAGCTTTTAGCCAAAATTTCTAACACATTTTTGCTTTTTTGGATACTATTTGTGTCTAATAATATCAAAAGGCACAACAGAAAATAGTCTATTATTCACACCACATTCCTAACACTCTCAAGTCACCTTAAAGAAAACAAGATGAATATAAATTTGTAAAAGAAACACAGGCAGATCTTTCTTCATACACACAAAATACTGAAAGGAATAAACCAGTAGTAAAACCATTCAAAATTTTTAATCCTGCACCTGGGACTTAGACTAGTGCCAAGGAGCGCACGAAAACCTCCTCGCGCAGGAGAGGTCATGAAGAATGTTTTTGTTGTCCTTTGTTGTCGTCCCGCACTCCGAGTTAGCCGCACTTAACACTTGCCTACACTACCAGTATCTATTCAGACATCTAGTACAGATGGTGAAGCTGTCAGGAGAAACCCAATGCTCTTCCCTTATCAGTGATAGCTGGCCCAGGCCCTCCTGGGGCCCTTCTCTGATCATCAGGTCGGGGGAAGTAAGATAAAAACAAGAAAAAAAAAAGGGAAAGAAAAATAGGATAATATGGATACCAACAGACATTGCAACTTAGTACCTTGGATATAATATGGGTCAAATTAATGCTTGATAAGTGATTAAATTTAATTATTTTAAACACACATATTTAATCTCATGAAATGGTTCTCCAACGTTCCTGTCCTAAACAATCACCTGTGGTGCTTATTAAAAATGCAGATTCCATGGTTTCTTCATCACACAGGCTGTTAGGAAGTCTGGGGAGAAAGAAACCCCAAAATCTACATTTGTAATAAGGATTTGGAGATTTTGATGCATTCAACCACCGGATTGAGAGACAAGGATCTACTACTCAATCCTTATGTGCATTAAAAGATACGTAAGTGATTCAAAGGGCATGTGGATCTGAAATATAAAGACCCGAGTTAAATTTCACTTGTTCTGGGTATTCAGAAAAGTCACAATGCCCAGCCCAGGATCTTGAGGAACTCAGACTAAACAAACAAGCAACCCCAAAGTGTATGTTTTTAACGTACTGTTATAAAGTACCTATAATATCTCAGGCACACAAATACAGTTTTGGAAATTTATAAGAACACGGCAGTAGCTTTTCATTTTCATTCAGTTTAATACCACATATTCAACTTTCCCATGATCATTTAATCCCACAAATTATAATAAGATAACTTGAAATATTAAAGTATTAGTAAAGTATTAATCAATGTCACACTAGATAGATAATTTAAACAAATGTCAACGTGTATTTAAAATGTTGGGTTTTGGCTGTGTGTCATACTTGGGTAACCTAAGACTATCTTTTTGGGAAGCTCATATTTCCAGTTGCTTATACTATGAAAATAACATCATTTTAGGTGACCCTACAGTGAAGTCTCTATGATGCAAGAAAAAATAAAAATAGGTATGGCATGTGTCTATAGATCCCCAAATCAGCAGCCTTTGTAATTTGGGCCAAGTCATTTAATTTCTTGGTGCCTAATTTTCTTCATCTGCCAATTAAGACTATGAAATTAGACGGTCCTGGAGATCTCTTACAATTAAAAGACCTTACTAAAAAAATAGATGTAAAAATAGGTTTAAAAGGTCGTGGGTGGCTCAGTTGGTTAAGTGTCTGACTCTTGGCTTTCTGGGTTTGAGTCCCAAATCAGGCTCTGTGCTAGCAGTGTGGAACCTCTCTCTCTCCCTCTCTCACTGCCCCTCCTCAACTCGTGCTGTCTCTGTCTCTCTCAAAATAAAAAAATAAACTTAAAAACAATTTTAAAAATAGGTGTAATGACATTGGTATGAGTTGGTTCATAAAAGTAGTTAAGACCAAATAGATGCTAAGGAAAAAAAAAATTGAGAAAATGAATCTTAAGCTTTATGTTACAAAGAATCTGTAGTGTGAAGACAAATTTTACAGGGATACTGTTAGAATACAAACTCTGACTCAGTATGTCTAGTGTGCCAAATTATTTACTTCTGACAAGCTCTCTGGTGCTATCCAATGATGCAGGTACATGGACTGTACTTTGGTAAGAAAGGATTTGGGGTAAAGCCAAGAGTTAGAATTAAGAGCAATAAAACCTGATTAATAACATGGTCAACCAGTCAACAATACAGTAACCTACTGGAAAACAAAAGACAATCTGCTTACAATAAGGAAAGGAACTAATTTACCTATACAATTTTTTAAGGGACCGTTACGTGGTAGGTAAGCCAATCTTTGAACATATGGCTACATGCCAGTGTCTCTCAACCCTGACCATACGTTATAATCACCTGGGATGTTTGGAAAAGCTAGAGATGCCTGAAAGCCTACTACCCCTAAACTTATCAATTAAATCAGAATTTCTGGAGATAAGACCTCATAGGTCTTAGCATTTATTTTTTTGCTTTTATTTAATGCTCTCCAAGTAATTATAATATTGAGAACCACTGGACTGCCCTTACACAAAATCATAGCAAAATACACAAAAGTAAACAACTAATCCAACCCATTTTGTTTGTTGTTTTTAATAAACAGAGGGGGGAGAGAGAGAGAGAGAGAGAGAGAGAGAGAGAGTGTGTGTGTGTGTGTGTGTGTGTTTTAAATGCACTATGAATACTCGAATATGCGTAAATAAGCAATTTGTAAATAAAACACAACAGCTTAAGTTTAGGCTATAAAAACTAACCAGGGAATTAGTAACAGGAAAGCATTTTGAAATTTAAACCTAATTTTTCTTTTGTCCCTAAAATGATCAGAAAACCTGAATTGATTATATTTAGTATCAGAGATCAGTGGTTCTCCAACCTTGGCATGCATCAGAACCACCTGGAGAGCTAGTGAAACAAAGACTATTGGCCCTGTCCTCACAGTTTCTGATTCCATAGATCTGGGATGAGCCCCAAATTTGCATTTCCAACAAATTTCCAGGTGATGCTGATGCTGCTGGTTCAGGCACCATTTTAAGGATCACTGACAGAGATAAAAGTCTGGAATTTTAACAAAGGCAGTTCTTTTTTAATAAAGAAAACAGTGGCATTAAGAGACTTTCGATCTTGGGGCACCTGGGTGGCTCAGTCAGTTAAGTGTCTGACTCTTGATTTCGGCCCAAGTCATGATCTCACAGTTTGTGAGATTGAGCCCCACGTTGAGCTGAGCTCTATGTTGACAGCGTAGAACCTGCTTGGGATTCTCTTTCTGTCCCTCCTCAGCTCACAGGCTCATGCTCTCTCTCTTTCTAAATCAGTAAATATTTTAAAAAAGACACTTTCGATCTTTATCACGTAACCAGTTTAAAAAAAAATATGTATGTATGATATACATATACATAAATCGTACAGGAATAAGTGTGGGTTTCTTTTTCTTCATCTCCTCAAGACCAGCTCGGTACCAGTTATCTCCAAGCAACTGCATCATGTGATCAACATTCAGCGAACAAAAAGGAAATTCTTTGTTTTTATTCTGATCTCATCTTTAAGCAAATGAGAAAAGTTTCATAAAGAAGACTGCATAAGACTTTAAGTTCTTATAGGTATATGGTTTCTTAAAAGAAAACTGATGCCTGATTAATGTTTTAAAATGTTTCGTTAGGAATTTTTATAACTCTCTTTCATTGGGATTTTAATTCTTAGAACACCACAGTGAATGTGGAGGAAATCTAGATTAAATTTTCATCCTCTCCCACCTCAAGGTTTATTCACATGTGGGGAAACAGGTTTTTAAAAAATATTTTATTATTTTTTTAAGTAATCTCTATACCCAACATGGGGCTCAAACTCAAAGCCCGGAGATCAAGAGTCACATATTCTACCATCGAGGCAGCCAGGCACCCCCCCCAGGGAAACAGGTTTTCAACACATCATTATACAGACATTCTTAAGGCTGCAGAAATGTACCGGGATCACAAAATATCACAAGAGTGTTTCTCTTCTTTATTAATAATATCCTTTTGCTACTATCAATGGTTTAAGCAGATTTTAACATTATCTACATTAAGATTAAGAGTCACAGAATAAATTCCCAAGTGATATCTTAAACATGTTTTAGAACCAAAAATGCCTGTACAAATATAACCAAAACCAAATCAGAACAAAAAACAACTTCTGGATATTTCCCTGTTCAATTCCTTGGAAGTCCAGAAGAATGAACTAACAACAAATTTTCCCAATGATGTCCTATAAAATGCCAGCATAATCACTAAGAGCAGGTTATTACAGGGTATTAGATAAAACAGCAAAATTACATTATTCCCCAGAAGAGGAAGATTTTGGTAGGTTCTGTAAAAAGACAAAACTGATTTCTCTGATGCTTTCTTACTAACAGGTGAAAACATAATTTTGTGCCTTCTTAGCATCCAGAATGGTAACTGATATTCAGCATGATGAATCAAGTCCAGAGAAGTCTTTTGTATAGCATTGCTATTGTTATTAGGCTTGCAAACATAATATAAATATACTTAAACACTGGTACTTAATATATTTGTTATGAAATGATACCAAATATTCTTAAAGTATGCAACTTCACTTTAAAAAATGTCAAAGTCCCAATTTAAAGACTAAAGATAACCAAGTTCAAATCCTCTCAGCTGTAGAGAAAGGGACAAGGTCTCCAGGGGGCGGTCGCCTAGCATCCCCTGGCTAAGTTTGTAGTTACTTACTGGCTGAGTTGGAACTAGCACTCAGGTTTCTTGGGTCCTAATCCAGGACCCTTTACCAGTACCATACAAAGACTCTCAAAAGTTGCCACTGTCATATGTCAGATAATCGATCAACTTTTTCTTAAATTCTGAGATATACAAATCAAAAGCAGTTTCTGAGAAGCCTTAATAAAGACCTTTTTAAACCTTTCTACATAAAACTTTTAAATTTTATACTAGATTTTTAAAAAAACACCATGTATTTTGGCTCTAAGGTGGAAGAGTTCTATCATATAATAGACTGATTGTTGAATGAATGGGTGAATGAATTTGTGTATGTTACAGATACTCACCATACAGTCCTCCAGCGTGTCTGATTCACAACGTCTCCTATGTCATACCCTTTGGGCAGAAGTGTATGAGAAGGAATAGAAATGCATTTAAGCAGTATCAAATTTGTAAGCTGAAGTATTTTTACTGGTAAAAAAAATGATGAGAAAGCAAAAAGCACTTAGGACCCATATAGAGGCTAGATAACTACTATGCAGGGTGATTTTTTTTTAATTAAAAAAAATTTAAGATTTTTACTGTGTATTATTTTTGAGGGAGGGAGGAGAGAGAGAGAGAAAGAGAGAGAGAGAGAGAGAGAACGAGCAGGGGAGAGAGCAGGGGAGAGGCAGACAGAGAGGGAGACACAGAATTTGAAGCAGCCTCCAGGCCCTGAGCTGTCAGCACAGAGCCTGACACAGGGCCACAAGATCATGACCTGAGCCAAAGTGGGATGTTTAACCAACTGAGCCATCCAGGCACCCCTATACAGGGTGATTTGAACAAAATGACCACCTCCTATGTTAGTGATGGGCAGAACCCTATGCCCCAGCTCCAATATCCCTCCTTCCAATTTGTAACCCAATCACTAGGATCCCTCTTCTGAATTCCCCATCAAAGACAGGGACATTATCTCCAGAAGGGCAGGCTGGTGAAGAAAGAAAGAGAGGGAAATAGCAAAAGGAGGGAGCAGGACAGCCAGAGGAGGCTGTATCCGTATATTTTTGCATAGTTGTAAAATTTGAAGAAAAACAGTATTCCAAAGCATATGCTCAGATAAAGTCTAATTGATCAAAATAACATAGCTCTGGAGAATTAAAAAAAAAAATTAAAACGGGCAAATAACAGAGTCAGGCATCATTTCTTATTAATAGTTTTACCAAACCTGCTTATTTTCTTTTTCTTTTAGTGAAGAGATTCCTTAAAATATGTTCTTATTCCTATTCCCACTCCTACTGCCCTACCCAGAAAGAGATAGGGAAGGAGACGTTTCAAACCAGAGAATTCTGCTGATTGCCAAAGGAGGAAATAACCACAGAAGAGGGAAAAAAGAACTTGGCCTGAACTGGTGCTTTGAATTAATTAGTATCTAATGTCTTATCTGGGGGGTGGGGAGGAAGGGAGCCATTCAAATGACTCTGAGGTCAGATCTTTCTCATGTGTGTAATCATTTTTTTTCTCCACCTACTGTTTCATGATATCAGGTGTGTTTACATTCAAATATAAACACAAAACAAAAACTAAATACACTTAGTTATCTCTGTCCTTATTTCCTTCATTAGCCTTACCTAGAGCTGGCTGTGGCCCAGGTAAACTCAAAAGAAAAACCTACTAAACTATAATAAATATTATATTATAATAAAGAGTTCAAAGGACCTATAATATAGAGGTAGCAGATAATAACAGATCAGACTTTATTTTGTCTGTTGTGACTAAGTGATACAGTTGGTCTCTGTAGAATAGATATTTCATTTAAAAATAAAATAATGGAACATTCAAGTTTGAATAATGCAGTTGGGAAAGAACAAAAGGGCAAAAAACAGCCATATACATATAGAAATTGGAGAATGTACCTTCTTTGCTGCCTTATGAGTCACTAAAGATGCCATTCAATTATATTTGAATATCCTGTCATCAGTATGTTTGTCCAAGGCATTACGAGGCAACTATGAATGAGAGCCCACCTTCTAAGAGCTCATACTCTCCTTGGAGAATTAATCTAATTAAGTGTTAAAGGATCATCAGCACAGGTAAAAAAGAAATCCAAAGAAAAGCACAAGAGACTGGGAAGCAATATCTGAGATGGAACTTGAGGGTCAACATGGTGAAGAATGAAACTTTGCTAAGTACAGAGAGAAACAAAAGCAGAAGAATCAGGTGGAGGAATATCCGTTTATACCTCCAGGAATAAATGGAACCTGATAAATGGAAAACTGTTGGAGGATGATCAGAATGCAGCTGGACAGTAAGAACCCTGAAAGCTGGAATTTCTCATGTGAAAACGAATGGCACAGTCAAACAGCACTCGTGGAAGGCAAATGCAACCCAGTGAGGAATGGATTGTGGAGAAAACAAGGTCCAGGGTATGGTGAGAAGGAGGCACTGATGTGGTCAGGAAGCGACAGGGACAGCAGAAAGTGAATGGAAAGTATCAATGTGTGAAAGATCTTTGTGAAGACAGTGATGGAATTAGGGACCAGGCTAGATATAAGGGGAAAAGGAGAGGTTGGACTCCAAAATAACACCAAAATCTATGCCTGAAGACAGGCAAGTGAGGGTGTCAGACCTGGAGACTCTACAAAGAGAGAGTACCTAAGAAGTCCGAACCAGACTTGCAAATCTGTGAATCATTTATTCGTAATACAACCCCAATCCATGAGCATGACTAGCTCACCATTCCAGAGGGTAAAGGGGAAGAAAATCTCAGTAGGTGGGTAAAAAGACTCTGGTGAGGTCTAAAGAAAGACTTACTTAGAGGTCATTTCAATAGGGTCCAGATTTCAGCAGGTGGTCAGCTGTGGTTCCAGGGCACAGCTCTAGGAAAGAAGCCTGTGTTCCAACACCAAATCCTCACAGCCTCTCCTAGTGACCACCGGCAGTTACTTAAGAGTTCTGCAAGCCCAGATCATGGCTTGTAAAACATGACTATCTACTGGATGCTCAGGAGAGGAATGAGGATAAAACAATAGAGTGTATGAGTAAGGGATTTGCAAACTACAAAAAAGCTGTACGAATATAACATTTTACTATTGTTCAAGGAACTGTGTACTTGCAAGATAAAGTCAGTGTTAAGAGATAGTAACTACAACATTTTCCCACGAATATTCCTACCAAGCCTCAGCCCTGACCCAGTAGAATGTTCCCTATTTTGGATATTGAAGACTGCAGGTGTTTGCTTGTTTTAATTAAACTCATTCTCAGATCAAAGCTTACACAAAGGCTAGATAGGACGTGGAAACACTTGTCCTCTTCCTCTTGGGTTTTTTTCCCTCCACTATTGTTTTCCCTTTCCCTCTCTCTACCTTGTTCTAATTCCCTATTTCTTATTTACTTCTTTCTGTTTCCTTACGCTCACATCTAGCTCCATTAAGATATATTCTCAAACATATGCCCCCAAAGTATTTTCAAAACGCAGGAGAAAATAAGAGTCAGTGATTAGCATTAATACTCCTTAAAATAGTTTCACCCTTGACCTTATCCACAAATTTCACTGCTTTTCCCCCATTTAAATAGACGGGGGGGGGAAAACCTGTTTGACTGGTTTTCCTCTAAGCCTGCTCTCCTGATTGGCTGGTTGAGTACCAAATGAAAACAGGCACAACAGCACAATGCAAAAGCTATGTAAGCACAAGGGCCTTTCTGTATGAGAACCACAGGGAAGGGCCTGCAGGCCTGCACTAACTGCCCAGTCTTAGAACAACTCTCTCAAAGCAGGAAGGCAACACCTACTGAATCATTCATTCCACGCCAGTGAAAAAAAAAAGGGAAACATCCTTCGTTGATGCCTCCCCTTTAGAATAAGAGATATAATGGGGCACCTGGTGGCTCAGTCAGCTAAGCATCGGACTGTTGGTTTCAGCTCAAGTCATGATCTCAAGGTCTCCTGAGTTCAAAATCCATGTCGGGCTCTGAGCTGGCAGCACAGAGCCTGCTTGGGGTTCTCTCACACTCTCGGTCTCTCTCTGCCCCTCCCCGACTTTTGCTGGCTCGGCTCTCTCAAAATAAATAAATAAACTTCAAAAAAAAAAAAAAAAAAAAAAGAATAAGGATTTTATGATGAGGATTTGAGGATTACATTAGCCTTTATCTTAATTTAGAAATTAAGAAATTTGGTGGCTATGACTACATTCAAAAATGTGGTACAGAAGAATGCCTACGTTAGTGCAGAGTGGTGGTGGTGTGTGTTTCCTTAGTAGATAGGAGAATTTGAATTTGCAAAACAGATTAATCAAATAGGATTCTTTTTTACTGGAAAATAAAATTTGCTTTTAAATAACAAAGTCTTGGGTACACTGATGTGCTTAGTGTCCATGTTTGTCCACCATTTTTTACTGTAAATATTTCAAACCCACGAAAGTATAAAGACTAACAAACATCTGTAACCCCATCACCTTTATTTTAAATTCTATAAATATGAGTCAGTTTATAAAAATTGGATTTTTACACAACTTTT
Organism: Lynx canadensis; assembly: GCF_007474595.2. Lineage (NCBI taxonomy): Eukaryota > Metazoa > Chordata > Mammalia > Carnivora > Felidae > Lynx > Lynx canadensis. The sequence continues at coordinate 109,494,344 of NC_044306.2, forward strand.
CAGGAACATACAAAAAATACACTGGATTCTACTTCCTTTTTAAAAAATAATTTAAAAATACACAAGGCCAGGGGCACCCGGGTTGACTTAATCAGTCAAGTGCCGACTGTTGTTTTGGCTTCAGATCAGATCTCATTGTTCATGGGATTGAGCCCCCACATTGCTGACAGCCCAGAGCCTGCCTGGGATTCTCTAACCCTCTCTCTCTGTCCCTGCTCACCTCGCTGCTTCTGTCTCTCTCCAAAAGAAATAACTTAAGAAAACAACAAACAAACAAACAGGAAAACATTAAAAAAAAATTCATGAGGGGGCACCTTGGGTGGCTCAATCGTTAAGCGTCCCACTCAGCTCAGGTCACGATCTCACAGCTCTGAGATTGAGCCCTTCATAGGGCTCTGTGCTGACAGCTCAGAGCCTGGAGCCTTCAGGTTCTGTGTCTCCTCTCTCACTCTGCCCCTCCCCCACTTGCACGCTGCCTCTCTCTCAAAAATAAATAAACATTAAAAAGTTTTTAAAAATTCATGAGGACATATTATTAAACTAAACACCTCACTTTGGGGAAATCAGCCCTACCGTTATTACAGTTATTATTTATTAAAATTAGTTATAGCCAATGAGATAGCTAAAAAAATTATGACTCGGCATCTTGAAAATATTTCAAGTATTAATTCTTTTAAAAACAGACTGAAAAGTGCACAATAATTTTACACATATTTTGTATGAATAATATTCCAAAATCAAGCAAATATTTACCAAATCAGTTATAATGTAAAATTGTCAGTAAATTGGAATACCTACAGATGTATTTCTATTATCTAACTCAAGTCAAGGCAAATATAATAAATATAGTGATTATTTTGATTATTAACAATACAAATAAATAGCACAAGGCTAAGAGCAAAACACACAGTATCTCTGAAATGTTCCTAATTACACATGCTTTCCAAATGTTTTAATACTTATACAAATTTCTAGCCAAAGAGTACGAACTGACCTATGCTGTCCTAGATACCCGCCATTCATATCCAAAGGTTCCATTTTTCTCTGGCTCTGCACTCGGAAATGCTGACCTAAGCATGGCATGCATGTCCAAATCAATTTCAACTTGGCATCTGTCATATCTTAAGGCAGTGTTGAGCAGGGCAGTACATAGTCTAAAACTGAGTTGGTGAATACACACATGGGACTACACAGACTACTATGCTTTGCAAGAACGAGATCATACACTGTGAAGAAGTTAGTGCATGTGAACAAAAAGCACCAAATTCAACTCCAAAATACAGAGATCCTGGTAAAAAAAAAAAAGTGTGACTAGAGAATTTCAAGTAAGAACATCATCAGAGATTAAAAACTGCACACATAAAACACATGAAAACTACACACATAATGATCACCTTAAAATATTGACTTTATGGGCGCCTTGGGAGCTTAGTGGATTGAGCGTCAGACTTTTGATTTCGGCTCAGGTCATGATCTCACAGTGATGAGATGGAGTCCTGCATGGGGCTCCACGTGTGGAGCCTGCTTAGGATTCTCTCTCTATCTCTGCCCTCTTCCCCTCTCAAAAAAATAAGAATAAGAGTAAGAGTAAGGATAAGATAAGGATAAGGATAAAGATAAGGATAAGGAATAAGGATAAGGATAAGGATAAGGATAAGGATAAGGATAAGGATAAGGATAAGGATAAGGATAAGGATAAGAATAAAAAATTAAAACATGCTGATCATCTAATTTCATTTCACTCAAAAACACTTATTAGAAATTTGAAAAACTATGTGTACTCTAAATGGTATATAAACAAATGACAAATGAGAAACAGTAAGTATTGAAAACATATATACTAATTTGAAACTAAAAAAGAAAAATCAGTATTACTTACAACCATGATTACCATATACCTTACAACCAATTAGTAAATAATATGCATTATGTTCAATTGTTGATTGGTTCCCAAACCAGTTTATACATGCAAACATTTCCTCAAAATGTCCACTAATTACAGGGTAGAAATTGTACACACATATTAAAGTAGAAATCTAATTTTAGATATTTATCACTAATACAAAGCATTACTTCATCCAAATAGAGAAAATCCTAAAGAAAAAAAGTAGGTATTTTTAAATATGATTACAGTAGATCTAATTTTTAAAAAAAATAATGAATCAGTCCATTATACAAGTTTAATAATTGCTTCCCATAGTGTTGACTTTTCAGACTCCATAAGATATAGAAGTGCTTTCTGAATCATCAAATATTAAATATTTTGTTGAGTTTTAATATCACTGGTCTTTTTTGTTGTTGTTCAGACTCTCTCAAAATGGATAACCCATATCCTTATTAGATTATCTAAGAAACTAGAACTCACTTATGGTACCAAAAATAGTTTAACAAAACATTTAAAATGTCTATGATTTGATTACTAGAGGCTTTTAAAAAACAACCTGTGTGCAGGGTGCCTGGGTGGCTCAGATGGTTAAGTGTCTGACTCTTGGTTTCGGCTCAGGTCATGATCTCACAGTTTGTGAGTTCAAGCCCCACATCGGGCTCTGCTCTGACAGCATGGAGCCTGCCTGGGATTCTCTCTCTCCCTCTCTTTCTCTGCCCCTCCTCTGCTCTGTCTCTCAAAATAATAACTTAAAAAACAACAACAACAACGAAACAAACAAACCTGTGTGGCACAAGACCCTCAGGCTGGTAGAGCCTGGCTTGTCCAGAGGATCCCAGGGGCTTTCCCAGAGCTCTTGATGCAATTCCCACCCTCTCCTTAGGCATGCTTTCAAACTGTTCTTTCTGCTCCCTTCAAATTTCCAATTACCCCTATTCTACCGGCTTCCTCCCCAAAGGCTGTAAATCTGATCAAGTTTTCATCTGAAATATACCTTCAATCACCCTCCTGAAACCCTGAGAGCAAGTACTGCTGAAAGCAATAGTCCCTACAAACTATCACCAAATCCAAGTTCAGCTTTTCATAAAAACAGCTAGCCATTTATGAACACAAACCAGTAAGCTTCTAGGCACAGAGCTTGCCAGACTTCATCTCATTTGATCCCACAGTAGACATATGGTGTAGGCACTTTGGTTCTCTTTTGTAGGTGAGAACTAAATTCTAAGTTTAAGTCACAGAGTTAGTCAGGGGCAGAACCAGGACTGTCTGATACCCCATTTAAGTACCTGATCTTACTTCTTGAACTTATTTCTTTCTTCAGCTCTAAAAGCTGTTCTCCCCTAATTGTCCTCCTGCCTTCCACTCTGTACCTCTCATTTTTCTGGCTCCCTGATTCTCACCCAACTGTTAAACTTAGATCTCCCTAGGTCTCTATCTCCATCTTAGTCTTTGTACCTGCCCTGGAAGACCTATCGACTCCTTTTTTTTTTTTTTTCGTACAACCACCCATATACTGAAAACTGTTAAATCAGTGCATTCATCCATCCATCTATCCGTGCATTTATCTACCTACCTATCCATCCATCCTTCCATCCATCCATTTATCTACCTGATCTATCCAGCCAAGACCTCTCTGCCCAGAACTAGATTTTCTATAGGTAGTTCATATTCTTCATGTCCAAAACTGAACACTATCATCTTTGCTCCTCCAACCTTTTAAAGTCCTTATTCCATCCTCCTATGTCACCCATCATGTAATTGCTCACCTAATTGCTCACCTAATCCTAGATTCTCCTACCTTAACATCTATGTGACCAAACACTTTTCTTCATCTCACTACTACCACTATGGTATAAGGTCCTCAACAAGATCACTCCAGTACCTTCTAAACTGCTGTTCTTATCTCATATTCCTCAGATCCACCCTTCTAGATGGCTGTGAGAGCTATCTTTCTTCATCAAATCACTCCTTTGTTTGAAACAGACTTGAACAGAAAATGGTCCATATTCCTTATGATGGCAAACAGCCCCTCATGACCTTGCCCCTGCCTTTTATGTCACCTTCTCTATGAAGCCTCTCTAGTCTTCCGATCACTTCCAATACCTGTTCAGGGCACTCTGCATATCCTCATCACAGCACTCATAGACCTTATGGCACTATTTTGCACGTACTGAAACTAGTTTGTTTTCTATCTAACTAACCCTCTTACACCCAGAGCCCTTCCAGGCTCTTATGTGTTTGTATATCCCCAGAGCACAAGAGCACAGTGTGTTTTAATAAATATTTGTTGAACAGAAGAATGAATGTTTGTGAATGCTTTATATTGGGAAGATATTG